>NW_027507789.1:98024738-98027238 GCF_037356315.1 Lithobates pipiens | reverse complement strand
GAAACTCCAGACTTTTTCTTTCGACCGAAACAACTTCTCCTTTTTCATCAATTTTTTTTATCACAGCGGGGTTGCGTATCACATTATGATTATGGCATAATGCTGCCAATTTAGTTCTAGCTTCCATGGAATCAAATTTATAATGAATTCGCTTGGGGCGATATTTTAACATCATACTGTGATACGTTTCAATTACCCCGGTTTGACAAAAAAAAGTTAGATGTTTCATGTCCTTTTCCAATTGTGCATCTAGAACGATTGTGGACAATGCAACAAATGCAGGTGTATTTTTGATTAACCAGGGAACAGACGGAGATTCCTCGTTGATCTCATCATGTAAGCATTTGTGCTCGACGTTTCCAATTGTCCATACATGAACATTAACAACGTGGTGTAGTACAGATTGCCAACGTTCTTTTAAAAAGGTCTCGTTACCTTTACAATGTCTACTACACCAGTAAAAATGAGTCAGTATGGATGGCACCCACGGCAATAGTGCACGATGTATTTTTTTTTTGGAAATTTGAACCAATTTTCGTTTTAAATTTTTAACGTAATGCCAAATGTCGAATTGATGATTTAAATTTTTATATTTTTCGTTTGTTGACAGTAATTTTCGAATGCCAGTGTGTCGATCTGTTCCCACAAATTGAATATCCAAATTTTGGTCAATTATGCGATCTAAACATTTGGTAAATCCAAACTTCTCCATAGCAACGGATGAAGTTGTTTGTGACACCTGCACTAATTCAAAGTCCACAATTTTCTTTGAAAAGAGATCCATGAAAGTGTAAGTGGAGTATTTGGCAGAAAAACCAGGACTGTCACATTGACCGTCCCCAACAAGAAAAACTGGTTTTTCTGTCAAATCATTAATCACATTTGATCTATTCTCTTGCCAACTGTGATCAATAGCTTTAAAGATGTATTGATTTTGGGCTCGGTTGTAGGAAGAATTGCCAAACATCTGTATGCCACATAAATCAAACATTTCTCTAAGTTTGGCATAGCTTCCCCCACTTACACATAAGGCCCCAGCAAGCAGTATGTTACCCACTGCATATTGTTTGCTTTTCGGTTGGCTCTCCCACAACTTCAATCTGTGTGAATTGACACATGTTGAATATGCTGTCACCATCGTACCTACAATTTGTTTTACAATTTTATGTATACGCGAATGACAATCAGTGTCAGGGCAACGCATATTGTAGAGTTTGTCCAGGCAACTTTCGAAAACTATGTATTTTTTTTCTTTTACCCAATCTAGTGGGTGAGGAATGAGTTCTTCTGGTTCTGTTTCGTCTACACTTTCACAAATACTCAGATCACTTTTTGTGGCGTTTCACATTGTGATACATGAAAACTTGGGTCTTCTGCATACGCCAATTTTCTCCTTTTTGGAGCAACCTCAGGAGTTTCTATATAACGAATTAGTGATGTCTTTGTTTTCTGAGGTATTTGTGAAGGTGTGGACGAGACAGATGAGGGAGATAAAGGGGTCACTGCTATTATTTCCGATGTTGGAGGTTGACGTTCGGGTGTTGACCTGAACAGCGGTGTCATTGAACACATTGAATATGCATGATCCAATGACAGCGCTCGTGGACTTGCTACCTTAGAATAAATGCCTTCGGATTCATTTATGGTTACTTCTAATGGTTCTGTCTGGGTTTCAGCATCCTGTGTAGTGACAATCAAACAGTGAGAGCATTTACTCATGACATGGGTAATAGCTGAACTTCCTTCTACTAATAAACCTTTTTTTCTCAAATTGTCTAATCGGTTTTGCCATTTATTACCACGATGTGTTTGGCCAGGCAATTCACTGAAAATAGTTGGTACCGATTCTGGTATCAGTTTTCTGACACTTCCCTCCACATGGAAACAGTGACTTTCGAAGTGCACTGAACACAGTCGATAAACATTTTTGTGCAAATCTGCTTTTATAAGAGCGATATATTGATGGATCATTCTCGGCTCCATGCCAGCATTTTCAAGCCAAACTTGAATTTGCTGCTCCTCTGCCGGAAATGAATGGTAGCTGATGTTCTCAATTTTTGGTTTTGCAGTGCTGTAGTTTTTGCAATTTTTGGCGAAGCAGGCCGGCATTTCTAATGAATACATAAGATGATTCGGTTAGTGAAAACATAATATTTCATACATGTTGAATATTGTGAAAAAAAGAAAAAAAATTAATAATTGGTACGAAAAAAATCCTAAAAAAAAAAAATGGACAAAAATTAAAACAAAGGTACCCGAAGGGCAAAGAAATGGGGTATTTTTTGTGTTTAAATAAATTGCATATCACCAATAAAGTGATTTCATATAAATAATTAAACAGAAATTAACACAAGCTCTTATTGAATTAGTTCTAGAGACTAGCAGTCCAAGTAATATTTTTAAAGGACAATAGTATATATTAGAAAATAAAAAACAAAGACAAATAAATAATATTCAAATCTTTATTTTATTTAAAATAAAAATGAAAAGGTACATTAAT
>NW_027507789.1:97474345-98022038 GCF_037356315.1 Lithobates pipiens | reverse complement strand
GTAAGAGTGGGGGAGTGTGAGAGAGAGAGAGAGAGAGAGAGAGAGAGAGAGAGAGAGAGAGAGGAAGGAGGAGAGAGAGAGAGAGAGAGAGAGAGAGAGAGAGAGAGAGAGAGGGAGGGAGAGAGAGAGAGAGAGAGAGAGAGAGAGAGAGAGAGAGAGAGGGAGGAGGGAGAGAGAGAGGGAGGGAGAGAGGGGAGGGAGGGAGGGAGGGGAGAGAGAGAGAGAGAGAGAGAGAGAGAGAGAGAGAGAGAGAGAGAGAGAGAGATGACAGATAAGTTCAATTTTCTAAATAAATAATAAATCACGAAATCTAAGCATGATTTTATTCAGGCATGGCTTTGAAAAATTCAAATCCAATTGTCAGTGCAATCTATGGAATCCAAAAAAAAATATTAGATTGTCGGTTTAATAAAAGAAAAAAAAAAAAAATTATAAACATATAAGAACAAGCTTTTCAAACTTTTATGCAGATTAAAAAAAAAGTAAGATCAAATAAAAAAAAAATAGATAATAATTTAAACACATGTATACGAAATAATTTTTTTTCTTACCTGAATTAAAGCAGCGGTTAAAAAGGTGAGGAATTCTTTGCTAAATACACAGTCTTCGGTCACTGTAAAAGGTAATTAAAAATTGAGGTTAAACATATGAAAATGAGAGAGATAGATATATATATATATACACCACACACACACACATACCACACCACACCACACTAGATATCAAAATATTCAAAGAATAATGAACAGATAAAGAAGTACATAGAAATATATATTTTGGATAAAAATACCTGTAAATATATAGCTGGATATCTATCTATCTATATATATATATATAATATATATATATATATATATATCAATTTGTAAATTGTCCGTCCGGTAGCAGAGTACAAGCCGATCTAAATTTAATAAAATATAAAAAAAAAAAAATAAAGTTTTTTATTTTGATAATACATGTAAAATTAAAAATACATTTAAATTCAGTACGACATTTTTAAAAAAAAAAGGTCCGGTAGAAAAATAAAAAATTTACATTGGAAAATAAATAAAATAAAAAAAAAGGAAAGGTGAAAAAAAAAAATGTAAATAGTGAAAAAAAAAAATATATATATATATACTAAATTACAAAGTTTTTTAAAACTATTTGATCGGTCTAAAGATTGTAACATAAAAAAAAAATGTAATACAAAAACCATTCAATTTAGAGACAAAAACAATTTGGTATATTACAGCAGGATTGCTAACAGTAGAAATACAGCAACTAATTACACAATACAATATAGGTATAATTAGCAACATAATGAGGCTAATTATACATGGAATAAACATGACTTGCCTTTTGTGAGAAGCTGGCTGAAGCAAAAATGCGCTGGTGCTGTTTCCTTTGTTGTTTGCTTGCTACCTCGTGTGTAATGGCAGATACAGCTGCCTGCCCACTTTAAAAATGGCAAATTCGTACACGCCCTCGTCACGTGACCGGCGTCCGAACGAAATCTCGCGAGATTTCGCAATTTCAATGTCCCCCATGGATTCTTGGGGAAATTTCCCAGGGACCATTGCGAGGACGATAGCCACCCCTACTCCCACGGGAGGAGAACCCGGAAGTCAGCTGAAACATCAGAAATAAAAGGTAAGTAAATAATATTTTTTTTTTTCAGGGTTCGTTTAGGTAAGTATGCTAACTGTTGATTTTAATAACATGAACTTTCATTTTTAGGTACCAAACCACTTTAAAGTGAGCTACTTGTTGAGTTATTCACTTTATGGACCACTTATGTACTTATACATGTTGATCATATCAGTTCCTTTAATCTTTTCTCATAGCTGAGCTCCTCCATGCCTCTTATCAGTTTGGTTGCTCTTTTCTGCACTAATATAACTTTTGTGAACTAGTGCCCAAAATTGAACTGCATATTCCAGATGAGAAAAATTAAAAAGTTTGTTAAAACTGCGCTCTCTACAAAGTGCAAAAATCAATTACTTAAAGCGGAGGTTCACACAAAAATTTAACGTCCGCTTTTCGGAACCCTCCCCCCCTCCGGTGTCACATTTGGCACCTTTCAGGGGGGGGGTGCATATATCTGTCTAAGACAGGTATTTGCACCCACTTCCGGGCATAGACTCCCATGGGAGTCTATGCCTCTTCCCATCACATTGTGCTGTCTGCAGGGACACACACGGGTCCCAGGGACAGCAGGGACCATTCTGATTGTAGGCCGTAAGGCTTAATTTCCTGATTCCCTTACCGAAGATGGAGGAGGGAGCATCCGAGGATCAAGGGACGGTTTGGCCTCGGGTTCAGACATCGCGGGCGCCCTGGACAGATAAGTGTCCTTATTTTAAAAGTCAGCAGCTGCAGTATCTGTAGCTGCTGACATTTAAAAAAAAAATCACTGGACTTTGGCTTTAACACAAAAAAAGCTAGTGAAAATACAGATCAAATCTAACACCATAAACACATGTTCATCTCAAGTCCAAATGTGAAGACATCAACATACCGTATATACTCGAGTATAAGCCGAGATTTTCAGCCTCTTTTTTGAGGCTGAAAGTGCCCCCCTCGGCTTATACTCGAGTCATCGCTGTCTGCCTGCCCGATCAGCGTGTCGAGCAGACAGACAGCGGACATTCTACCCTTCAAACGCCGCGCCTCCGCCTTCGCCTGTGATAGGCGGAACACTGAATTTCCCAGCAGCCTGTGTTCCGCCTATCACGGACATCGTCTCATCCTCGTACTACGGACGAGGATGAGACGATGTCCGTGATAGGCGGAACACAGGCTGCTGGGAAATTCAGTGTTCCGCCTATCACAGGCGAAGGCGGAGGCGCGGCTTTTGAATTTTAGAATGGCCGCCGAGGCGCCGACGAAGAGCGGCGATCCTGGCAAGGCACGGGACGGAGGCAAGGCAAGGCACGGCACGGGACGGAGGCAAGGCACGACACGGGACGGAGGCAAGGAGGCAAGGCACGGCACGGGACGGAGGCAAGGAGGCAAGGCACGGCACGGGACGGAGGCAAGGCACGGGACGGAGGCTCGGGACACAGGCTCGGGACACAGGTAGGCTGGACACACACACACACACACACACACACATGGACACACACACACAGGGATGGATGGATGGAGACACACACACACACAGGGATGGATGGATACACACACACACAGGGATGGATGGATGGATGGAGACACACACACACAGGGATGGATGGATGGAGACACACACACACAGGGATGGATGGATGGATGGAGACACACACACACAGGGATGGATGGATGGAGACACACACACACAGGGATGGATGGATGGATGGAGACACACACACACAGGGATGGATGGATGGATGGACACACACACACACAGGGATGGATGGATGGACACACACACACACAGGGATGGATGGATGGATGGACACACACACACACAGGGATGGATGGACGGACACACAGGGATGGACGGACACACAGGGATGGACGGACACACAGGGATGGACGGACACACACACAGGGATGGACAGGCATGTCTCACCTTCGGCTTATACACGAGTCAATAAGTTTGCCAGTTTTTTTGGGGGTAAATTGGGGGCCTCGGCTTATATTCGGGTCGGCCTATACTCGAGTATATACGGTAAGTGCTTGGTGTTCAAAAGTAAAAGTGTTCTAACTTAAACTTAATCTTTCACCACCATCACCAGTCACACAGTCTACTCACCAGAAAGCAGGTACTCATTACAGGAGTCAGACACGCTTATATGAAAAATGGCACATGGAGTCTCACGACCGCGGCTTAATCCAAATGCTGTGTAGTTAGAAGTGCTGCGACCTGCCTGGACACTGGATGGACTTGTTTGTAAAACCCTCGGGGTGCAGGGTTGGTCATTAGACCATCAACGCCATAGGTTGGGAAAAAGATTGGAATATTCCTATAGTGAAGTATGTCAAAATATCAAAAAAGGTATTAAAAAGCATAAAAAAAGTGAAAAACCGCATACATGCGTGTAGTCTTTACACAAACAAAAACGCTGCTGATGTTCAGCGGCGTGGCTAGGGTGGAAGTGACGTGTCACGTTCAGTATGCCCTACCGGTTTCATCAGTAACACTATGACGTCATCAGGAATCGTGAGGACAGACACGTCCCCTCCATATAAATACAACCACCAATTAAGGATATCCAATCCAGTGTCATCCTTAATGATTACAAAGAAGGGGGGGCGTGGCCGGATGTGAATGAGGCAAGAAGCGTTTCTCTGGAGCTCCGCATTAATCCTGGATATAATCCGATTTTCAGAGCCTTTTGGGTACTATACCAGGCTGCTACACAACCTTGCTGTGATCGGGATGTACCTGACATGAGAGACATGGTTGTGGAGAGCAGTTACAGAAGTCAGCTCAGATAACCAGTAGAGGAGGGGTTCCCGTGTAAACGAGCTCCCTCATTCCCGCCTAAAGATCTTCTGGAACAACCTGATGAAGTCAGGATCGGCCTTGACATAAGGAAGCCAGTGTAGGATGGGAGAGAGAATACGCAAGAGGGAAAAAGACCGTAAAGGAGAGGGGGGAGGAGAAGGAGGTAAGGAATAGTGGGGGGAAGGGAGGGTCGCCCAGCGTCATGATTAATTAGAGGGTTTGGCGCACGGGTATAGGGGTATGTGGCAGTATGTGGACCAGGGTTCCCATGAGTTCAAAGCTGTGTTTTTTGTCCTGTATGATGCTATTTTCTCTTGTGCCACGATCCAGGATATTTTATGCTTTACCGCTGTGATTGGAACCGTCATCTTTTTCCAGTGGGCAGCTGTAGTAATTTTTGTGCCCAGTAGGATGAAAAAATAGGATTTTTTTGTACTCACCGTAAAATCCTTTTCTCTGTAATCAACTGAGCGACACGGCTTCTCTCTGTAACAAATGGGTTGTTAACCTTATCACTAGAAGATACTAGGCATTAGTTGTAACACAACACTCAGAACTCTTAGTTCCGCCCAGGGGGGGCGGTCCCTCAGGCTACAACCCTCCACCCTGCAAAGCAGCATCAGTACGTCAACAAGCAGTATTACGTAAAGATAAAAGGAGGGGTGGGTGCTGTGTCGGTCGGTGAATTCGAGAGAAAAGGATTTTACGGTGAGTACAAAAAATACTATTTTCTCTTATATTCACCGTCTGACACAGTTCCTCTCTGTAAGAAATGGGACATCCCCAAGCAGTGCCAAAACGAGGGGTGGGAAAAAACAGCATAAAAACTTCATCCACCATGGCAAGTGGGAACTAGTGAAACTATGCCCACAAAAAAACAGCAGTGCGTGGAAAACCACCACAAAAAAACAGGGCATCCTCAACAGGAGTTATCCCCAAGACCGCACCAAACTGCGCAAGTAATGCAACAGTGCATTAACAAAACAGTACTGCGTTTTTATCGAAAAACCAGGAAAAAATATCCATTGCATATTCAATTGCAACTACACGGCCGCCTGCAAAACTTTGCGGCCAAAACAGGCATCAGCCAATGCACTGATGTCTACCTTGTAGAACTTGGTAAACATATGGACAGAAGACCAGGTCGCCACCTTACACACCTGAGCAAACGACGCTTGGTGTCAGAAAGCCCAAGATGTTCCGATTGCCCTTGTGGAGTGGGCCGTGACCGGAAAGGGGGGCACCTGCCCCTTCAAGGCGTAGGCTTGTACTACAATCTGTCTGATCTACCTTGAAACGGTGGCCGACGAGACAGCCATGCCTTACTTTGGACCAGCCACCGAAACAAACAGTGAGTCTGACTTCCGAAAGGGAGCCGTGGCAGACAAATACACCTTCAGAGCCCTAACCACGTCAAAAGAGTGAAGGGCCACCTCCTTAGGGTGCTCTGGCTTAGGACACAGAGTTGGTAATACAAAGTCCTTATTGATATGAAAAGCCGAAGCCACTTTTGGTAAAAAACAACGGTTGCGGACGCAACACCACCTTATCCCTGTGGATAACCAGATAGGGCGACTTGCAGGACAAGTCCGCCAGTTCCGAAACCCTCCTGGCCGATGTAATGGCCACTAGAAAGACCACTTTCTGGGAAAGGGTCAACAGGGGAATCTCTCTGATGTTTTCAAACGGCGGTTTTTGAAGCGCCAACAACACCAGGTTCAAATCCCATGGGGGTAACGGTGGACGCACCGGAGGGACTACATGTCGTACCCCCTGAACAAAGGTACTCACTAAGGAGTGCGATGCCAGGGGTCGTTGACAAAAGACAGCTAAGGCTGAAATTTGCCCTTTGATGGTACTTAATGCCAATCTCTGGTCTACTCCTTGCTGGAGAAACAGCAGGATCCTAGATATGGAAAAGGAGCGCGGATGCCATCCTTTCTCCTTACACATGGAGATGTAGACCTTCCAGGTACTATGGTATATCTTCCGAGAAGAAGATTTCCGTGCTCCCAACATAGTTGGAATCACCGAGTCCGACAGACCCCGGCACCTGGCTCTCACCAGCCATGTCATTAAAGCCAGCGATGGTAAAGCAGGATGAAGAATCGGACCTTGAGACAGAAGGTTCTCTCGCAATGGCAGTCACCAGGTCTGCGTACCAAGGAGGCTGAGGCCAATCTGGGGCAACCAGTATCATTGGGATCCACTCGGCTTCCACTCTGCGAGGCAGACGTGGCAACAGTTTCAGTGAAGTAAAGGCATAGATCAGCTGGTACTGATCCCACTGAGCCACCAGTGCGTCTGACGTGTCGGCCCACGGATCTCTTGTCCTTGACACGAATCTTGGCACCTTTCGATTGAGACGGGAGGCCAGTAGATCCACGTATGGTCTGCCCCACTTCAGGCACAGCAACCAGAATATCTCCGGATGCAATGCCCATTCTCCTGGGTCCAGCATTTGTCGACTCAGATAGTCCGCCTGCCAGTTCTCCACTCCTGGGATGTAAATGGCCGACGGGGCCGATAAGTGTCGCTCTGCCCACCAAAGTATGTGTGCGATCCCCCATGCAGCAGCTGAACTTCTTGTTCCCCTTACGTATGCCACAGCCGTGGCATTGTCTGACTGTATCCTGATCGGATGCCCCTGAATTCTCATTAACCATGTGTAGAGGCACAGCCTGATCGCTCTCAATTGAGCAGATTGATCGGCAACTCTGATTCTTCTGTTGACCAGAGGCCCTGAGCCGACTGAACCCCCAAACTGAGATTTATCCCATTTTTTCTACAGGACTCTGGTGTGGAACTGGGCATAAGGTACTGCCTCGAAGGAGGCTACCATGAGCCCCAGTACTCACATGAAAAAGTGGAGCGACGACCACTTGCGGTTCATCAGCAATTTTACCGCGGATCTGAGAGATTGCAATTTGTCTGCGGGAATCCCCTCAACCAGGATTGTGGTTACTTTATTTAACCTGGATACTGGAGGTTCCACGACCGGATGAGCCGACAACTTTTTGAGAAGGCTTTCCTCAAAGGGGTAATGCACCGCCATGTATTTGGGGACCGAAAAAGGTCCTTTGCGGGCGACCCCATTCCTTATAAATGAACTTGTCAAAATAAGTCAGAACACCTTAGGTGAACGTGCTGGCTTGCGGGACCCAAAAGGGACGGTACAACAGCAGAGGGATCCGCTGGCTCCTGAATCTTCAGGGTATCACGCACAGCTGTGATAAGTGCTCCAACAAGCGCTTTGTCGCGCCCGGACGGGGACCCATCCTCACTATCCGAATGGTCCTGGTCAGCATCGTCTGTCAAGACAGAGCAGGGGTCACCAGCCTCAGCAGGATCGGAGTCTGTGTCATAGATCTCCCCAAAGGGGCCACTTTTTAGCACCTTTCTTCCCACGCGCCGCCTCCATCTTGATAACTAACAAATTGAGGTCCGCCGTCAGGGTGTCCATGGGGACTGCGCAGTCAGCAGGTGACCCGGTTGCAATTTCCTGAAAACACTAGTTTCTGAAGCCATGCTGACCCTACCCTGTCTGTCACCTGAAGGGGACTTAGGACAGTGACAGTCCCACCCTCCTTGCTGCCGCCGACTGAGGGGCTCTAACCCGCCGGACTCACCACCCTGAGGAGTTCTGCGCTGTTCACTGCAGTGCCTGTAGACCCCTATCGCTCCCAGGTGCAGAGGAAACCCAAACTGTTGGTGGCAGTCCATCAGAATGATCGCTAAAACGATCTGAAAAATGTGCTCAGACTACATAAAACGGACGCCCAGCGTCCAGTAAAACAGACAGGAAGCTGAAAGCACATGTAGCTGCTGCTGAACACTGAAACGTGCTCAGGCTTCTAGAAAATGGCCGCCAGTGTCCCGAATGGGGAAGCACTGGGAAAATGGCCACTTGAAGCTCATAAAACCTGCTGCCCTTGCCCACACCTAAAATGGCCGCTGGCTAGCTTCCATGAGGGACAGAGATAGAAACGTGGCAGAGACACAGCGCTGCACCAAAGACACAGCCAGACCCTTACAGTCCCCTATCCAAGGCGAGAGCCCTCAGGGATCTTACACACACACCGCTCAGTACCACATGCAGCATCCCCCCAATGAGGGGGAGGGGAGGGAAGATAAGGGGAGGGGAGGGAAGAGAGGGGGAGGGGAGGGAAGAGAGGGGGAGGGGAGCGAAGAGAGGGGGAGGGGAGCGAAGAGAGGGGGAGGGACCCCCTGAATCGACCTCCCAGGGAATGCCCAGCTGCTCAACCCTGCCGGGGCAGGGAGAGCTGTACTTACCAGTCCTGAAGCTGGGAGACATTCCATTGTAGATCTACATCTGATCGGTACAGGGTAGCTACTGGCCTCGGCATATTGTGACGCAGACATCAGTAGCCCGGTCATATGTACGCCCCGGAGCATGAAGCTCACGACCACCTCTGGAGCTGAGGTATGTCGTGGTCTGACGAGCCGTAGCTGCAACCTGCACACACTCGATGGCCGGACTGGGGAGACTATAAGGATAAGGGTATCCAGCCTTTCACCCAGCCGGCTGTTGATAGTAGATCACAGGATCATTCACCTTGCGTAAAAACCCAAGCTGCGTAAAAAAACACGGACCGATGGGCCCGCAGGGTTCCTAGGTCCTTTTCCTTTACTAGGCAAAGTTAAACTGATGCTGCTTGCAGGGTGGAGGGTTGTAACCTGAGGGAGCGCCCCCCTGGGTGGAACTAAGAGTTCTGAGTGTTGTGTTACAACTATGCCTAGTATTCTCCTAGTGATAAGGCTAACAACCCATTTGTTACAGAGAGGATCTGTGTCGGTCGGTGAATATAAGAGAAAAATCAACGCTTGTGTGTGCTTGTTTATGCTGTCAATTTTGAGGTTGAGTAATGCTATGTCTGGTGTTTGAGGAATTTATGCAGTCGTTACCTTACGTAGTAACGCAAAAACTTTGTTCCAGAGACCCCTTATGCGTGGGCCTGACCACCAGACATGGAGCATTGTTCCAATATGGTTGCACTTTCAGGAAGCACAGCGGGAAGCATCTGGATAGATCCTGGCGAGGAGGGAGGGAACCCTGTACCATCGGGTTAAGACTTTGAGGCTTGCTTCAATCAAAGGTATGTTCAGTATGCCTTTGAAAGAGCGCTGGAAGCAGGAGAACCATTTGTCCTGGTCCCAGGTCATATCTAGGTCTTTTTACCATGAGAGGGCATAAGGAGGTTTGGAGGAATCAGATGCAAGGGAGGCATAGATGATGGAGATTCCACCCCTCTGATCCCTGATGTCCGAGCACCATGATTCATATTTTGTGGCACTAGGGGGTTCTGGTTTATAAGGCCAGATTGAGTGAAGAAAATGTAGAATTTGTGAGTAACGAAACCTTTCAGAGTTTGGCATTTCTAATTTACTGACGCAATATGCGAGAGATAAGGGGCCTGAGGCGGTGAAAAAAATTCCCTATTCTGATTAGTCCTTTATTAAGCCACCAACTGAAAGCCAATATGTTCATTCCAGGGGGCAAGTCAAGGTTGTGGAACATGTGCGTCAGGGGGCGGAGTGTTGAAATCAGGGATGATTTTTGTGGATTTGATCACATAGAGCTCGTGAGTGGGAGAGAGTGGGAGCTAAGATCGGAGGTCTCAGTTTAGGGGATGCCCATATTAGGAAGTCAATGGTATGTCGGGGGACTGCTTGTCTCTCCATGGAGACCCAATCTGGATTTACGCCTCGCGAGTAGACAATGGATATCTGGGCTAACTGTGCTACTTGGTAATACCACCAAATGTTGGGTAGGGCCAGTCCCCATTGGGATTTGAGTCTGAATAGGATTTTTTTTTAGAGCATCTTCTGCCTTTGGAGCCCCATATAAATTGCAGTATGTTGGATTGAATCTTATGTAGTTGTGACCTCCGAATTGGGATAGGAACAGACCTGAATAAATACAATATGCGTGTAAGGAAGGTCATCTTGATTGCATTAATGCGACCCAGCCAGGGAAAGGTCCTGTCTAGCCCAAGTAGTGAGGTCTGATGACAGTTTGTGAAAGGCAGCAGGGTAGTAAGCAGAATATAAGGCATCAATTCTGGGGGGGGGGGAGATTAACCCCTAGGTATGGGATGTGATTCGTGCACCAGGAAATTGGGGAATGGCTCTGTATATTGCACAGGAGGTTAGGGGGGGATAGTGATGTTTAGTGCTGTTGATTTTGAGACATTTACGAGGAGCCCAGAAATTATACCAAACTTGTCTAGTAAGGATAGAATATTGGGTGTTGATATCAGTGGAGACGTAACAAATAATAGCAAATCATCCGCAAATAGCGCACACTTGTGTTCTTGTTTTCCACAGAGCACTCCTTTGATATCAGGGTTGTGTCTGATTGCTATGGCTAATGTCTCAATAGCTATAGCAAAAAGGAGGGGGGAGAGTGGACAGCCTTGTCTGGTGCCTTTTTCTATGGAGAAGGGTTCAGAGTAGTAGCCCTGTAGTCTAACCTGTGCACAGGGGTTCGAGTGCAGGGCTCGCAGAGTCCCCAGGAAGTGTGGGTCAAAACCCCATTTTACAAGAACCTTAAAGAGGTAAGGCCAGGTTACTGTATCGAATGCCTTTTGTAGGTCAAATCGACAGTAGAAATCACTCTTGGCGAGGGCCTCCGTCCCATTGGGAGTTGAGGAGTGAAATGATATCAACTGCTCTCCTAATTTGGTCAGATCCCTGTCTCCCCGGCATAAAGCCCGCCTGGTCTTTATGGATGTAAAGTGCGATGTAAGAATAGAGTCTGTTGGCTAATATTTTTGTTAAGATTTAGAGATCATCGTTGATTAACCACTTAACGACCAACGCACGACGATGTACGTCCTATTTTTGAAGAGGGATATCTCGGTAACGGCAGCAGCTGCTGCCACAACCGAAATATCCATCTCTTCAGGCGCCGGTCGTCTGTACGATAACGGTGGTCTCTGCGGCGGATTTGCCGCGAGATCACCGCCATCGGCGGCGGGAGAGGTGCCACCTCCCCTCCCGCCGCCCTCCTGCTGCTTACCGGAGCCGTCGGTAGCGGCAGAGGCGATCGGGTCCTTTTGCTAGCTGGGTATGGAGACGAGTGAGGCTAAGATGGCCCCCACTCGTCTCTATACCATAGGAGGGCGGAAGCTACGTCAAAACGTCACTTCCACCCATACCTCTTAAAGGCATATTTTTTTTAAATGTAATTTTTTCTTTTGTTGCATTTTAGTCCAAATATGAGATCTGAGGACTTTTTGACCCCAGATCTCATATTTAAGAGGACCTGTCATGCTTTTTTCTATTACAAGGGATGTTTACATTCCTTGTAATAGGAATAAAAGTGATCCTTTTTAAAAAAAAAAAAAAAAACTGTGTAAAAATAAATAAAATAAATTAAAATAAATAAGAAAAAAAAAGGTTTTTAAAAACACCCAGTCACGACGAGCTTGCGCACAGAAGCGAGCGCATACGTGAGTAGCGCCCATATATGAAAACGGTGGTCAAACCACACATGTGAGGTATCGCCGCGATCGGTAGAGCGAGAGCAATAATTCTAGCCCTAGACCTCCTCTGTAAACATGCAACCTGTAGAATTTTTTAAATGTCGCTTATGGAGATTTTTGAGGCTAAAAGTTTGACGCCATTCCACGAGTGGGCGCAATTTTGAAGCGTGACATGTTGGGTATCAATTTACTCGGCGTACCATTATCTTTCACAATATAAAAAAAATTGGGCTAATTTTACTGTTGTCTTATTTTTTTATTCAAAAAAGTGAATTTTTTCCAAAAAAAGTGCGCTTGTAAGACCGCTGCGCAAATACGGTGTGAAGAAAAGTATTTCAATGACCGCTATTTTATTCTCTAGGGTGTTAGAAAAAAAAAAACAATATAAAATGTTTGGGGGTTCTAAGTAATTTTCTAGCAAAAAAACCTGTTTTAAACATGTAAACACCAAATCTGAAAAAGAGGCCTGGTCCTTAAGTGGTTAAAGAAATTGGACGATAATTAGACTAGTGTCGTATCCTTTCCTGGTTTAGGTATGACTGATATATAAGCTAGATTCAGGGCCCCATCCAGGGGCAAAGATAGGGGCGAATTTTTTATAATAGGCAACGGAGAAACAGTCAGGGCCTGGGGCTGAGTTTGGTTTGAGCCGTTTAATTACCTGGGTGACTTCCGTTTATGTAATCGGTTCATCTAGGAGGTTGGAGTGCTCCGAGGAGAGTTTGGGAAGAGGGACGTTATCTAGGAATTTTTCTAGAGAGGGCTGAGAGCCGTAATCTACTTTTTGTACAGGGAGGTATAGAACTCCTGAAACGTTTCCATGATAGGGCATGGATTTTGGATTAACTCCCCTGTCTGCGTTTGTATCTTGGGAAAGACGTATGTGCGGGGTTTAGGAGATAGCATCGCTGCTAATTTGGCTCCTATCTTGTCCTTCTGGGAGTAGAAGATTGCTCCTGACCACCTCAGCTGTTTCTCAGCTTCGGTAGTCAGGGCTAGGTTTAATGCTGCTCAAGTGGATTTGAAGGAATCCAGGGATTCCTTAGTGGGTTTTTGTTTATAAGATTTACTTATGAATTGGTATTTCCTGGTGAGGTTGGTAAATTCTGCTGTGTGTTCTTTTTTAAGTCGTGAGGTAATCTGAATAATCTACCCCCTAATAATTGCCTTGTGGGCAGTCAAGGGTTTCCGGGGATATAGAGTCTTTATTGTTGAGGAGGAAATATTCTTGGATTTCCCATGCAAGGATCTCGCATTGGACTGGATCGCTCAGAAGGCCTTCGATCAGACGCCATATAAGATTCTTACATGGATTATGGGCACGCTGTAGGTGGAGAAGGACTATAGAGTGGTCTGAAATAGTGGTATCTCTGATAACTGCTTTTGTGGCACATGTAATGTTGTGGGACTGAATAAATATATGATCTATTCTGGTGTGAAGTTGATGTGGTGCAGAGTAGTGAGTGTAATCTTTTGATCTAGGGTTTAGTTCCCTCCAGATGTCCACAAGGCCCAGGGCCGAAGTGTGGAAGCTATCCTAATGCTTTGTTTTGGGGGCTTCCTTAAACGGGAGGGGCCTGACCCCGATTTGTCTAGTGATTGATCAAAGGGAAGATTTGTGTCGCCTCTCATGCTTTTCCCTTCCAGCTGTGGGCCAAGTGTGGACATCATGGACGAGAAGTAGGGAGCCTGACCTTTGTTCGGGGCGCAATAAGAGACAAATGAGTATTGTACGCCTTCAATCACGCCTTTCACTAGAATGTATCTGCCCATTTGGTCTCTCACAACGTCCTTTGAGGAAAATGTCAGGTTTTTAGAAAAACAGATTGCCACTTCCTTGGTTTTATTGTCTGCGCTGGAGAGTTCATCCCTTGGACGTTATGAGAAGCAGTACTTAAGGGGTTGGGCTTAGTGGTGTCGAAGAGCATGGATCAGGGGGGAGAATGTACGCATCAATCTTAGGATTCTTACCCCGGTCTCCGGAAGAGAGCTGTAGATCTCAGGGAGGGACAGCCACGGGTTATGGTGGGACATCGGTAGGCGTTGTGTCATGCTGCTGGGTGACCCAAAGGAGGGAAAAGAGGGGGAAAGAGAAGGCCGATCCTGTGGAGGAAGAACAATGCATGTCAGATACATCACACTTAAAAATCTGATAAGCAGTTGCAATAATGAAAACTATAAGAGCAAAAAAGTAACAGTAAAAGTAGTATAAGAAAAGGTGCGGCTCATGTAGGACCAAGGATCCTGTGCAGGGAGAGAGAGCTGCCGTCCTCTCCCCAAAAGTTTACCCTACTTCTTGGCAATACCCAGTAGGGCGGCATTTTGCAGTCTCTCGGTGGATATAAAAGGCCACTCTGAGACTGTGGGAGGCGAAGTGAAGCTGATCCAGCCAGATCGCCATGAAAAGATGCAAAGTGAGGGCCGATGGCAAAAAAAAAAAAGGGGGGGGAGGGTGGGAGATATATATATATATAGAGAGAGAGAGAGATTATTATTGCCCGGCGAGGTATAGCGGGTGAAGTAATGCAGGGAGGTTAAATGCTGGGCTGATGCAAAAGGGAAGGAGGCTGTGGATTAGCCATCGTTGTGCTATGTAACCGTAGACAGGGTCTGTGTAAGGTAGGCAAAAATGACTGGGACAGTAATGCAACCAGGGCCAAAATAGAAAAAGCCCTGACAGAGTATCAAAAGGTTGATTGAAGGATCCGCATTAGGGTGGACGACCATCTTTAGATCTCTTGGCTTGCTGCTTTTCCATAGTGGTTTGATGGGGCTTGAGGGTAGGGGTCTTTTGGTGGACATTGGATTCCTGGCATCACTGCAGGTGAATGGGAGATGAGGCCCAGTTGAAGCAGTAGGCGTTCACCTTCCACAAAATTTGCAAAATTGTAAGGCTTGTTTAGGAAGGTAAAGTTCAGACGAAATGGAAACAACCATCTATAAGCGATCGATTTCTGTGATAGGATTTGTAGCAGAGGTTTTAGTGATCTTCTCTTTTGTATCGTGTAGGGAGAGAGGTTGGCGAATATTTGAACAGGATGGCCTTGTATGGTGAGATTTTCTGCCTCCCTGGCTTTACGCATGACCTCTTCCTTGACTCCGAAGAAGTGTGGTTTCACCACAATGTCCCTGGGTAGGCTGTCTTGTCTCCTCTCCCTCAATACAGAAGGAGCTGATCCCGACTTTATACAAATTCATATCCCTGAAGCCCACAAACCATTTTTTTTCTTTTGCACGGTTATGGTCCACTAGAGGGCTCCATGAGACTGTTTAACTGACCTGATGTGTAGCTAAATTTGTGGAGTTCTGTGCTCCTTAAGCCTTCTCTCATGGGGCTCCATAGCAGGGAAAACATGCTAACTTGCTGAACTTCCTAATCTTTTTGTTCTTCCCATTTTTGGTGGTTATGTGTTGTTTTTTTGTTCAATACTGGTATAATGGTGGGGGGGGGGGGGGAGTTGTAACTCAGTTCACTACTCACTAAGGGAAAGTTATATAGATTGTATGTGGCACTGGTCTAATGTCTCATCCAGTACATGTAGGCTGTACAGGGTACTGCACTGAGGTTTCTGGAATTCACAACCACCTTTACATGATAATGGCTAACAGTGCAAAAATTGTGTCCTGGAATGTGAGAGGACTAAAAATAACAAGCATAAATGTATTTCAGTATCTTAAGCGGTCCAGGCCGCATGCCACCTTCCTGCAGGAGACACACCTGGATGGTAGCAGGGTCCTGGCTTTGCATAGACCATGGGTTCAAAAAAACTTTCACGCAAATTTTTCTACATTTACCAGAGGAGTCTCGATCCTTATTAGTAAGGCTTTACCATGTACAATACACCAGGTGTTCTCGGACCAGGAGGGAAGATATGTGGCTGTCCTGCTAGACATATCAGCACAGAATGTCATTAGCAAATGTATGGGAAAACAATTTAGCGCTAACAAAAAAAATGAATATACTTAAAAAAGTGCAAAAGTGCTATATACAGAAAAGAGGACCCTGTATCAAAAACAGGGTGTCACTCAAATTGGTGAAACATAGTAAGTGTCCATAAGGATTCAATATAATCTGAAAAGTATACAAATAGTTCTGTCCCAAACTCCTATATGTCAATCACAGATGTAATAGTTCATATTATGGAAGGATAGGGAGACATCCAATAGGCACCCGAAGGCAGTGACGTCAGACAGATATATAAAGAATGGGTACTCTTACCAGAGTCCATGGACTTGCATGTGAATAACACCAGGTCAACCGAGCATGAACAGGTAAGTTCTCAATCTCACAGGAACAGCACGATAGGTAGGTTCTCGATCTTTCAGGAGCAGTACAACCGATCGTAGTTGATCCTTCAATTGGAAGGGAACACACTTAACGATGTCCTCAGGAGTTTCGACCCTCTCTTAATGAAGTCCAAAGATTGGTCAACAGCCACCAAACAATGGGTCTCCGATGGATATAGAGGAGGCTCATAGCGTGGATCATATAAAAAACAAAAAAGGACAACAGCCTCCCATAGCGTAGTTCGAAAAAGCACTTAAACTGTTTATTGGCATAAAACCAGCATACAAAAAATATAAAAATTATAAAATAAAAAGTGATCACAATGTTAAAAGCAATATAGGGAACATAGAAACCAACCCTACGCGCTTCGTCCCAGGGGACTTCTACTGGGGCATCCAACTGTTCCCCCATATTGCTCATATATATATATATATATATATATATATATACATAAATAACTATGGAAAACCATGCACCAATCACAATCAACAATTGATAATAAAACATTCCCAGATAGGAGGAAAACCAACTCATGATTAACATTATTCACACCCCCCACTCTGGGAGCCAATCGCTCACCCCCTAAGAAACTCACCCTCCAATGACTAGGGATCCAGGAAGTAAGGAAAATGGGGCTGTGCTGTGAACCATGTCTAAAAATACCCGTGAAAACAGGCAAAAAGCCAGCGAAAACGAGAGTTAGACTTACCGGTAACTCTGTTTCTAGGAGTCGTCCAGGACAGCACTAGAGAGATAGGCTCCACCTCCAGAGGCAGGAAACACAATCCAGATCTTTAAAGGGCGGTCTCCGTCCCTTCCCCTTCAGTCTTGTAACCGAGAACTTCCCCGGAAACGGCTTCTGTAATGACAAAAACACTTGTCCAGCATTATAACAGCATATAGGGAGGGAATCCATGCTGTCCTGGACGACTCCTAGAAACAGAGTTACCGGTAAGTCTAACTCTCGTTTTCTCTAGTCGTCTGTCCAGGACAGCACTAGAGAGGATCAACGAGAACTTACCAGATTAGGGGGGGGACTACCGCTTGAAGGACCTTTCTCCCAAACGCCTGATCTTGCGCTGAGATAAGGTCCAATCTGTAATGCTTCATAAACGTCGAGTAGCTTGACCAAGTTGCTGCTCGACAAATTTGTTCTGGTGTCGCTCCAGCTCACTCTGCCCAAGAGGTCGATAGTGCCCGTGTAGAGTGAGCCATGGGGGGAAAAAGGACATTCCATTTTCATCCCTTTGTAGGCTTCTACAATAGCTTGTTTGATCCACCTTGCAATTGTATTCTTTGAAGCTTGTGACCCCAATGTTTTACCCGCATGTAAAACAAATAATGCAGTTGATTTTCTAATGCTTTTCGACATCTCCAGATACTGTAAGACACAGGCTCTTACATCCAAGTTGGTTAAACTCTACCTCCTTAGGATTAGTGGGGGACCCACAGAACGAAGGAAAAACAATTTCCTGTGTTTTATGGAAATCTGTCACTACTTTGGGTAAAAACCCAGGGTCTGTGCGCAACACCAGCCTATCTTCAAAAATTTGTAAAAACGGCTCTTTCACTGAAAGTGCCTGAAGCTCGTTAATGCGTCTGGCTGTGGAAATAGCCACTAGGAACACTGTTTTGAGCGTGATCCATTTCAAGGAAAGTTCTTCTTCCCGAGACTTTTTTTACCCATCCCTGTAACACAATTGACAGGTCCCATTTGGGTAAAATTTTTGAAAGGAACAGGTTTAATCCTGGTCAATCCCTTAAAGAACCTGCTGACCAGCGGGTCTGCCGCCAGATGTTGATCCAAAAAAACAGATAGGTCTGCAATCTGTACCTTTAAGGTACTAATGTACTTTCTGTCGGGATACTTATAGACACCTTTTTAGTGTCCAACCATGAACAAAAAACCTTCCAATACTTAACATAAATTGCTTGGGATACCCTCTTTCTACTAGAAAGGAGTGTTCTAATCACCCTATCCGAGAGCCCCTTAAACTTCAAGAGGCTCTCTTCAGACGCCAGGCCGATAACTTTAGGGTCTGTATTTCTGGCAACAGAGCTGGACCCTGGGACAGCAGATCCTCTCTCTCGGGCAGTATTAGGGGAGGCTCATCTGTCAGACCCAGCAGCATTGAGAACCACGGTCTCTTCGGCCAATACGGAACCACCAGTATTAATGTGGTCCGTTCCTGCAAAAATTTCCTCACGACTAGAGGAATTAGCTTGAATGGGGGGAAGGCGTAGCAAGTGCGAAACGCCCAGTTTTGTGCCAAAGCGTCTATCCCTTTTGCCCCTGCGTCCCTCTCTAGGGAGTCGTATACTGGGACATGGGTGTTCGCTTTCTTGGCGAACAAGTCCACCTCCGGAAGACCCCATTTGCGCATTGCGCATCAGCTGGAAACTCTCCCTGTTAAGGGACCATTCTGATTCGTACACCCGGTGTCGACTCAGAAAGTCTGCCAGGTGGTTGTCCACCCCCTTTAGATGGACCGCTGAAACAGATTCTAGGTTTTCTTCTGTCCAATGCATGATCATACTTGTTAGCTTGATCAAGGAAGGGCATCTCGTTCCTCCCTGTTTAGGTAGGAAATCGCCACTAAACTGTCCGAGAGGACCTGTACATGGTGGTCCTTCAGATCCCTGGCAAACGCCCTTAAGGCTTCCCAGATTGCCTGCAACTCCCTCCAATTGGCCGACCTCTGGGACTGTGTCTTCCCCCAGCATCCTTGGGCTACTTAGCACCAAGCACTGGCATCCGTAGTGATGCGGACAGACACTAGAGGAGACCACCATAGACCTCGTACTAGGTTCTCCTCTCTTACACCACCAAAGAGACCTTCTGGTCTTTGAGGATAGATGGATAATCCCGTCCAGGGATTCTTGTGTCCCGTCCCAGCTGCTCAGAATATTGGCTTGAAGGCACCTGAAAGAAGCTCTTGCCCAAGGAACCGCAGGGATTGTTGCCACTAATAGGCCCAACCCTGCCATAGCTGAGCGGATGGAAATTGTCCGATTGGACTGCAAAAAGGTTACCATCTCTTTCACCTTTTCTACTTTTTCCCCTGTGAGGAAGACTTTCTGTGACACCGAATCTACCAGGAAACCTGGATACTGTATGGCCCGTGTTGGTATCAAGTGCGACTTTTCTTCGTTTATTAACCACCCCAGCCTTTTTAGGCAAGAGAGATGGCTACCCTCAGACCTCCCTGCAGTTGGAGCTTTGAGGGGGCGAAGAATAAAAGGTCGTCCAAGTATGGTATGACAGCGACCCCTTTCAGCCTCAGGGGAGCCATAAATATCCTGGGGGAAGAAGATAGACCGAATGGCAGAGGCCTGTATTGGAGGTATCGGATCTGTCTTCCCCAAAGAATCACTATCCTCAAATACTTTTGAGTCTTCTAGAATGGGGATGTGTAGGTACGCGTCCCTCAGATCGAGAGAGGCCATGAAACAATTTGGAGGGAGTACTGACCTCACTGTAAAGATTGTTTCCATCCGGAATTTCTTGTAAGTTACCCACTTGTTCAGCAACTTTAGATTCAAAATTAACCGGAATTTGCCTAACGGTTTCTTCACTACAAACACATGCGAGTAGAAACCGTGGTTTATTTCTTGTGACAGAACTGGCACTAGAACCCTCTGGTCTATTAAGTCGCCAATTTGCGACAGCAAAGCTGTCGCTTTCTGGGGATCCTTGGGAGGCTTGGTCAGACATATCCTTGTAGGTGGGGTGTGCTTGACTGTATTGTGTAACCCTCCCTGATGATCCTCAGAATAAAAGTATTTGGGGTAGTCTTCTCCCACTGTGGGAGGAACTGCCCCAGTCTTTCCCCCACAGGGACCAGGTCACTGGGATTTAGTGTTTTTTTTTAGGAGGAAAAAAGATCGCCTGTTTTCCTCCCATCCACTGTTTCTTAGGGATTGACTCCTTAGAGGTCTGTCCTTGTGACTGTCCCTGCCTTTGGGGACGAAAAAAAGCGTTTACCTGTAGTCTTTTTGGGTTTAACAGGAAAGGCCTTCGTGTCCGCAGTACGGTCCAGGACTTTCTCGAGATCCTGTCCGAACAAGAGGTCTCCCTCAGAGGGGATGCCACATAACCTCACCTTTGAGGCCGAGTCTCCTGACCAAGACTTCAACCAAAGTGCCCTGCGAGATGCGTTTAGGAGGGCAGCGGTCCTGGCTGACAATTTAACAGACTCCGCAGAGGCATCTGCCATATAACCTGCTGCTTTATGCAGCATAGGAAGGGAATCCAGGATTTCCTTTCTGGAGGTCCCCCCTTCCAAATGGCTTTGCAATTGTTCCAGCCAGACCTCCAAGTTGCGAGCCACTATTGTCGTGGCCATCGCAGGTTTTTATTTAGTCATGGTTACTTCCCATGACCTCTTCAGCAGCACCTCCATCCTTTTATCCATGGGTTCCTTAAGAACACCCATGTCCTCAAAGGCGAGGTTGATTTTACACACTGGGAAAAGGCTGCGTCTACCTTGGGCACTTTGTTCCAGACGCAAGTGAGGTCCTTGCTGAAGGGGAATCTCCGCTTCATATTTTTAGGAAAAAATAGCTTTTTCTCCCACTCCTTTATCGAATCTACCAGTGTGCTATGAACCGGAAAAACCCTGACTGAATCTGCCTTTAGGGTCTGATACATCCGGTCATGCAAGGACAGGGAGACTGGCTCTTCTTTAATTTCGAGCGTCTCATAAATCACCCCCAGTAAGGCATCTACCTCCTCGAGTGAGAGCCTGTATCTGGGAGAGCTTGTCCCTTGCACAGGAATATCTCTGGATGATGCCGTCTCACTTAGGCCATCCAGTGAATCAAATTCCTCTTCCCCTGATTCGTCACCTTCCACTAGGGTGGAAGCAGGGGGGACTGCGGCTGGTTTTGGGGTCTCAAGGTTCGCTAGCATTGTCTTGATGGATTGCATTTCTTTCTGTACTCCAGAAATCAAATCCTTACAGGCTCCCGTAGCTTCCTTATAGATCAATTTGTCTATGCATGGTTTGCAAAGGGGCTTAGACCATCTTTCTTTTAATTTATTCATACATGAAGGACATCTCTTCTTCCCCCCTGACCTCTCTGGTTCTTTGGGCAGAGCCCAAGACAAGAGAAGGAGAGAAGAAGGAAGGGAAAAAACAGACAAGCTAACGTCAGCGAAACCTTAGCAAAAAATAGGATGCCTTCACCAAACACCTATGTGCACCCCACCAACCGCTAACAGGATTCGCAAGACTCTTTAGTCCGGATCCCGTTTGAGAGAGGGAGGGAGGAAAAACACACCTGGACCATTTCAGAATGCCTTTGCATTGATTAGTCCATCACTCCCCCCCTCACTCCCAACCATGTAGGTACAAGACACCTCTGTGTTTGCCTACCTGAGCTGGTTCGGCTCCACTGCCACTCTTCTGCATCCATATCCGATCGGAATCTTGCCTAACCGCCTGGAGGCTTTTCCCTTCGTTTGTGATGCAGCACGAACGTTATGTGGCCGGGGCTTTTTAAAATAGCCGCCAAGGTTCCGATCGTCCACGCTCGCCGCGCGACCCGGAGCCGAAGTGGATTGCCGGAAGTCCTCTATCCTCCTCCTGCGTTCCACAGGCCGGAACTCGATGCCTGTGCCCGCCCCCCGCCTGACTTCGCGCCCAAATCTGAACCCATCGTCAGTCGAGGGAACGCCAGCCCTCCCCGGGCTTCAGAAGGAGAACGCCGGTTCGTAGCGGCTGTCAACCCGACCGGAGGACCTCAGATGTCTGCTACCAAAAACAGGTACACAGAACTCCTTCCCCGTCTCTTATGGGCAATCCCACCGTCAGGGGAAGGAGAGCTCCTGATCCAGCCTCCTCCTCCGGTGGAGGAAACACAAAGACTGAAGGGGAAGGGACGGAGACCACCCTTTAAAGATCTGGATTGTGTTTCCTGCCTCTGGAGGTGGAGCCTATCTCTCTAGTGCTATCCTGGACAGACGACTAGAGAAAATAGAGCTTTCAAACACATAATATTCATTAACCAATCACTAGAGTTGGTTTTCCTCCTATCTGGGAACGTTTTATTATCAATTGTTGATTGTGACCAGTGATTGGTTTTCTATAGTTATATATATATATATATATATATATATATATATAAAATATGAGCAATATGGGGGAACAGTTAGATGCCCCAGTAGAAGTCCCCTGGGACAAAACCCGTAGGAATGTTTTCTATGTCCTCTATATTGCTTTTAACATTGTGATCACTTTTTATTTTATCATTTTTATCTTTTTTTGTATGCTGGTTTTATTGCAATAAAAGTGCAAGTGCTTTTTCGAACTACACTGTGGGAGGTTGTTGTCCTTTTTTGTTTTTTATATGATCCACTCCGTGAGCCTCCTCTATATCCATCGGAGTCCCATTGTTTGGTGGCTGTTCCCCAATCATTGGACTTCATTAAGAGAGGGTTGGAACTCCTGAGGACATCGTGGAGTGTTCCCTTCCAATTGAAGGATCAACTGCGATCGGTTGTACTGCTCCTGAGAGAACAAAGACCTACCCATCGTGCTGTTCCTGTGAGATCGAGAACTTACCTGTTCATGCTCGGTTGACCTGGTGTTATTCACATAAAGGTCCATGGACCTTGGTAAGAGTACCCATTCTTTATATATCTGTCTGACATCACTGCCTTTGGATGCCTATTGGATGTCTCCCTATCCTTCCATAATATGAACTATTACATCTGTGATTGTCATATAGGAGTTTGGGACAGAACTATTTGTTTACTTTTCAGATTATATTGAATCCTTATTGGACACTTACTGTGTTTCACCAATTTGAGTGACACCCTATTTTTGATACAGGGTCCTCTTTTCAGTATATAGCACTTTTTTAAGTATATTAGTTTTTTGTTAGCGCTAGATTGTTATTTTGTCTGTTTATATGAATTTTGTCACATTCATGTGTAGCAGCTGCTTTTTTGTAGGTTTACAGGTTAGCGCAATAATTTTTCACATCGCACATTTACTTATTTGGACACTTTTCTATTGCTGCAATCCTGCACACTTCTTTTTTCACTATCCATTATGGATGTTTTCGAATATAGGACCACTAGGTCCCTTAACACTGATGGTGTATTTACTGTTACTATTTCCGACACAGAAATCAGTGGAATGTTTTTCAGGTTAAAAAACTTAATGACAACAGAGATCCATCTCCAATGAGATACAGCCTTCTTGGAACAATATACCAAAGAAAAAATGGTTCCCAGAGGGCTTAGTTGGGATGTGTTTCCCCAACAAGGGGACTCTGATATTGAGTCATGGTTCTGCTATTTCAATGAGGTGGGGGATTAAGCTCCTCAGTTTCTTGGTCGATAGAAAAAAGTTGAGATTAGCTGCTATCGACAGAGAGATCAAGGATCTGAAGGAGAAACTTGCCCCTCTTAATACCACCTCTGAATATGTTTCCCTCTCTACTGCATTGAGAAATAATTTAGAGAAGGAAGAGAGGGATCAACGTAACAAGAAGCAGAAGAAATACAACCGTGATACGATTGATTAAAAAACGAATCTCGTTTTTGGTTGGCAGAAAAAGATTGGTCCTTCAGTATCACTGCAAGGTATTAATTTATTCGTTCTCCCTACCAGTATAATCAGAATCAACCTGGACCTTCATACCAGTCGGGTTTTCCCGGGTCAACCCAAGAGTAACTAGGAAGTTCAGAAAGAAGAGAGGTACCAGAGGGGGGTGGAGGATCCAAGGCAAAAAGAAAAAGGACTTAGCCTGCCCTGGTATTTTTAATTTAAGTTCGGTATTCTTAAACAGTGAAGAAAAATTGGTGTTAGACAAGGGATTGAAATATGTCCCTTCGAAGACACTCAATACATTTTCTACTTTCATTGACATTCAAAAATGTATTAGAAAACTACGGTAAGCATCCAGAGACATTTTCTTTCTTCCCCTTCCAATACGAGTTCTGTCGTTGAGGATGAGTATACAAATACGGGGCTTTCAAATCCGTCGCTATTAGTGTATATTTCGCAATTTAGTTTTGCGAGACTTAGATAAGTTACCCCCTAAAAAAAACTATTTGGATCCTAATATAAAAAGGGATTGAAATCACTTTGTGAGCAAAAAAATTTGATTATACGCCCCGCCGACAAGAGCGGAGCAATAGTCACATTTGGCAGATACGGATACATATTCCCTTACCCATTTTGATTCTACTACTGGTTCAAACGATTGTTGACCAAATTGGTTAATGAGGGTTATGCCATAGGAATTTTAGATAAACAAGAGAGGAGCCATTTAGTTCCCCTTGCACCTCGGATTCCAAACTTCCGAAGGTTCATAAAAACCTTGTTGATCCCCCTGGACGACCTATAGTCAGTGGGATCGACTCGGTTACATCTAGAATCGGGAAGTATGTAGATTTCCACCTTCAGCCGCTTGTCCGATGTGTAACCTCATATTTGAAGGACACTGGGGATACTATTAGGTTGCTACAGACAGTTAAATACAAAGAAGGTATGATTCTAGTCAAAGGGGATGTGGCTGCATTATATACGTGCATTCTGCATCAGTTGGGGTTTAGTGCTGTTGAACACTATCTAAGACTACCGCTCTCCCCTTATTGCAACACAATTTTATTATGCAGCTTCTTAAGTTTGCCACTCAGCAAAAATTATTTTTGGTTTCAGGAAAAGTTTTTCTTGCAGATTATGGGTGTGGCTATGGGAGATAAATTTGCCCCAGCCTGGCCAATCTATTTATGGCCAAGTGGGAGGAGAATGTCGTCTATGCCCTCAGGAGACCCGAGTTGGTCTTCTGGGCAAGGTACACAGACGACATCCTCCTCCTATGGAATGGCAACCGTGCATCACTTGATGGGTTTATGACCTCTCTCAATGTGAATAATAGAGGTATACGTCTTAGCTATGAAGCTAGTCTTACCTCTGTTAATTTATTGGATTTGGAGATCCAAGTTGTTGACAAACTACTAGAGTTTAAAACACATTTTAAACCTACCAACTGGAATGGTTACATCCCAGTCGATAGTTGTCACCATCCACAATGGCTGAAGTCAGTCCCTCGGAGTCAGTTCCTCAGACTGAGGAGGAACTGTACCCGATTGGACGATTTCTATACCCAGTCAGCTGTTCTGAAGGATAGGTTATCAGGTTGCCACTTTGGATGTTGAGATAGAGAGGATCTCCAAATTAGATAGAAACACATTACTATTGCCTGCCCCTGAGAAGGGTCAGGATGATAGATTTAGGTGGTCGTTTTTTTACATCTTATTCGGTTCAATCTAGACAGATTAAAAGCATTATTCAAAAACACTGGGGTTTGTTACATAGCGATAGACTTTTAAGCTCCACCATCCCCACTAATGCTGGTGTTATTTTCAGAGGTGCTCATTCAATTCAGGGACAAATTTCACCAAATGTTATTGATCCACCTAGACATACTCCTTTCTTTCAACAGTGTAAGGGACACTATCCCTGTCGCAGATGTAATGTCTGCCTGCACAATGTTTGTGGTAAGCGTAAAAGTGAGACGTTTTCATCTACAGTCACACAACGTATTTACCATATGGAACACTTTACCACCTGTGCTATCAAGTTTGTTGTCTATATGTTGACTTGTCCTTGCAATAAACAGTATATAGGATGCACCATTAGAACGTTTTCCATCCGGGTCAACGAACATCTGACCAACATAAAAGGTGGTAAGACTTATAGTGTCCCTCGGCACTATCTGGAACACCACGATCAGGACCCTACATTACTGACAAATTGGTTCCCCATTGGAGAGGCGAATCTCGCCTTCGTGGGGTTTTGCCTTGAAACCCAATGGATTTATCATCTTAAAACCTACTCACCATTCGATTTGAACGTGGAGTGGGACATCAACTCCTTTATAAATAAAGCTTAAGTTTGGGGGCCATTCCTTTTTTGGTCTTCCATATAAGTTGGATAGTTGATGCTGTAGTTATTTGTTTTTATGCTGAGTAGGGTGATTAATATACATTAAGGGGTAAGTTGATTGATTGTAGAGGTTTACTATATGGGACTACTATGTATTCCAATTTATTTTGAAGCTAAAAAGTTTTTCTTTCTGCATCGTGGCTTCCTATACATGCATTTTGTTGGAAGCCAGGATGTTTTTTGACTCACCACAAGGTGGAGTAGGATATAGATCATACGCAGAGCTTTACGGTGCGCGTCTGGCAGTTATCCCCTAACCAATTAGACGGGAGGTATAGTGGCGAGATGCACCCTTGTGGCCCATAGCAGTGGCGCATGGGTGCATATGCGCATGAGGGGCGTTTTATGATTTGTCATCTTGGGTGTGCATCATTGGTGGTTCAGTATATGCATGCCGTGTCTGTTTGGGGGACACTTCCATGCGCATCCCAGTAGTGATGACATTTCTCGATGTGATGGCTCCACCATGTCTCATTTTTGCGGCTTGAGTCTCATGCTTTTTATTTTATTACATTTTTCCTTTATTTTTTTTCAATTTAATTTTTTTTCTAGCTAGCTATTTCAGACGTGGTGTCTTTTTGATGTGCGTCTGATATAATTTTTACACATTATTTTTTTCTTGAATGGCCGCTAGATGGGAGTCTTGTGCACCAGTTGTTCTCTAATTTTGCGAGTGTGCACCCGCTGCCTTTCATTATGGCGCGTGTGCGTGCTTGCGCTCATGGCTGCGGTTGCACAGTCTTGAACCTTGGTCTTCACAACGTGCGCTTGTCGGATGGTTGGCGTGCGCTTATTGGGGTGTTGCGCATGCACCTTTGCCGGTATTTCCGGATGGCGGGCGTGCGTTCGTTGCGTCCCGCGATGGGTGGAGCACACGCCTTCGACGTCATTTCCGGACGCGATGTGATGACCAAGCCTCGTTTTGAGGCTTGTGTCATCTTACTGCGCTTTTGTGTTGGTCATGTTTGATCCGTGATTGGCTATTTTTGACCATACGGGTCAGTAATAAAGCTAGTGATTGGCTAATTAATATTATGTGTTTGAAAACTCTATTTTTGCAGGATTTTTTCCCATTTTCGCAGGCATTTTTAGACATGGTTCACAGCATAACCCCATTTTCCTTACTTCCTGGATCACTAGTCATTGAAGAGTGAGTTTCTTAGGGGGTGAGCGATTGGCTCCCAGAGTGGGGGGGGGGGGGTGAATATTGTTAATCATGAGTTGGTTTTCCTCCTATCTGGGAACGTTTTATTATCAATTGTTGATTGGGACCAGTGATTGGTGCTTGGTTTTCTTTAGTTATTTATAAATATATATATATATATATATGAGCAATAGGGGGGAACAGTTAAATGCCCCAGTAGAAGTCCCCTGGGATGAAATGCGTAGGGATGGTTTCTATGTTCCCTATATTGCTTTTAACACTGTGATCACTTTTTATTTTATAATTTTTATATTTTTCGTATGCTGGTTTTATGTCAATAAACAGCGCAAGTGCTTTTTCGAACTACACTATGGGAGGCTGTTGTCCTTTTTTGTTTTTTATATGATCCACGCCGTGAGCCTCCTCTATATCCATCGGAGACCCATTGTTTGGTGGCTGTTCCCCAATCTTTGGACTTCATTAAGAGAGGGTCGGAGCTCCTGAGGACATCGTGGAGTGTTCCCTTCCAAATGAAGGATCAACTGCGATTGGTTGTACTGCTCCTGAGAGATCGAGGACCTACCCATCGTGCTGTCCCTGCGAGATTGAGAACTTACCTGTTCATGCTTGGTTCACCTGGTGTTATTCACATGCAGGTCCACGGACTCTGGTAAGAGTACCCATTCTTTATATATCTGACATCGCTGCCTTCGGATGCCTATTGGATGTCTCCCTATCCTTCCATAATATGAACTATTACATCTGTGATTGACATATAGGAGTTTGGGACAGAACTATTTGTTTACTTTTCAGATTATATTGAATCCTTATGGACATTTACTATGTTTCACCAATTTGAATGACACGCTGTTTTCGATACAGGGTCCTCTTTTCAGTATATAGCACTTTTTTAAGTATATTAGTTGTTTTTGTTAGCGCTACATTGTTATTTTCCGTTTATATGAATTTTGTCACATTCGTGTGTAGCAGCTGCTTTTTTGTAGGTTTAAAGGTTAACGCAATAATTTTTCACATCGCACATTAGCAAATGTATACCTACCTCCTCCTATTAATGTGCAAGTATTATATATGTTTACTAGACTGGCTCCATAAGCCCACCTCCATCTTGTTTTGATGGGCGATTTCAACGCTATTTTGGATGCGATGGACTCGACCAACCCAGGGAGGTTGGGTTATGCTGACATTCTCTCATGGGCGTCAGTGACTGGGCTGACTGAGTTGTGGAGATCCAAAAATGCCTCCAGTAGGGCATACTCTCACGTCTCGTCTACCCACCATTCATCAGCCAGGATCGATTTAGCCTTTGGGAACCAAGCATTGTCAGTTGTGAAAAATATTGATTACCTGGCCAAGGGTATATCTGATCATTGTCCCCTGTCCCTTGACCTTATCTTTTTGGCTGAGAGGGGGACGGGGGGCTGGCGGCTGTCCACAGGCTGGCTGAAGAATCAACAGGTGTCTTCCCACATACAGGAGTTGATCACCTCTTACTGGTCAACTAATAGAGAGTCGGCAGACCCACCAATAGTGTGGGACGCATTTAAGGCAGTGATAAGGAGGGAGTGTATCTCTACCATCAAAGCTGAAAGGGTGGCCCAAAATGCTGAAATCTGTAGGTTACAGGATAACAAAAAGGAATGCGGAGAGACATGCAAACAACCCCTCAGATACCACTTATTTGTCGTTAATGGAGGCAAGGCGTCTTCTCTTGCATTTTTCAGATCTAGCTCATACGGAGGCCAAACATAGGATGAACTCTGTTTTTTCGGAGGGTGACAAAAATGAAAAGTTACTAGCGAGATTGGTTGCTGTAGATAATCAGATTACAAATATCCCAGTAATTAGAGGCAGGGAAAGGGTGCTGGTTAGTGACCCTATAGAAATATTGGGTGAATTTAAAGACTTCTTTGAGGACCTTTACACCCCCATATTGAACTATGACCCTAAATATTTGGATGCCCTTTTGGAGGATACTACCCTCCTGAGTTTATCTGAGGCAGAAAGGCTTATACTGGATGATGTGATAACCAAGAGATAGTGGCAGCTATTTTTTATTTTCCTCCGCATAAGGCTCCGGGGCAAGATGACATTCCAGCAGACTTATATAAAAAAAAATATGCTGAGGAGTTGGCACCAACACTAAATACGCTTCTGGCCATGTTTGTAGCTAAATGAGCTTCCGGCATCAATGATGGATGCGTATATGGTCCTACTGCCGAAGCCCGGGAAAGATCCTTTAGATTGTGCATCATACAGGCCTATAACTCTACTGAACACGGATCTGAAGATATTGACAACAGTCCTGGCCAATAGGCTGGTCAGGGTGATCTCTTCCTTGGTCAATATTGATCAGACTGGCTTCATGACCGGAACGCAATTATGTAACTATTTTTGTTGTACTTTATTTACAGTGAATTTTCTTTCTCATCTGTTGTTTTTTAAAAAAAATTCTTCTATCAATTATTGGCTCCCCTGAAGAAGCCTCTGTGTAGGCGAAACATGTCGGGATTTCTCATCTGAATAGCCAAGAATTTCGTCATTTAAACTAACTGATGAATTGTGAACACTGTCTGTATGGATATTAATATTTGTAGCTCAAAAATTTGAACTTACTGTACCCTTGTGGCCGTTTTTAGTATATTTAATAAAATTTTATTTTTTATAAATATATTATTCTTTTCACTACTATTAGCACCGTAACAGTCCCATTTACCTTCCTCTATTCTTTTCCACATTTATAGGTAAAGTTGATCCGGGGAAAATCTGATTGCCTCTCGGAGGATCAGGAAGGAATTTTTTCCCCTGCTTTAGCAAATTGGATCATGCTCTGCTGGGGTTTTTTGCCTTCCTCTGTATCAATTGTGGGTATATGGGCTGGTATGATATTCATTATATTTATTTATTTTTGTGGTTGAACTGGATGGACTTGTGTCTTTTTTCAACCTATGTAACTATGTAACGTCTACCAATAAGAATTGGAGAAGATTGTTTACTCTCTTCAGCTCTCCGGGTGTGGGGCGCACACAAGAATCGTGTCGATCGACATAGAAAAGGCGTTCGATTCAATTGGAAATACATGGTCCGGGTACTGGAAAAGATGGTTTGGCCGTGTTTTCAGGCAGTGGATTACACTACTGTATCACAACCCCAGGGTGGCAATTAGGCTGGGCCAGTCCACATCTCCCTTTTTTTCAGTGGGAAGAGGTACTAGACAGGGGTGCCCTCTCTCCCCATATGTATTTGCACTTATCATGGAACCTCTAGCGGTGGCACTCAGGGCCTCTAGTGAAGTTAAAGCCATAATAGTAGGTACAATCAAGGAATGTCTGGCAATATATGACGACATTATTTCTGGAGGACCCTGGGTCCTCGCTGCAGGCGACCCTGAGAATACTAAATGAGTTTACCACTTTCTCTGGATTAAAAATCAATTGGAGAAAGTCCTCCATACTGCCTCTAGATGAGGGGGCCAAGGAACAGGCTGACCATAGTCTGCCGCTGAAGTGGGTATCATCTATCACATGCCTAGGAGTGAAGATTACAGCTGACAGTACTGAATACTTGACTCAATTTGGTGCCCTTACTAACATTCTTCAAGCAAAAGACTCAAGCTTGGCAGAGGCTTCCACTGTCACTTATAGGGAGGATAAACTTACTAAAAATGAAAATACGTCCAATTATTTTATATTTCGTGAGAAACGACCCTGTATGGGTCCCTATGTCCTTTTTCAAACAACTGGACAGTATTACTAGCTCATTCCTATGGGCACCAAAACCACCACGCATAGGGCTCAAAGTGCTTCAGGAACCCTGGGGACAGGGAGGGCTGGCCCTACCTGACTGGAGGAAGTATTATTTAGCCGGTTAAATGGTGTTTTCCCATAAATGGTTGATATCTGATGAAGGAGATTTTGCCACAGTTGTGGAAGCGGCTCATTTAGGGTCATATAAGAACCTTTGTCTAGCCATCAAATCAGAACTACCTCTCACGCTGGCTATGAAAGCTACTATTAGTGCATGGGAGCAGGCAGTACAATTGGCGTGCCCGAGCTACTTGGGTTTCTCACCACAGACCTCATTGTGGGGGAATCCCAGGTTGCCCCATTTCCACACATTTCCAGAACCTATGGTGTGGGTGATCAAGGGCATAAAGCTTCTAAAGGATATCACAAGAGATGGGATTCTCCTGACATTTGATCAAATTAAGGCCAGACACTCGTACTCTTTCAGATACATACAACTGCACCACGCGTTCCTTGGGGAAGGGGTGCTAGAATCCATCGCTTCGACTTCGGAAGATATGCTTATGGGGGAAGACCTCCCTAAAACACTGTCTGTCACATAAGGAAATGTTTAAGAAAAGTCTGGCAGCTCTGACAAAATGTATGAAGTGTTTGCAGGGGGAAGTGCCGGATATAGATGGGGAGGAAAGGGATATGTGGGACCACTCCTTTAAACACTTACTCTTTCAAAGAGATCGACTAAATAGGGGTGCACCGAATGGGTTTTTTGGTGCCGAAACACTAGGCCGAAAACCAAAACAGATACCGAAACAGCACCGATACCAAAACATATTTTTTTTTAAATATTTTTATACAGGAGATGGTCAGAGACTGGAGACATGGTACAAGAAATGGTCAGAGACTGGGGACATGGTACAAGAGATGGTCAGAGACTGGGGACATGGTACAAGAGATGGTCAGAGACTGGGGACACGGTACAAGAGATGGTCAGAGACTGGGGACACGGTACAGGAGGTGGTCAGAGACAGGGGACATGGTACAGGAGATGGTCAGAGACAGGGGACACGGTACAGGAGATGGTCAGAGACAGGGGACACGGTACAGGAGATGGTCAGAGACAGAGGACACGGTACAGGAGATGATCAGAGACAGGGACACGGTACAGGAGATGATCAGAGACTGGGGACGTGGTACAGGAGATGGTCAGAGACTGGGGACATGGTACAGGAGATGGTCAGAGACTGGGGACGTGGTACAGGAGATGGTCAGAGACTGGGGACATGGTACAGAAGATGGTCAGACTGGGGACATGGTATAGGAGATGGTCAGAGAATGGGGACGTGGAACAGGAGATGGTCAGAGACAGAGGACGTGGTACAGGAGGCGTCCCCCATTGCAGGCCAGTGTCCCCCATTGCAGGCCAGTGTGCCCCATTGCAGGCCAGTGTGCCTGTGCCCCATTGCAGCCAGTGTGCCTGTGCCCCATTGCAGCCAGTGTGCCCCATTGCAGCCAGTGTGCCCCATTGCAGCCAGTGTGCCTGTGCCCCATTGCAGCCAGTGTGCCTGTGTCCCATTGCAGCCAGTGTGTCCCATTGCATCCAGTGTGCCCCATTGCAGCCAGTGTGCAGGTGTCCCATTGCAGCCAGTGTGCCCCATTGCAGCCAGTGTGTCCCATTGCAGCCAGTGTGCCTGTGTCCCATTTTGCAGCCAGTGTGCCTGTGTCCCATTTTGCAGCCAGCCTGTGCAGGGAAGAGAGCCGTATCACCCGGCGCTGTGATCAAACAGGCGGCGGAGGCGGCTCTCCTCCTACACACCCCCCATGATGGGTGGCACCATTATCGGCCGTTTTTCTCTTTCGGCAAATTGCCGAAAAGGGCATTTTCGGCCGATGTGTTTCGGCGGCCGAAATTTCGGTGCATCCCTAAGACTAATACAATTCAATTTTTTTACACAGGATATATTTCACTCCTGCCAGACTTGCTGCAATATACACGTTGGTCTCTCCGGAGTGCTGGTGATGTGGCTTCTCACCGGCTGATGCTAAACACATCTTTTGGGAATGTCCTCAAATTAAGAACGTCTGGGAGGGGGCAGTGTCGTGCATTGAGGATATACTGAAAGTGCCTATCCCATTATCGATTAGGGCCTGTTTGTAGGCCTCAACAGCTCTTAGAACGCTAATAAACATCCTATTTTTTTATGGGAGGAAGGCTATACTAATGAAATGGAGATCCTCCGTGCCCCCTGACATTCCCTTCTGGAAGGGGATTGTGAACTCTATGATGCCCTACTATAAGGCAACATACCAGTCCAGAGGGTGTGGGAAAAAGTTTAACGAAGTGTGGCAGGCTTGGTTTAATTTGAATACCACGGTTGGATAGGACTGATTACCACCTCATCTACTGTAACCAACATCTCAAAGCTTCTCTAATGTCTCCCTGATACGATAAAGGAATGGAGCAAAAACTACAAATACACTCTTATGTAATACACTGAGTTTTGATTTAAAATGTTGATAATAGATGTGCAGTAACTGGCCTTTGCTTCAGGTAACATGCTTAATCCGCTGATGGTATCCTGAGAATTTCAATTTAAGTGTAGGATACATTTTTTAACCAAAGATGGTGGTGAACTTACAGGTTATTGGGGGGAGGGGGGTTGGGATTTGGGTGTACACAGTCAGTTGCATGTTAGGTAAACGGTTATGTCAGAGTTGACCACGTCGGTCATGGAACAAACTGGCACTTTGTCAGTGTTGCTCTTATTTCAATGTTTTAATGTTTGTCTTGAAATTTTTCAATAAAAATAATTAATAAAAAAGATTACAAAGAAAAATGTGATTAGAAAAAAGCCACCCATTTGGCCCACTCAGGGGCCCTAACGAAACAACGAAGAGGAAAGGGAGGAGGAAGAAGGAACAAAAAGAAAGAGTAGTTGGTCAAGGGATATTTAATTTAACTGATGAGACTTTTACCATTAATAAGCTTAAAGTGTTGGAGTTAAGTCTCAAGTATGCCCCGGATAAAGGACTAAATAAATTTGAGGCGTTTATTGATACTGAGAAATTTGTACCTAAATTAAATATTAAACACTACACAGAAAGACATACCCCTATTATTCAGGCTACAGAATTAGAATATCAACATAGCAGATTAAGAAACCAATCAGTTTTTTTTTTTTCACCCCATGAAGTCGTCTAACCATTTCCTTGAGACATTTAGGATTATGGTCGAGCAAGACATTAGGCTCATCAAAACTAAAAGTGGAAAAGAAAAGTAGCATTCAAAAAGGAATAGAGGCCCTTGAGAAATATTGCCATCTGCCAAGCGGATAAAGGGAGGGGGGAGGGATCGTAGTCTTAAATAAAGGTAACTACATGAAAGAACGTAATAGATTGGTAGGTGACACCATGACCTATAAGAAAATAAAGGGTAATCTTATTATTCTTATGACAGATAGTGTACATAAAGCAAAAGAAGTAGGAATTTCAAATAAGAGGCTAGGTATCTTGTTCCTGATGCCCCCAGACTTCCCATAATTTATCAATTGCCCAAGATACATAAGAACTCTCAATGCCCACTTGGAAGACCTATTATTTGTGGCATAAACAATTTTATTTAGACTGGGTGAATATGTTGATTATTTTTTACAGCCCATTGTTAAATCTTATCTTATTTGCGAGACAGCAAACATCTTATAAATCTACTTAAGGGTATTCCAATTCAAGATGACACAATCATTGTAATGATTGATGTTGAATCCCTTTATACTAATCTTGTTCAAAAAGATGTTTTAAAAACTACTAGGAGGGCTCTTGACTCAAAAACAAGTCTTAAAGCAGAACAAAAATAGGATTTTTTGTACTCACCGTAAAATCCTTTCCTCTGTAATTCACCGACCGACACAGATCCTCTCTTAGCCATTGGGTTGTTTGCCCTATTACTAGGAGATACTAGGCATTAGTTATAACACAACACTCAGAACTCTTAGTACCGCCCAGGTGGCAGCACTTGGGCAACAACCCTCCAGTCTACCAGATAGACCTCAGTACGTCAACAAGCAGTATAACGTAAAGATAAAAAGGAGGGGCGGGTGCTGTGTCGGGCGGTGAATTACAGAGAAAAGGATTTTACGGCGAGTACAAAAAATCCTATTCCTAGTGATCTCCTATCAGGACACTGGCGGCCATTTTCTGGAAGCCTGAACAAGTTTTTTTCAGTTGTCTCTAGCAGCAGCATGTGCTTATGTGTTCTCACAGCCATTTTCCCTGTTTTATGTCTTCGTACTGGATGCTGGGAGACAAATTTATTGAAGCCTGAGCACATTTCAGAGCGGTTTGGCGCTAATTCCAGCGGCTGCCACAGACGCAGGATTTTGTTTCCTCTGCACCTGGGAGCCCACAGGGACTACAGGCACTGCTTGTGGGATAGCGCAGAACTCCTCAGGGTGGTGAGTCCAGCGGGAAAGAGCCCCTCAGCCAGTGGCAGCAAGGAGGGTGGGACTGTCACTGTCCTAAGTCCCCTTCGGGTGGCAGAAGGGGTAGGGTCAGCATGGCTTCAGAAACTGGTGTTTCTTCCCCCGAAATTCAGGCAATTGCAACTGGGTCACCTGCAGACTGCGCAGTGCCCATGGACACCCTGGCGGCGGTCCTCAATTAGTTCATTGCCAAGATGGAGGCGGTGTGTGGGAAGAAGGTGCGTCCTCTGGGGAGAGCTCTGATGCAGACTCGGGTCCTGCTGAGACTGGTGACCCCTGCTCTGTCTTGTCAGACGACACTGACCAAGACCGTTTGGACAGTGAGGATGAGTCCCCGTCCGGGTCCCTGCGTGACAAGGCGCTTGTTGGAGCACTTCTCACAGCTGTGCGTGATACCCTGAAGATTCAGGAGCCAGCAGATCCCTTTGCTGATGTACCAGTCCCTTTTGGGTACCGCAAGCCAGCACATTCATCTAAGGTGTTCCCGTATCTGACTTATTTTGACAAGTTCGTTTTCAAGGCATGGTCACCCGCAACAGACCTTTACGGTCCCCACATACATGGCAGTGAGCCTTCTCAAAAAATGGTCGGCTCCTCCAGTCGTGGACCCCCCAGTATCCAGGTTAAACCACAATCCCGGTTGAGGGGACTCCTGCATTTAAGGATCCCATGGACAGGAAGTCCGAGGCAGTGGCTCGTTCCTTGTTTACGGTGGTGGGGTCAGCCGTGCGACCAGTACTGGCATCCGCACTTGTGTCGCAGACACTGAGTGGGCAAAACGTTTGCGCTGCAAATTGGGAGAGGAACAGGCTCCTCCTGTGTGGAACTAGCAGGCCTTAAGTACATCTGTGACGCGGCCCTGGATACTCTTTGTCTGTTATCCAGGGCTTCAGTGTCAGCAGTGGTGCTGACGCGCCCGATTTGGCTAAAATGCTGGTCTGCTAACCAGGCATCCAAAAAAGCCCTGACGGATCTTCCCTTCCTTGATGACCGGCTCTTTGGAGCCTCCTTGGATGACATTAAAAATGCCACCGGTGGTAAGAGTACCCTACTCCCACAGGCCAGGAAGGCTAAGGAGCCACACCGTAGGCAAGGGCCCTCTTTTTCCGCTCACAAACGGCTTTTTCGTCCGCCCGAAGCTTTGGCAAAACATTCCCAGCCTCACAGGACAACTACGGATTGTCAAAAACGTCCCTGGAACCGCAAGCCTGAGAATAAAAAGTACTACTGCATGAAGGTTTGCCCCCACCCATGTCTCGGGTGGGGGGGGGGGGGGTCGCCTTCGGGAGTTTGCAGCCCGCTGGTCCTCTCGGTTATCCGACCAATGGGTCTGCAATCAAATTTCCACAGGCTACAAGATAGAGTTTCTCTCTTGGCCGCCAAACAGATTCTTCCCTCCAGCATACCCGTATCCCCGGCTCGCCGGGAGGCCCCCTTGGGGGCAGTAAGGGACCTGAATCGTGGGGTGGTTGCACCAGTTATGGAATCGGAACGCTTCCAGGGATTCTACCCAAATCTGTTTATGGTTCCGAAGAAGGAAGGGGTAAGTCCAATCTTGGACCTAAGAGCCCTCAATCACTTTGTAAAAGTGCAGAGGGGTTCAGAATGGAATCAGTTCGCTCAGTAGTTGCTGCACTCCATCAAGGGGGCTCCCTGGCATCCTTAGACATCCATGATGCGTACCTGCACATACCCATATGCCCTCGGTATGAAAAATTTCTGCGGTTTGCAGTCGGGGAAGCCCACTACCAGTTTGTGGCTCTTCCTTTTGGTCTGGCATCAGCCCCCCCCCCCCCCCCCCCGAGTCTTTACCAAGTTATTGGCTCCAGTTTTGGCGTTGCTACGGCAACGTGGGATCACAATCGTGGGATACCTTGACGATCTGCTCCTGAGGGCATCATCCGCCTCAGAATTAGAGGAGGATGTGGCGAGCACCATGCAGACCCTGCAAGAATTTGGGTGGCTGTTGAACCTAAAGAAGTCGGTGATTGTACTGATCCAGCACCTGGAGTACCTGGGCTTGCTGCTGGACTCCATGGAAGTGAGAGTTTCTCTCCCTTTAGACAAACTGCAGACTCTCAGATCTGCGGTAAAATTGCTTATGAACCGCAAGTGGTTGTAGCTCCACTTTTGCATGCGAGTACTGGGACTCATGGTAGCCTCCTTCGAGGCAGTACCTTATGCCCAGTTCCACACCAGAGTCCTGCAGAAGGAGATTTTGACAAAATGGGACAAATCTCAGTTGTCCCTGGATCGACAGATCCAGGTGAGCCAGTCAGTCAGACTAGCTGATCTAGTGGTTGAGATCCCCGGTGATTCAGTCCGGAAAATCGTTCCTACCTCTGAAATGGACAGTGATCACAAGGGACGCAAGACTATCCAGCTGGGATGGAGTGATGGGGGTTCAATTGGCTCAGGGCCTCTGGTCGACGGCAGAATCCAAGTTGTCGATCAATCTGCTCGAATTGAGAGCGATCAGGCTGTGCCTCACCACATGTTCGATGAGACTGCAAGGGCATCTGATCAGGATCCAGTCAGACAACGCCACTGGCATACATCAATCACCAAGGGGGAACAAGAATCTCAGCCACTGCACGAGAGGTCGCTCACATACTTCAGTGGGCAGAGCGATACGTACCAGCCCTGTTGGCCATTTACATCCCGGGAGTGGAGAACTGGCAGGCGGACTATCTGAGTTGACAGATGCAGGACCCAGGAAAATGGGCATTGCATCCGGAGATATTCAGGTTACTGTGCTTGAAGTGGGGCACACCAGACGTTGATCTTCTGGCCTCCCGTCTCAATCGGAAGGTGCCACGATTCGTGTCCAGGCAAGAGATCCGTGGGCAGACAAGCTGATGGCTCTGTGGGATCTACGCCTTTTTCTCCACTGCAACTGTTACCACGCCTGCTTTGCAGAGTGGAAGCCGAGGGGATCCCAGTGATACTGGTTGCCCCAGATTGGCCTCAGCGTCCTTGGTACGCAGACCTGGTGACTGCCGTGGCGAGAGGACTTCCTGGCGACTGCCGTGGCGAGAGGACCTTCTGTCTCAAGGTCCGATTCTCCATCCTGCTTTAGCATCGCTGGCTTTAATGGCATTGCTATTGAGAGCCAGGTGCTGAGGAACCAGGGTCTGTCGGACTCGGTGATCCCAACTATGTTAAGAGCACGAAAGTTTTCTTCCCGGAAGATATACCATCGTACCTGGAAGGTCTACGTCTCCATGTGTGAGGAGAAAGGATGGCATCCATGCTCCTTTTCTATATCCAGGATCCTGCTATTTCTTCAGTAAGGAGTAGACCAGAAATTGGTGTTAAGCACAATTAAGGGGCACATTTCAGCCTTGGCTGTCTTTTTTCAGCGACCCCTGGTGTCTCACTCCCTAGTGAGTACCTAAGTTCAGGGGGTACGACATGTAGTCCCTCCGGTGCGTCCGTTACCCCCATAGAATTTAAATCTGGTGTTGTCGCTTCAAAAACCGCCGTTTGAAAATATCAGGGAGATTCCCGTTGACTCCTTCCCAGAAAGTGGTCTTTCTAGTGGCCATCACATTGGCCAGGAGGGTTTCGGAACTGGCGGCCTTGTCCTGCAAGTCACCCTATCTGGTTATCCACAAAGATAAGATGGTGTTACGTCCGCAACTGTCTTTTCTGCCGAAAGTGGTCTCGGCTTTTCATATCAATGAGGACATTGTATTACCACCTTTGTGTCCTAAGCCGAAGCACCCTAAGGAGGTGGCCCTTCACGCTCTGGACGTGGTTCGGGCTCTGAAGGTGTATTTGTCTGCCTCGGCTCCTTTTCTGAAGTCAGACTCACTGTTTGTCTCGGTGGCTGGTCCAAAGAAAGGCATGGCAGTCTCGTCTGCCACCATTTCCAGGTGGATCAGACAGATTGTAGTACAAGCCAACGCCTTGAAGGGGCCGGTGCCCCCCTTTTTCAGGGTCACGGCCCACTCCACAAGGCCAATCGGAACGTCTTGGGCTTTCCAACACCAAGCGCCTGTTGCTCAGGTGTGTAAAGCGGCGACCTGGTCTGTCCACACGTTTACCAAGTTCTACAAGGTAGACATCAGTGCATCGGCTGATGCCTGTTTTGGCCGCAAAGTTTTGCAGGCGGCCATATAGTTGCAATTGAATATGCAATATATATTTCCTTTTTTCCTGTTTTATCGATAAAAATATAGTACTGTTAAGTTAATGCACTCTTGCATTACATTCCACAGTTTTTGGTGTGGTTATGGGTAGTCACTCCTGTTGAGGGTACCCTGGTTTTTGTGGTGGTTTTTTTCCACGCACTGTTTTTTGTGGTTAAAGTTTCACTAGTTCCCATTTGTCATGGTGGATGAAGTTTCTATACTATTTTCCCACCCCTCGTTTGGCACTGCTTGGGAACGTCCCAATGGCTAAGAGAGTAGCTGTGTCCGTTGGTGAATATAAGAGAAAAAATGGCTGCTGAAGCCCAGGAAAGCATGCTGCACTTGCCCGCAACTAAAATGGCCGCCAGCAGCTCCATGAGGTACAGGAAAAAAACAATGGCAGTGAACACAGTGCCATACAAGACATCAGCAAAACCTCACAGGCACCTTCCAGGGGCATGAAGAACAGGACCCAGGGCACTGCTAGGCAGCGAAGCCCCAGGTGAGAGCACTGTATAGGCACACACACACACACCACTCAGCAGCATCCCCCACAGGGAAGAGGGAGGGAAGATAAAGACAGGGAGAGAAGAGAGGGAGGTGAGGGACCCCCTAACCACCTCCCAGGAAATGTCCAGCTGCTCGCTCAGCCCCACCGAGGCAGGGAGAGCTGTACTTACCAGTCCAGAGCTGGGAAACATTCAATTACAGGCCTACTCACTGATCAGTACAGGGTGGCTGCTGGCCTCGGCACACTGACGCAGACATCAGTAGCCCGGTCATATGTGCGCCCCGGAGCATAAAAGCTCACAGACCACCTCTGGAGCTGATGTTTTGTCGTGGCCGACCCAGCGCAGAGCTCTGGTCTGCACACGCTCGATGGCCAGACTACAAGTATAAGGGCATCCAGCCTGTCACCCAGCCGGCTGATAGTAGATCACAGGATCATTCATCTAGCGCAAAAAGCATGCTTCTGCATAAAAAAGCACGGACCGAGTTCCTAGGTCCTTCTCCTTCACTAGGCAAAATAAAACTGAAGTCTGTCTGCAGACGGGAGGGTTGTTACCCAAGGGACCGGCCCCCTGGGCGGAACGAAGAGTTCTGAGTGTTGTGTTACAACTAATGCCTAGTATCTCCTAGTAATAGGGCAAACAACCCAATGGCTAAGAGGAGCTGTGTCGGTCAGTGAATATAAGAGAAAATAATTTTTGATTGAGATTTTAGAATTAGCCATGTTAGAGCTGGAAACAACCATAATAACCAAACTGTAATCCACTGCAGAAATAAATTATTATTACTATACAATGACTATAATAACAATCATATAAAAGTCTCTTTATCTGCAGTAAAAAGTGTGAGTGTCACAGTCCAAAGTGCAGATGATGAGCAAATGTTAATAATCCCGTAAGTGAGATCACTGGGAGTAATCCTTTCAAACACTATGCAATCCTGGATAAAGGAGAATACATCACCCTATAGATTAAATTCTTACCAGACAGAGCTGGAACGTGAGCTTATACCAATGGATCGTCCATGGCTCCGGATCTCGGCTTGGGTTACTTCACACAAGAATGGGCTGCTGGCGGGATGAACAGATCTTTTGCTCTATGGGCTAGTTCACATAGAGAAAGGAAAGAAAACAAGCTACTGTTTCAAAATGTTTATTACAAGATTTCCCCCTTACAGTTTTGCACTTACACGTTTCCACAATATAAGAGGCATATAACAAAATTGTATCCGTAAGAATCCAATGATAATAGTGGTTTAGGCGCAGTATTCAAACACTGGTGTTCGGACACAAGATATTTCTTTCAAAGGTTCTCACTCTATTCAAATGCTGTCATGTAGCCACGCCCTGATGTGTTTTGTCATTGGTAGACATCATCCGAGGGTCAGAGGATTATAGTCATTGTATAGTAAATTTATTTCTGCAGTGGATTACGGTTTGGTTTTTTACGGTTGTTGCCATCGCTGCTTACACAGAATAGGTTTTTAGCTAGCTTTGATCTAATTGTGTGTATATATATGTATTTTTATATGCAAGCTTGCCTTGAGTAAGCTTTTATAGCAGCAGTGGGTTGTGCCTTAAATTAGCTATTATCAACGTATTTAATTTTGTCATAAGCGCTATTTCATAAGCGTTTGATTTTGTAGAAAGAGGTTTTAGGGATATGTACAATTTTTTGATTTACTAGCCATGTTAATTACTTTTAGCACGAAGGGTCTTGTTACGGGCAGATCAAAGGGGTGGCTATGGGAGCCAAGTATGTTCCCAGTGTGGCAAACATTTTGAGCCAATGGGAGGACCATAGCATATTTGGATCCCCGAGATCTCCCTATACAAGAGGTACATTGATGATATTGTGATTTTGAGGAAAGGGTACAGTGGAGGCAATGGAAATATTCTTAAATAGTATCAACCACAACTGTTATGGGAAAAAATGTATGGGTAATTGGAACTTGTGTGAGATTAGTTCTCGATTTGGTTCTCTTTAAAAATAATGAGCAAATTCGGACTAAGACTCACTTTAAGGGTACCGACAGAAACAGCTATATACCTACGGCTAGCTGTCATCACCCTAGCTGGCTAAGAGGGATTCCTAAGGGCCAATTGATGAGGATTAGGTGTAATTGTGATACTACATCAGATAACTTGCTTCAATCAAACCTAGTGGTTGACAAATTCAAAGAGTAAGGGTATAGGGAACATGATCTTAGGGCTATCCAATCACTTATTTTGCAAATGGATAGAGACACACTCTTAGAAGATAAAACTAAAAAGATACATGAGCCGGATTACATACCTTATTTGACTAATTTTAATAGGGACTACAAAAGTGTAGAGAAAATCTTTTCTAAACATCGGCCAGTTTTGTTGAGGGACACAACATTGTCCAAATTATTACCTAAACGCCCCAAATGCATTTATAGGCATGCACCAAATCTGCAAAATAAATGAGTCCCTAATGTACTGACCCCCCCCCCCCCCCCCAAAGAAAGCAGGTACTTTTTTGGATGCAAAGGGATTTTTTTATTGCAAGAAGTGTAAGGCCTGCAAGTTGACTAGAAACCATGTGAGAAAAGTAGAACATTTTACATCATTTAGTACAGGTAAAGAATATAGGATTGAAAAAATAATTTCATGCAAATCCACCTATGTAACATACCTCATTGTTTGTGGGTTACAGGACGTGGGACATACGAAAAGAAATCTCTGTACCCCTATTAACGAACATCTTACCAACATAAAAAACAGGTTTCCAAAACACAGCCTCTCTAACCAGAATCTATCATAATAGGGACCCTGGTTTGGCCAGATTTCTTGGCATAGATAGATTAGATGGTGATTGGAGGGGAGTTCAGAGAACCTTTAAAAAATGAGACAGAATGGATATATAAATGAAATACACTCACTCCGGCAGGCATCAACGTCGATATTGATTTGAACTGTTTTCTGTGTAATTATTGAATTATATTTGTGAAAGGACCATTTCAGTCTCATCTTTGAAAGTGGCCATTAGTAGGTAGTATTGCCTATGAATAATTAATTAAATCTTAAATTTTAATTCATCTTTTTCAATTTCATTTTCCCTTCTTTACCATAAGATGGCTTTATACATTTTTATATTGTAATTTGACTTTTCAGCCACAAGATGGCAGCCTAGATGTCTTATAATAAATTTGTCATATAATTGTAGTTTGGCTTTTTAGCCACATGATGGCAGTCTATATTAATTTTCGATTTCCTAACTGCAGTTTGTTTTTTCAGCCACAAGATGACAGTTTATATTTTTTGCTTTTTAGCCATATGATGGTAGTTTAAAATAAATTTTAATTTAATTTTTATCTGATTATGATTTTAATAAATCAATTCTTCGAAGTTTATATCCATCCAGCATCACGTTTCTTTTTAATCATTAAGGATGGCACTGGATTGGATATCCTTAATTGGCGGTTGTATTTAGATGGAGGCGACGTGTCCGTCCTTATGACCCATGATGACGTCAGAGCGATACTGATGAAACCGGTAGGGTATACTGAACGTGACACGTCACTTTTGCCCTAGCCACGCCGCTAAACAGCGTTTTTGTAAAAACTGCCTGAATGTATGCGGTTTTTCACTTTTGTTTTTTTACGCTTTTAATACATTTTAGATATTCTGACATACTTCACTATGGGAATATTCCAATCTTTTTCCCAACCTATGGCATTGATGGTCTAATGACCAAACCTGCACCAAGGGTTTTACAAACAAGTCCACAGCATTTGGATCAAGACGTGGTTGTGAGACTCCATCTGGCATTTTCCATATAAGCGTGTCTGACTCCTGTAATGAGAGTCACTACTGGTGAGTAAACTGTGTGATGGGTGGTGGTGGAAGATTAACCCTTATGATGATTGCCGAAATATAGGAAGATCTCATCCAGAAGTCAGATTTTGTTTGCCAAGTTTGACATTTTTTTTTACTTTTAAAAAACCAAACACTTATGTTGATACCCTCACATTTGGACTTGAGATGAACATGCATTTATGATGTTAGATTTTATCAGTATTTTCACCAGCTTTTTGTGTTAAGTATTTGTTTTTGTACTTTGTAGAGAGCGCAGTTTATACAAACTAGTTAATTTATTTCATTTATTTTTCACACAACGTGCTGCTCTCATATAGATTTCACGTTATTAATTATTCCACTTGCGCGGTTTGGTGGTATTTCCATTTATTTTATATTCCAGGTGAGGTCTTACTAATGATTTGTACAGCGGAAAAATTATATCTCACTTTCTGGAGTCCATACCTCTCAAAACAAAAAATGACTTTGCTCTGTTTGGAAACCACAGCTTGGCATTGCATTCTATTAAGCTTATGATCTACCAAAACACCCAGATCCTTCACCAGTGATTCCCCCAGTTGTAAGCCCCCTAGTATGTATGATGCATGCATATTCTTAGCCCCCCAAGTGCATAACTATCAACAATTATCAATATTAAACCTCATCTGCCACATAGTTGCCCAATTAAACAGTGCACTGAGGTCAGCTTGTAAGTCAGAAATATATGAAAGGCTACAGGATGTTGACAGTTTTATGGTCCTCTAGAGGACCAGAGAGCCAGTTACCAGCCCCAATCACGGTTAGGACAGGTTGGTCCTTTTGTGGGTCAGCCCAACATTTCTGCTCTGATAGGGAAAATTGAGTACAGTCCGTGATACTTTTTTTATTTGCACTAACATACAATTTTTCAGGACAAGCTTTCGGGTTATGTCAACTTCTTCAAGGTCAAAGCAGAACTGATTTACAAATTTTTAAGCAGAATGTAAAAACAAAACAAAACAAAAAAAGTGCAAATAAAAAAAGTATCACGGACAGTACTCAATTTTCTCTGTCACAATTGCACTAATACGGCTACAATCACATTAAGTATGCTCTGATAGGGAAAGATTAAAGATAACAGCAGACACACCCATTTGTGAGCGGTAAAGATGTAATATCTTAAATCTGATCTAAACTAAGTTAACTAAAATCTCTTACCTCAAAGAGGTTGTAAACCCAAAACACCATTCTTTTGCACGGTTTAGTTGATAATGTTGTTATAAACTAATTCACATTGTGTGTACCCATTAAAAAGTAATTCTCATTCGGGTTATAGCCTTCAGAAATCTGCCACTCTGTGGTTGTGGCATAGTACCAAAGCTTGGGGGTGGAGACCTAACATCCCATTATTCCCCCTCCCACCTAATCAGAGACAATGTATTCTGATGTCTCCGTCTCAGTGAGCTTTGTATCTCTATCTCCGGAGGAGAGGTAAGTGAAAGTAAACTCCACTTTGATCTCTGCCACAGCTCAGTGAAGTACAGAGCAGCAGGAGACATGCCTACTTCACACAGGCTCAGGCATGTGTCTCATTACTAAGACTGTCAATCAAAAGATAAGGGTAGTGGTGGCACCATTTTTTTTCGTGGTGTCTTTTTGATTCAGTGCAGCGGGGAGATTACAAATAGGCTGTCCTTCACCAGCCATATGCACAAATGTTATATGACTGTGTTCTTTATTAGATTTAGTGTTCTGTTTGTATTTGACTTTCCAGGTTTACAACCACTTTCATTTCTTTACGGGGGTTACCAATTTCAAATGCTTTTCAAAACCGTTCAGTCTTTTAAAATCTACAGCTTTCATAATGCCTGGTATCACAATGCAACAGAAAGCGCCTTAGCAAGAATTTGTCAAGTCATTGTTCAGACAGCTCCTGTTGTGGGGTGGCAACTCACTTTCAACTGTGCTCCTGCGTTGTCTATAGGGATAAGTTAAATTGCTGACATTTCAGTTAAATAACTTAATTGTAGTGGGCTTTAAACAGCTCGAGGTATAGGAAAGTGCCATTAAAGTAGCTTGGAACAAACTCATTTAAGAAATTAGCTGTCAAGAAAGGCACCGATAACTTTATTAGTATTGATTTAGTGGACAATTTTGATAAACAAAAGTTTCTGGTTATCATGCAAATGTGTAGATAACATTGATGTGTGCCCATCAGTAAGTTCATCCTTAGCAATCATATGCAGCCATCTCTAGAGTACGCACATGAAGACAGAAGTGGCTGCAAGGTGGTAGTATAAGGGGAGAATAAAAAATAGGATGTTTTGTACTCACAGTAAAATCCTTTTCTCTGTAATTCACCGACCAACACAGCTCCTCTCTTAGCCACTGGGTTGTTACGCCACCTTTAGGAGAATACTAGGCATTACATGTTATGTAAAACACAAAACTTTCCAGTTCCGCCCAAGGCAACCCTAGGCAACAACCCCACAGCCTGCCATGCAGTCATCAGTACGTCAACAAGCAGTATAACTTAAAGAAAAACAGGAGGGGCGGGTGCTGTGTCAGTCGGTGAATTACAGAGAAAAGGATTTTTTTACGGTGAGTACAAAAAATACTATTTTCTCTTATATTCACCGACCGACACAGCTCCTCTCTTAGCCATTGGGACGTCTCCAAGCAGTGCCAAACGAGGGGTGGGAAAAACAGCATAAAACTTCATCCACCATGGCAAGTGCGAACTAGTGTAACTTTACCCACAAAAATAACAGTGCATGGAAAAAACCACCACAAAACCAGGGTACCCTCAACAGGAGGGACTACACACAACTGCACCAAAAACTGCGCAAAGAAATGCAACAGTGCATTAACTTTAAGGTACTCGTGCCCAAATCCCGGTATAAATCCAAGGGCGATCGGAGATTCGCTGTCCAAGGGCCTCAGCTATGGAATGCTCTACCAATCAACATCCGCCTGGAAGAAAATCACCTGGCTTTTAGGAAAAAACTCAAGACCTTCCTCTTTTAGCAGATGATCAAAGCTCGCCACAGCGCCTAGAGGCGTTTCAGTTCGCATTGTGCGCTATACAAGTATTTCATTCATACTGCGTTTTTACCCCAAAAAACTGGAAAAATAGAAAAATTGCATACACAATTGCAACTATAGAGCCGCCTGCAAAAGTTTGCGGCCAAAACAGTCATTAGCCGATGCACTGATGTCTACCTTGTAGAACTTGGTAAACGTGTGGACAGACAACCAGGTCGCTGCTTTACACACTTGAGCGACACTTGGTGTCGGAAGGCCCAAGACATTCCGATTGCCCTTGTGGAGTGGGCCGTGACCGGAACGGGGGGCACCTGCCCCTTCAAGGCATAGGCTTGTACTACAATCTGTCTGATCCAATGGAAATGGTGGCCAACGAGACCGACATGCCTTTCTTTGGACTAGCCACCGAGACAAACAGTGAGACTGACTTCCGAAAGGGTGCCATGGCAGACAAATACACTTTTAGAGCCCGAACCACTTCCAGAGCGAATCGGACCTTGAGACAGAAAGTTCTCTCGCAACGGCAGTCAAAATGGGAAGTCTGCCACCAGACGCACTAGGTCTGCGTACCAAGGATGCTGAGGCCAATCTGGGACAACCAGAATTACTGGGATCCCCTCGACCTCCACTCTGCGAAGCAGACGTGGTAACAATTTTAGTGGAGGAAAGGCGTAGATCAGCTGGTACTGATCCCACGGAGCCACCAGTACACCTGACGCGTCTTCCCACGGATCTCTTGTCTGGGACACGAATCTCGTCACCTTCCGATTGAGACGGAAGGCCAGAAGATCCACGTCTGGTGTGCCCCATCGCAGGCACAGTAGCCTGAATACCTCCGGAAGTAACACCCATTTTCCCGGGTCCAGCATCTGGCGACTTAGGTAGTCCGCCTGCCAGTTCTCCACTCCTGGGATGTAAATGGCCGACAGGGCTGGTACATATCGTTCTGCCCACCGTAGTATGTGAGCGACCTCCCGTGTGGCATTTGAGCTTCTTGTTCCTCCTTGGTGATTGATGTATGCCTCTGCAGTGGCGTTGACTGACTGGATACTGATCGGACGCCCTTGCAGTCTCATCGACCTCTCATCGAGAGGCGTAGCGCGATCGCTCTTAGTTCGAGCAGATTGATCGGCAACTTGGATTCCTCCGTCGACCAGAGGCCCTGAGCCGACTGAACCCCCACACACACTCCACCCCAGCCGGATAGGCTGGCATCCATTGTGATCACTGTCCATTTCAGAGGTAGGAACGACTTCCCGGACTGAAGCACCGGGGACCTCAGCCACCAGATCAGGGAATCTCTGACCAACTGGCTCACCTGGATCTGTTGATCCAGGGACAACGGAGATTTGTCCCACTTCGTCAAAATCTCCTCCTGCAAAACTCTGGTGTGGAACTGGGCATACGGTACTACCTCGAAGGAGGCCACCATGAAACCCAGGACTCGCATGCAAAGTGAAGCTATGACCACTTGCGGTTCATCAGCAGTTTTACTGCGGCTCAGAGTCTGCAGCTTGTCTGAAGGGAGAAACACTCCAGCAACAAGTATAGGTACTCCAAACACTGAGTCGGTACTACCACCGACTTTTTTAGGTTCAACAGCCACCCAAGCTCTTGCAGGGTCTGCATGGTGATCACCACATCCTCCCCTAACTCTGAGGTGGAAGATGCTCTCAGGAGGAGATTGTCTAGGTATCCCACGATCGCTAATGCTGCAGCAACGCCAAAACAGGAACCAAAATACCTTGGTAAAGACTCGGGGGGCTGATGCCAAACCAAAAGGGAGAGCCACAAACTGGTAGTGGGCTTCCCCGACTGCAAACTGCAGAAACTTTTGATAGCGAGGGCATATGGGTATGTGCAGGTACGCATCCTGGATGTCTAAGGATGCCAAGGAGTCCCCTTGATGGAGTGCAGCGACTACAGAGCGAACTGATTCCATTCTGAACCTCTGCACTTTCACAAAGTGATTGAGGGCTTTTAGATCCAAAATTGGACGTACACCTTCCTTCTTGGGAACTACAAACAGGTTTGAGTAGAAGCCCTGGAAACGTTCCAATTCCGGAACAGGTACAATCGCCCCGCGATTCAGCAGGTCCCTTATTGCCTCCAAGAGGGCCTCCCGGCCAGCCGGAAAAACGGGTATGCTGGAGGAGAATCTGTTTCTGTTTTGCGGCCAGGAGAGGAACTCTATCTTGTAGCCGTAGGAAATCAGATCGCAGACCCACTGGTCGGACAGTGGAGAGGACTGCCAGGCTCCAAAATCCCGAAGGCGACCCCCCACCCGAGTCATTGGTGGGGGCAAACCTTCAAGCGGTAGCACTTTTGTTCGCAGGCTTGTTAGGCTTCTGTCCTTCTGTGGTCGTCCTGTCGGGCTGGGGATGCTTTGCCGAAGCTCCGGGCGGACAAAAATGCAGTTTGTGCGCGGAAAAGCAGGGCCCTTGCCTACGGCGTGGCTCCTTAGCCTTCCTGGCCTGTGGGAGTAGTGTACAGTGCCTTGTGAAAGTATTCGGCCCCCTTGAACTTTTCAACCTTTTACCACATTTCAGGCTTCAAACAAAGATAACATTTTAATTTTTTGTGAAGAATTACCAACAAGTGGGACACAATTGTGAAGTGGAACGAAATCTATTGGATATTTTAACCTTTTTTAGCAAATAAAAAACTGAAAAGTGGTGCGTGCAAAATTATTCGGCCCATTTACTTTCAGTGCAGCAAACTCACTCCAGAAGTTCAGTGAGGATCTCTGAATGATCCAATGTTGTCCTAAATGACTGATGGTGATAAATAGAATCCACCTGTGTGTAATCAAGTCTCTGTATAAATGCAACTGCTCTGTGATAGTCTCAGGGTTCTGTTGAAAGCACAAAGAGCATCATGAAGACCAAGGAACACACCAGGCAGGTCCGTAATACTGTTGTGGAGAAGTTTAAAGCCAGATTTGGATACAAAAAGATTTCCCAAGCTTTAAACATCCCAAGGAGCACTGTGCAAGCGATCATTTTGAAATGGAAGGAGTATCAGACCACTGCAAATCTACCAAGACCTGGCCGTCCCTCTAAACTTTCAGCTCAGACAAGGAGAAGACTGATCAGAGATGCAGCCAAGAGGCCCATGATCACTCTGGATGAACTGCAGAGAACTACAGCTGAGGTGGGAGAGTCTGTCCATAGGATAACAATCAGTTGTACACTGCACAAATCTGGCCTTTATGAAAGAGTGGCAAGAAGAAAGACATTTCTCAAAGATATCCATAAAAAGTCTCGTCTAAAGTTTGCCACAAGCCACCTGGGAGACACACCAAACATGTAGAAGAAGGTGCTCTGGTCAGATAAAACCAAAATCAAACTTTTTGCCCACAATGCAAAACGATATGTTTGGCGTAAAAGCAACACAGCTCATCGCCCTCAACACACCATCCCCACTGTCAAACATGGTGGTGGCAGCATCATGGTTTGGGCCTGCTTTTCTTCAGCAGGGACAGATGATCAGACCAGAAGATGGTTAAAATTGAGGGGAAGATGGATGCAGCCAAATACAGGACCATTCTGGATGAAAACCTGTTGGAGTCTGCAAAAGACCTGAAACTGGGACGGAGATTCATCTTCTAACAAGACAATGATCCCAAACATACAGCAAAATCTACAAAGGAATGGTTCACAAATAAACGTATCCAGGTGTTAGAATGGCCAAGTCAAAGTCCAGACCTGAATCCCATCGAGAATCTGTGGAAAGAGCTGAAAACTGCTGTTCACAAACGCTCTCCATCCAACCTCACTGAGCTCGAGCTGTTTTGCAAGGAAGAATTGGCAAGAATTTCAGTCTCTCGATGTGCAAAACTGACAGAGACATACCCCAAGCGACTTGCAGCTGTAATCGCAGCAAAAGGTGGCTCTACAAAGTATTAACACAAGTGGGCCGAATAATTTTGCACGCCCCACTTTTCATTTTTTTATTAGTTAAAAAAGTTTCAAAAATCCAATAGATTTTGTTCCACTTCACAATTGTGTCCCACTTGTTGGTGATTCTTCACAAAAAATAAAGATTTTATATCTTTATGTTTGAAGCCTGAAATGTGGCAAAAGGTTGAAAAGTTGAAGGGGGCCGAATACTTTCGCAAGGCACTGTACTCTTACCATCTGTGGCATTTTTGATAATGTCATCCAAAGAGCCGGTTGCCAAGGAAGGGCAGATCCTTCAGGGCTTCTTTGGATGGTCGGCGGCCCAGCATTTCAACCAAATCAGGCGCCACAGCACCACTGCTGACACTAAAGCCCTGGATAACAGGTGAAGAGTATCCAGGGCCGCGTCACAAATGTATTTAAGGCCTCGCACTAGTTGATCTGCTAGTTCCACGCAGCCAGCAGAAGCCTGTTCTCTCAATTCATGGTGCAACAGTTTTGCCCACTCAGTACTGGTCGCACGGCTGACCCCACAACCGTAAACAAGGAACGAGCCACTGCCTCGGCCTTCCTGTCCATGGTATCCTTAAATGCAGGAATCCCCTCTAACGGGATTGTGGTTACTTTGTTTAACCTGGATACTGGGCGGTTCACGACTGGAGGCGCCGACCATTTCTTGAGAAGGCTTTCCTCAAAGGGGTAATGCACCGCCATGTATTTGGGGACCGAAAAGGTCAGTTGCGGGCGACCCCATTCCTTGTAAATGAACTTGTCAAAATAAGTCAGATACGGGAACACCTTAGGTGAACGGGCTGGCTTACGGGACCCAAAAGGGACCACTACATCAGCAGTGGGATCTGCTGGCTCCTGAATTTTCAGGGTATCACGCACAGCTGTGATAAGTGCTCCAACAAGTGCTTTGTCACAGACCCGGACAGGGACTTATTCTCACTGTCTGAACGGTCCTGGTCAGCGCCATCTGAAACGACAGAACAGGGGTCACCAGCCTCCGCAGGGCCCAAGTCTGCGTCAGAGCTCTCCCCAGAGGAGGAGGGGGGGCGCAGGGCCCGTTTTTTAGCACCTTTGCGACCACGCACCGCCTCCATCTTGGCAACAAACGAATTGAGGACTGCTGACAAGGTGTTCAAAGGCACTGCGCATTCCGCAGGCGAACCGGTTGCCATTGCCTGGATTTGGGGGGAAGAAACAGCAGTTTCTGAAGTTTCATGATTACCCTACTGTGTGCCACTTGAAAGGGACTTAGGACAGTGACAGTCCCACCCTCCTTACTGCTGCTGGCTGAGGGGCTTTTTCCCGCAGGACTCACCACCCTGAAAGGTTCTGCGCTATCCAGCAAGTAGCGCCTGTAGTCTCTGTTGGCTCCCAGGTGCAGAGGAATGTGCTCTGTGTCAGTGAAAGCTGCTGCTAATGGCGCTGAAACCGCTCTGCAATGTGCTCAGGCTCAATGGAAATGGCTGCCCAAAGTCCAGTAGAAGGACATAAAACACTAAGAAAATGGTCTCCGGAGCACAGGGACACATGCTGCCGCTAGAGAAAGCTGAAAAATGTGTTCAGGCTTCCAGAAAATGCCCGCTGGCATCCAGTATAAGGACAAATCACAGGGAAACTTGCCACCGAAGCACAAGAGAGCATGCTTTCCCTTGCCCACACCTAAGATGGCCGCTGATACTGAAACCATGAGGGACAGAGCAGAAAGAAATGGTGGTAATCAGCGCTGCAAGAGACACAAGCACAGCCTCACAGGCACCTCCAGGGACATGAGGAAACAGGACTCAGAACACAGCCAGCACGCGCAGACCCCCCCCCCCCCCCACGCGAGAGCCACCCAGAGAGGCCCTACATATGACACACACACCGCTTAGCAGCCACATGCAGCATCCCCCACAGGGTGGGGGAGGGAAGATAGGGACAGGGAGATGAGAGGGTGCTGAGGGACCCCCAAATCGACCTCCCAGAGAATGCCCAGCTGATCAGTCCCACCGAGGCAGAGAGAGCTGTACTTACCAGTCCTGAAGAGCTGGGAGACATTCCATTACAGACCCACTCTCTGATCAGTACAGGGTGGCTGCTGGCCCAGCACACTGTGACGCAGACATCAGTAGCCAGGTCATATGTGCGCCCCGGAGCATAAAAACCTCACAGACCACCTCTGTAGCTGATGTTTTGTCGTGGCCGACCCAGTGCAGAGCTCTGGTCTGCACATGCTCGATGGCCGGACTGGGGAGACTACAAGGATAAGGGTATCCAGACTGTCACCCAGCCAGCTGTTGACAGCAGATCACAGGATCTATCATTTTGCGCAAAAAAAAAGTTTCTGTAAAATAAAAAAAAGTTCCTAGGTCCTTCTCCTTCACTAGGCAATATAAAACTGATGACTGCATGGCAGGCTGTGGGGTTGTTGCCTAGGGGACCACCCCTTGGGCAGAACTGGAAAGTTGTGTGTTTTACATAACATGTAATGCCTAGTATTCTCCTAAAGGTGACGTAACAACCCAATGGCTAAGAGAGGAGCTGTGTTTGTCGGTGAATATAAGAGAAACGGCTTACCTGTAAAATCCTTTTCTTGGAGTACATCACGGGACACGGAGCCATAGTAATTACTACATGGGTATATAGCCCAACTTCAGGTGATGGACACTGGCACACACATAACCCCTCCCCTTACCAGTAGTTTTTGTAGCAAAGCAATATACATAAATCCCAAAAAGAGGGGAGGGACCTCTGTGTCCCGTAATGTACTCCAAGAAAGGGATTTTACAGGTAAGCCGTCATAAAAATTTGATTTTCTTTATCGTACATCACAGGACACAGAGCCATAGCCATAGTAATTACAACATGGGATGTCCCATAGCAATGCTATTTGAGGGGAGGGAGATACAACCCACAGGGTGCCGACAGACTTGAGGACCTATACTGCTGCCTGCAGCACACTGCACCCAAAGGCTATATCTTCATGTCTCTTTACATCCACCTGAGGTGAACGTATAGACTGAATACCAAGTTGCAGCCTTACAGATCTGAGCCATAGAGGCCTGGTGATGCACTGCCCAAGAAGCACTATCCGCTCTGGTAGAGTGCGCCTTGACTTGAAAAGGTGGAATTCTAACTTTCAAACCATAGGCCTGAATTATAACTTGTCTAAGCCATCTAGAAATATTTGATTTTGACGCTGTCTGTCTGTCCTATTTCTAGGACTTTCTGGCAGCACAAATAAGACGTCAGTCTTTCAAACCTGAGCAGTCGTCTTTAAATAGACCTTGACATCAAGACAATGTAGTGACTTTTCTTCCCTAGAACATGGTTTTGGAAAAAACGATGGAAGAACAATATCTTGGTTTAGATGAAAACCTGAAACCACCTTAGGCAGAAAACATGGATGAGGACGCAACACAACCCGGTCCTCATGAATAATCAAATAGTGCTCTTTAAAGGAAAGAGCCGCCAATTCTGAAACCCTGCTTGCTGAGGATCTAGCAATCAGAAACACCAATTTCCTTGTCAGAAGGACAAAGGGAGTATGCTGTATCGGTTCAAAAGGCTGTTCTTGCAACACTGACAAAGTTCAAGTCCCAAGGGATCAAAGCAGATTTAATTGGCGGATTTAGCCGCATTACCCCTTGCATAAAAACCCGGACCAAAGAATGCAAAGCAAGCGGTCTTTGAAATAAAAAACTGCATAAATCAGTGAGAACTGATCCCATGGTGTTACCAACATATCTGTCCCGCGTGTGAGTGGATCCCTTGTCCTGGACACAAAGTTGACCAACTTCATGCAGAACTCCGATGCCAAAAGATCTACCGTCCAGGATCTCCCATGTTTGGCAAACAGCCCGAAAAATATCGAGGTGCAGGGACCATTCCCCCAGGAATAACTGCTGGCAGTCCGCCTGCCAATTCTCTATTCCTGGAATGAAGACTGCCGATAGGCAAGGAACATTCCTTTCCACCCAAAGCAGAATATAATAATTCACTTCTCTCTGAGCAGCGCGACTCTTGATGCCCCCTTGGTGACTGATATAAGCTACAGCTGTGGTATTGTGGGATTGGATTCAGACAGGAAAACCCCATAACCTGAATGTTCAAGCCTTCAGTGCCGAGACGGGCTGCCCGAATCTCTAGGATGTTGATGGGAACGGCTCTTTCGGTCCTGGACCACTGTCCCTGGACAGTTGTTCCCTCTAGTACAGCTCCGCAACCTGAAAGGCTGGCATCTGAGGTTACCACTTTCCAGATAACTGGTATGAAAGTTTTTCCCTCCAGCAGATTCTGTGTTATCGACCACCAACTGAGGCTCTGTGACACCTTCGGGGACAACCGTATTGGCAAATCCAGATCTTGGACCTTTTTGTTGCAAGCAGACAGGATACTGCTTTGTCTTGTATGAAACTGGGCATGGGGAACCGCTTTCAAATGAAGCCATATTCCCAAACAAGCTCATGCAAAGGCGAATGGAGGGATCGCTCTTTGACCTGACCACTTGTACTAGCTCTTTTATAGTGCTGACCTTTGCCTGATGCAAAATCTGCCTTTTCTGGACTGTGTCTATGACCAGACCTAAGTACTCTGGCTTTTTTAGTGGTTTTAAAGAAAATTTCTCTAGGTTCAGAATCCAAGCTAGGTTTTCCAGGTATCTGGTCATATCTCATACACTTTGCTCCAAGCGTAAATGGACCGATCCACACCAGCAACAGATCGTCCAGGTATGCCAGGACTGTTATTCGCTGTGCCCTTAGTCTGGCAAGAGGTGGAGCCAGAAGTTTTGTACATACCCGAGGTGCTGTAGCCAGCCCAAAGGGTGGGGCCACAAAAACTAAAAATGGTGCTGTTCTACCTTCGAACCGCAGAAATCGTTGCTGTGTGGGAAATATAGGTATATGCAGGTATGCATCCCTGATGTCGGACCCCAGAATTTCCCCTCCTTGTAGGACAGAAACCACTGACCTGATCGACTCCATGCGAAAAGAGCGGAGCTTCAGGTATTGATTGCGATTTTTGAGATCTAGAATAAGTCTGACATCTCCATTTAGTTTCGGCACCGTGAAGCGGTTTGAATAGAACCCCAAAACTTGCTCTTCCGTGGGGATCTCCATGATCACCCCTTGAGACAGTAACCTGTCTAATGCCCGAAACAGAGATTGCCTTTTCCTTGGATCTTTGGGAATGTTTGATCTCAGAAAATAAGGTAATGGGAACTTTAGAAACTCCAGTTTGTACCCTATAGTTATAGTGGAGATAACCCATTTGTCCTGAATCTCCCACTGCCAGACTTCTGAAAATGGCAGTCTTCCCCCCACCCTGGGGAGCAGGGGCGCCCCATTATGATGAGGCCTTGGAATTCTGTTTTGCAGGGTTCTGTGCCCAGGACTTCTTCTGTGCTTGGAGCTGACCCTGAGGTTTCCTTCTGGACCCTGATGGCGGAGGCCGTCAGGACTGCCTAGAGGCTGATGCCCCTGGCCCTGGAGAAGAAGTTTGTTTAAATTAAGAATATTTATTTTTTCCTTTAACTGTCAAAAGCGTACTTTTCCCACCAGAAAACTTTTTGATGTATTTGTCCATATCGTCCCCAAAAAGCCGATCCCCATGAAAAGGAAATCCAGACAGGAGCCTCTTGCATGGTATCTCAGCTGACCAATTTTTCAAAAATAGAATCCTACGCATGTGTAACATAAGCACAAGGTGGGAGGCCTGGTGAATAGAATCCTTAATGGCGTCAATGGCAAAACATAACGCCCTTGGCAGTTCAGCCAATTCCTGGGCCTGTTGAGCAGGAAACTGCAGAGTCACTGCACCTGCCAAAGAAAAGGAGGATTTTTACAGGAATTCCAATCTCTTATCTGTTGGATCCTTAAGCATTTTCCACAGGACAAGTTAGACTTTTATTCACACCGGCATCAACCATGGGAACGCTCCACCTTTTGGTGAATTTTTCCTCCATGAGTTACAGAACTGAAAATCTTTTAGGAGGGAGGAAATGCTTATCTGGGTGAACCGATTCATCATATATAAGTTGTTGCAGTAATGCATGGACAGGAAACTCATGCAAAGTCTGAGGATGTTTTAGAGAACCCGAGGCAGAAATTTAACTTTCGACTGACTCCAATAAAGGCAGCTTGAAAGCGGACCAAATCATCTCTGCAAGAGAATGTATCAGCAAGTTCTCAGATTGCGAGGCTGAAAATGGTTCTTCCACAGTTGATTCCTCAGAAGAGTAATCATTAGACTGTCTTTCCTCCTGATCCCCTGAGGGTAACTCATCTTGCCCCATCCACTGCTACCCTGATAGAGAGCCTAAGGCGGGGGATCTACCTTGTTTTCTTGACCTTTGAATGGAAGATGCGATTAAAGCCGCTAATGTTTCCTCTAGACCCGGCAGGGTAGAGGAAAAGGTATCTTCAGTGACAAACAGAAGCTGAGATGCTAGAAGCATCTGTAACACTTACAGGACCCAATGGCTCACCCTGGCTAGCCAGTTTTGGTACTTCAGGGGAGGAAGTCAATGTGGAGGCATTACTACAAACCCCAGCGCCTGAGCACGATGTTTTAGGCAGATTTCAAGGTTTTTGTACCATGATTTTTGGGAGGTATAGTCCTAAGCGCAAAAGCAGAGGTACTTAAATAAATGCACTATTTTCTACTATTAAAGCTCAGCCTGGTGTTGAGTAAAATGTATTCCACCTCTATTAGGAAGGCCTGTATGCAAACCTTATGTGCCACCACCGCTCCTGTGGATCAGAGACCCGCATTCTGCAGCCTTGAGCTGAGAACAGCTTGTTTGACTGGGTTTGGCGTCCTTGCGCATGCGCAGTGTGCACCTCGTGGACGATATGTCGCGTCCACAGCGTTGAGCTCCGCCACACCCACTTCAATCCAACCCATTAAACATAAAGGGGCTCCCGCACACACGGCCATCATTCAGGTCTGCCGGAACGTTAGACCCAGGAGAGGGGGAGGCCGGTTTTATGTATAAAAAATAAAAACCAAACACAGGGGAAGCCACCGCACCCCGTGAGGAAAGGGAGGGGGTAGGGGGAAGTACAAGCCACTGTTGTACCCTTCCAGCCCGCTTGTTCCCCAGAGGGGAAAGCGCAGTAACTTCCCATCAATTTCCTGATCCAGGAATCCCCCCCTCCCTGCTGGCTGTGATCCCCATGCTGTTTAGCTGACACAGAGCTGACCTAAGAGGCAAACATAAAAAGGTCTGTGCCTTTTCTCCCTCTAGTGGAGACATTAGGCATGGCAACATTTTATTCAAGGAAGAAAAACCATAGGTGGACTTCTTACAGTTCCTAGGCTTCTTCCCTTACCTTATCCTCGAAGCAGGATTTGTGCTGTATATCAGACAGATCCAACCTTCACCTATCACGGCAGGCTGCATTTAGTAAACCTTCAAGGACTGGGTCCCTTTTTATCATGGTTCCACTCCCTTGGACCCATATAGCACCCTGCCAGGAAAAACTTATGGTAATGTGAGCATGACCAAAGCACTGGGTCCCGGGGTCCAGCCCTACAAGGAGAGGCGTTACAGGCAAAACCTCAATCTTCTTATGTGAGGCCAGGTACCATGCACCTTGGCCTCAGTGGCACTTTGGATGGATCCGGTCTGTAGAGGCGATTTCAAACCAGTAAGGACTTATCCAGCAGAGCTCCTGAGACCAAATATCTACACTCATGACCAACACCTTAGACACTGGCAAAAAAACAGAGGTACTCCTGGTAAGGGGAGGGGTTATATAGGGGATGAACTTCCTGTATTGGGTGTGCCAGTGTCGATCACCTGAAGGTGGCCTATATACCCATGTAGTAATTACTATGGCTCTGTGTCCCGTGATGTACGATAAAGAAAGTATGGGGGTTGTTTATGATTCACAGTGCTTTACCAAAAATATGCACATTTTAGACTGATTCTTGAAAGTGAGCCTGTTGATAAAGATCACCACAAGACCTACAGCCACCATCCTTCTCCTTTTGCTAATTATTATTATTATTATACAGGATTTATATAGCGCCGACAGTTTACGCAGCGCTTTACAACATTGGGGTAGACAGTACAATGCAATACAATTCAAGACAAGGGGAATCAGAGGGCCCTGATCGTTAGAGCTTACAATCTAGGAGGGAGGGTCAAGTTATACAAAAGGGTAATAGCTGTGGGGGATGAGCTAATGGAGAGAATAGTGAAGTTCTTAGATGGAGGCAGGATAGGCTTCTCTGAAGAGGAAGGTTTTCAGGGATCGCCTGAAAGTGGATAAATTTGGAGACAGTCTGACAGATTGGGGTAGTGAGTTCCAGAGGATGGGCGAGGCTCGGGAGAAGTCCTGTAGGCGGATATGGGAGGAGGTGATGAGGGAGCTAGAGAGCAGGAGGTCCTGGGAGGAACGAAGTGGGCGAATAGGTTGGTATTTGGAGACTAGGTTAGAGATGTAGCTGGGGGCAGAGTTGTGGATGGCTTTGTAAGTAAGTGTTAGTACTTTGAATTTAATTCGTTGGGCAAGTGGCAGCCAATGGAGGGATTGGCAGAGAGGGGTAGCAGACACTGTGCGGTTTGTAAGGTGTATGAGTCTGGCAGCAGCATTCATGATGGACTGAAGGGGGGATAGTCTATTTAAAGGTGAACCAATGAGGAGGGAGTTGCAGTAATCAAGGCGAGAGATAACCAGGGAGTGAATCAGGAGCTTTGTGGTTTCATTGGTTAGAAAGGGGCGTAGTTTAGAGATGTTTCGGAGGTTGAGGCGGCAAGCTTTGGAAAGTGATTGGATGTGGGGCTGAAAGGAGAGTTCAGAGTCCAGGATAACACCTAGCACCCTGACATGTGGGGATGGGTGGATGGTTGTGCCATGGCTCTTGACAGAGAAGTCAGGGGAAGAGGCGCGTTGGGGAGGAAATATTATAAGTTCGGTTTTGGACAAGTTGAGTTTAAGGAAGTGTTGTGACATCCATACAGATATGTCTGTTAGTAAGTTGGTGATGCGTGAGGAGACTGATTGAGTAAGTTGAGGGGCGGAGAGATAGATTTGAGTGTCGTCAGCGTAGAAATGATATTGAAAGCCGTGAGAGGCTATCAGCTGACCGAGGGAAGAGGTGTAGACTGAAAATAAAAGAGGTCCGAGAACAGAACCTTGGGGGACTCCAACAGAGAGGGGAAGAGGAGTGGAGGAAGTAGAATTGTAAGTGACACTGAAGGTGCGTTGGGATAGATAGGATGAGAGCCACTGAAGAGCACAGTCACGGAGACCAAGGGAGTAAAGTTTTTTGAGGAGGAGAGGGTGGTCAACCGTGTCAAAGGCAGCTGAAAGGTCCAGAAGTAGGAGTACAGAGTAGTGTCCGTTGGTTTTAGCAGTTAGTAGGTCATTTGTGAGTTTTAAAAGAGCAGTTTCTGTTGAGTGTTGAGGGCGAAATCCAGATTGAAGGGGATCAAGAAGGTTGTTTTTGATGAGGTAGTCACTCAGTTGGTTGTAAACCAGGCGCTCGAGGAGTTTAGAGGAAAAAGGGAGCAAGGAGATAGGGCGTAGGTTGTTGGGATTGGTAGGGTCCAAGGATGGCTTTTTAAGTATGGGGGTGACCAGTGCATGTTTTAGAGCATTGGGGAAAATGCCAGAGGTGAGGGAGAGATTGAAGATGTGGGTTAGAGAGTGTAGTATAGAGTCAGATGGTGACTGTAGTGTTTGAGAGGGAATAGGATCCAGGGGGCAGGTGGTTAGGTGGGCGTTAGAAAGGAGTTTAGCAACTTCGTCTGTAGTGGCAGTTTTGAGTAAGGGGAGTGTTGAGAGTGCCTGTGGGGTCTTAACTGGGGGAGATACCTGTAGAGTGGAGATTTCATCACGGATTGTATCAATCTTGTTTTTGAAGTGATTAGCAATCTCCTGGGCTGTGAGTGAGTCAGTGGGTGGAGGCGGTGGAGGACGGAGTAGAGAGTTGAATGTAGAGAAAAGTTTACGGGGACTGGATGAGAAGGTGTTAATAAGAGTTGTAAAGTAGGTCTGCTTGGCAGTGTGAAGGGAAGAGTAGTATTTTTGGAGGGCAGATTTGTATTGGTTGAAGTCTTTGAGAGACTTGGTCTTGTGCCACAGACGCTCAAGAGCACGACTGCGTTTTTTGAGAATTCTAGTGTCATCTGTTTGCCAGGGTTGTAGTGGTCGAGGTCTGATTCTGCGTGTAGTGATTGGAGCGAGTTTGTCCAGGATGGAGGACAGGGTTTTATTGTAGGTGGAAGTGGCTTGGTTGGGACAGGACAGGGGAGAGATTTTGTCATAGAGGTGGCCAGCAGCAGAATAAAGTAGAGAAGAGTTGAAGTTGCGAAAGTTTCTACGGGTGATTGTTAGACGATTGGAGGGAAGGGTGTTGGAAGACAGGGAGAGAGAGAAACTAATTAAGTGATGGTCAGAAAGAGGAGAAGGATTATTTGAGAAGTTGCATGGAGTGCAAAGGTAGGAGAATATAAGGTCAAGGGTGTTGCCATCAGAATGAGTAGAAGCCTGTACCCATTGCTTCAGGTCAAATGAAGAGGTTAGACTAAGAAGTTTAGAAGTCACAGGAGTGTTTGTATTAGCAGGGATGTTGAAATCACCAAGAAGGATTGTGGGAATTTCTGATGACAGAAAGTAGGGTAGCCAGGCAGAGAACTCATCAAGGAAAGTTGATACTGGTCCAGGGGGCCGGTAGATGACAGCAATTCTTAGGGAAGTAGGAGAGAATAGACGAATACAGTGAGCTTCAAATGATGAGAGGGAAAGAGAGGGAGGGGAGTGAATAATCTGGAAGGTGTATTGGGGGGATAGGAGGAGTCCCACTCCACCTCCCTTGCGTCCATTAGGCCTAGGGGAGTGAGTCCAGTGAAGGCCACCCTGGGAGAGGGAAGCAGGAGAAGGGGTGTCAGATTCGTGGAGCCAGGTTTCTGTGAGAGCAAGTAGATTAAAGGAATTAGTAGGATTAGTAATTAGAGTCCATGACCTGAAACTAGTTTGCAGGTCAAGTGGCTTCGGCTTCACTGCTCGCATTCTTGTCCTAGGTCAGCAAACGTTTAAGAAAGGATGAAGCTAACAGCCCCAAAGCTCACACCTTCAAAGAGTTCTGGGGTAATGGGGGGTTTAGGAGGGGCAGCTGCACTGGGCCTAATGGTTTACCATGAGGGGGTGGGTCACCAGGAGTGCTGTACTGCCAGAAAGGAGGAGCTGGAGAATGAGTGACGAGGAGAGAGCTAGGAGGAAGTATTGGCTGTGTTCTCTGAAAAACCCCCACCTCCTCTTTCCTGCCAGCGTAGCACTCCTGTTTTAATGTAAACACAGCTGCAAGCGCATTAATAACTGAGCGTTGTTAGATCGGGACATTGTAGAGTTTTCTTACTTGCCCCCAACAGACATCTTTCTTCTGTTATGAATTGCATTCCTAGAGAAGCATATTTGCACTGTGTGCACATAAATGCATTCTAATGGCTAGAATAAACCTATATTGTAGCCAACAGAATGAGTCTGCAAATGCAATGCGCGCATAAACACATTTTTTAAGGCGGATTTTTCCTCCTAGCAGGAAGATCCAGCGTCCATAGAAGCATTTTAATGTACACAAAAGAGATAAGGAAGGCACGTGGCCTGATGCATGCATACTTTTAAAACATTTATTCAAAATAAATTGGTATATACAGAAAACACTACGTATTCATAGGTGGCTGGATAACAAGATTGATAGCACTAAAACAAACGGTAATACATGTAAATGATGATCATACAAAGGATAAAATCTTAAGAGCCCTAGAAAACCGGGTCTGCTTTGTATGTTACAATGGTGAGGGCTGGATGGATGATGTATCACGGGGTGAGTATTAACCATACAGGAGGATTATCTTTCACTGTAGTGAAATTCTTTCTACATGACAGCGTGTATAGGGATCAGGTCATCCGTTGGTCTTGCAAACCCCAAGGTTAGTACAGTCCAGCTCTAGCTTTTTGGCAGTTTCCAGCACATATTCAGCCCTCAGACAGGTTTCTCTCCAAAACTCCTATTCCACCACCTGTGGGAAAGAGACCTGCCTGAGGGCTGCTCAAACAGCCGGAGCTGGACTGTGCTAACCTTGGGGTTTTTGCAAGACCACACTCCCATGGTACTGAGAGCGGTGACGTAGAAAGAATATCACTACAGTGAAAGATAATCCTCCCGTATGGTTAATACTCACCCTGTGATACATCATCCATCCAGCCCTCACCATTGTAACATACAGACCAGACCCGGTTTTCTAAAGGCACTGAAGAGGAAAAAAATCCTCGAAACGCATTAGCCAAATATTCACCCTTTATCCGTTGTATGGGCATCATCTACATGTATTACCATTTGTTTTTGTGCTATCATTCTTGTAACCCAGCCACCGTTTTAAAAGGATTCATGCATGCCTTCCTCATCTCTCTTGTGTATAGTACTTTGGACGTCCCCCAGTCGGCCAAGGCAGCGGGGCATGAATGATTAACTACACACTAACACCACCATGAAAATACTACCAACCCTAACTAAGGTCCCCGCACTAGCATAGGAGAATATCTTTTCTGTTTATTCATTCAAGCATTTTAATGCGCCTTACTGTTAATTTGTTAAATGAATCATAGAACTTTCCACTCAATAACAATATTAAAAAAGCAGTAATCGTACTTTGTAATTCTTGTTTATTTGTCTAGGCCCTTCAACAACTTTAAAAAAAATATTTTTTTCACATAGTCAGCGAACACAACTGGGAGAAAAACAAAGACAGGAGTTTGTGTAATGGAGGCCTAAATTTGCCCTAAAAATACAACTTAAAAAAAGTATATATTTATATAAACGCAATAGGGCATAACAATATTTGTTCACCGACATGGTCTTCTCCTTGGAATTTTCTTTAAGAGCATGAGGTGCTCCAGAAGGTGTGAAGTAAAACAAAACAAAAGCAGTTTAGAGGAAAACAGTGAGAAATTGCATCTATAATCCAGCAGTTAATGACACAAGAGAAAAAAAATCTCTTAAAAAACTGTACACAGCCAGCTGCATTTGCATTTATGTGGGTCTCTCTTATTAGTTTCCTGAGGGGTACCACATAATTAGATACATTTCCAAATAGACCTACAATACAGAATAGCATTGTGAGCCCTTTGGTAGCAGATGGGGTAATTTTGAACACTTAACACCGCATTATGAAGCCCACCTTTCAACCATCTGAGAATGATGGTGCTTGCCATCTCTGAAGAACCGTCACTTGCCCAAGTGACTAAAACTTGGAAAAGAACAATGAATGGGGAGGGCAAACTCTACATCACAGGGTATAAGTGTCCCAAACACATTCATGAAGCAGCAATTGACCATTTGAGTATCCGTCTCTCATACTTCCCTTCTTCAAAAACCCAACCGATTTTCAAGGCTCTCTGGGTTTATATCCACTGCAGCTGCCATAGCTAGCCACACCTTGTCAGTCACCGCATTTAAAAAGAGGCCAGAAAAGGCAGGTAAAGAACAGTATAATAAACTCAATAAGGGACTCCTCTTCCTTGCCCTCCCCTTGGAGTCGCACGTGTAGGTGCTCTGTATGTCTTATTGAATGCTTGGGGTGGGGCAACCCAAGTCTGGTTTGTTGTTGCTGCAGTCCCTGACCCCAAATCACTATAGCTGAGGTTTTTGGCCTCTTGGTAAAGATGAGAGCTGTTACTGGTCACCTCTAATTGTCCATGTGTGGCCACTGTACCAGAGTGCATTCCCAAAGTGACCCTTGTAAACCTGAGGTCTTGATCTCCTGGAAATTGCAGAGACCCTGTTCCCTGGTAACCACTTGATTCTCCCAGCTGTACTGGAAATGTTCGGCTTTTCTCGATCGATTGAGGGGACTGTTCCCCAAGCATTTGCCCTGAGTCTCTCTCTTCTGGCCCCTCTGAGCTGTAAGTCCTGGGGGGCAGATTTCGAGTAAAGTCCGAGCTCAATCCTGGGTTCTCTCTACAAACCTTCATTGCGGCAGGCTCTACCTCTGACTGAGAGAAAAGTTGCATTAGGGAAGTTGTCCCCACTGGCTCTGGATCAGTAGCACGGTCCTTGGAAAGAGACGGTGGAGGAGGTGGCGGTCCAGGAGGCTCTGGTGGTCTTTTTTCTGGTGGAAGGATACAAGGTTGACAAGCAGGAGAAAGGTTACTTCCTTTGACTGCATCTTTACAAGAATGTAAATGAAAAAGAGAAAAGGGAAGAAAAAAACCAAGATATTTACAGCTGAACTTCACAATGTTAAAATTACATAAGAGTTAAGGTGGTTGTAATTACAATTTTTTCCCTAAAATATCAGATGTTTATACTTACCTGCTCTTTGCAATGGTATTGCACAGAGGGGCCCTTACCTCCTCTTCTGGAGTTCCCCCAATAGCGATATCCACTCTTCCTCTCCTGCGTGTTCTATGTGGCACATGTGCAGGCACACTCCAAAGCCAGGCTGTTGGCCTCCACAGACACACAGGCTCCGGCTGCTGCCTGAGTTTTCTGTGTGACTAGAGAGAGGGGAGAGAAGAACTGGAGCAGTGCTGGATCAGGGTGAGGTCTTAAAAAAACAGTAACATTTTTTACCTCAATGCAGGGAATGCATTAAGGTAAAAAAAAGTTTTAACTTTAGAAGTACTTTAAAACAAGATTGTAGGAAATACAGATAATTGGTAATGGGGAAAGGAGTTGGTTTGTATTTTACACTAGGATTTAATTAAAGGAGTATAGCCTAAGCCCCTTTGGCTGTACTTCACCTATGGATAACAGGAGTGCAATTCGTTTTGCACTCCTGAGACCCGTTTTCAGAGAGCAGGGTGAAGTCCGCTCTTGGCAGATGTCACAGAACGTCGGCCCAGGTACCGTGTCATTGTGACAATGGAGTCTGGACCGACATCTGGCTCAGCCTCTCAGCGAGCTGCTGAGAGACTGAGCCAGCCAACCCCGCCCACTCCACGGCCCGGTGCTCCATTGAGCGAGGAGGGAGCAGAGAGGAAAGCTGTGACTGACAGTGTGCAGTCTTTGTATGATTAACTGCCAGAATCAATTGACCAGCGACGTTCGATCACTCGCTTCTCAGTGCAGAGGTGCCGGGGGACAGATGCAGCATCAGACCTATTATAAGCTGCAAAACTGTAGTCTTCCAAATAATTTGTGTTCAGAGTTAATATTTAAGGGGATATTATTAAAAACACATGGACACTGATTTCAGTAATTTGGTTGCAATATAAGAGATAAATAAATAAATATGCTTTCCAATGGTAAGAGTAGTTTCAATCACCAACATACAATCACTTAAGAATTTCGCCTCAGAACCCAAAAAAGCCTTTACATCGTTTTTTTTTTTTTTTTTTTTTTGCGGAATTCAGGGCTTATGTGGCACCACAGGGGGTGAGGAGACAGATAAGTGGAAATTCCACTTTTAGGTGTAACTCCCCTTTAACCGCAAAACTTTTAAAACGGTCCTGCCCCGTCCTGACACCTATGCTAACCAACTTGTGTAAAGGCCCGTACACACGGTCGGACTTTTTGACAACAAACATGCAAATTAGCTGTTTTGGAGCAACATCCGACTGTGTGTACGCTCCATCGGACAAACTTTTTCTGTTTTCATCGGACTTTTGTTGGCTGTGCGAACGGACAAACTTTATGGCAACAAAAGTCTGATGGAGCAAAGTCCGACTGTGTGTACGCAAAAGCATCGGACTTTTGTACAAGGTACAAACACGCATGCTCAGAACTAATGCAAAAGATCAGACTACAATACAGAAGTTCACCAAAGGTGGCGCTGGAGTCATTGAACGTCCTCTTTTGAAGCGGCGTCAGTACGTTGTGACGTCATTACGTTCGTGTTTGTTGTCAAAAAGTCCGACCGTGTGTATGCAATACAAACTTGTGGACCACGCCCTTTGTACAAAAGTCCACGGAAAAGTTTGTACAAAGTCCGACCGTGTGTATGAGGCTTAAGATAGATCTGTATAGTGACCTATTTTCAGCCCACGCTGGTCAAGTGATCCCACTTCCTTGTGTCAGTCAGCATGGCTGCAGGGGAGAGGAGGGAACACCAACAACAGATAGACCAATGAAGCCAATTGGGAGATGACACTGCAGATGTCACACTTTGAATGACAATTGCGCTGTTATGCTACACTGCACCTACATGAAAAGTTTATATTATTATTCAGACAAATAGAGCTTTCTTTTAGTGGCGTTTAATCACCACTGAATTTTTTTATTTTTTGCAAAAAAAAATGAAAATAAGACCAGAAATATTGAAAAAATATGTTTTTTATAGTTAGTTAGTTATAGTTAACCTAAATAACTGGCTATCCAGCGTCACCAGTGACACTTATACGGTGATTGCTGGTGAAAGGGTTAACTCTAGGGGCAATCAGGGGGTTAAAACCTTTATTGGGTAGTATATGGGGGTACCTAATGCTACAAAAACCTGGCGGTTAACTGTAGAAATTGAGTTATTACTGTATTAACTATATTTCAATAATTCATATTGATGAGGAAAGTTCCAAGAAAATCCGTTCAGTTCTCGTGTAAAAATACCAAAATTGATTTAATAATAAAAATAGCAAAATATTACAAAAACAGTGTCAAAATGTAGAATATAAAATAGCATCGATAATTTTCTTATTCTTAAAATGAAGATTGTATAAATGTATCTTTGTGTGTGTGTGAGAAGGTTTGTCAGCTTCTCTTCCAAAGTCTGTGTCTCTCTGAGCTCTCTTGTACCACAGGACAAGCCCGCGAATTCTGAATGAGCAAATTCCCTCCCACCTCATCCAACAGAAAACCGTCTCTAATAAAAACATTCTATTGGGATGGCAAAACTGCCATGTATTAAACCATTTACCTTATACAAGTTTAAACCAAATACTACATATATCAGTAAATAGATTATATACGTTTAAAAAGCAATGTACGTAATGATAATCCTAATCAGGAAATACTGTAATATAAAGAAATAACTTGTATCATACTGAAACTTTGTGTCTTTTATACAAGGATGTAACCTTATCTCTTACAATGGGGGAGGTGAATAGTCAACTGACTCTAAATTACAGCCATATGTGAAATGTACATAGAACTGCTTCCCATGAAATGCATATGAAGCTTCAAAGAGACTTTTACATACATGTATGTAAATACATACATACACACATATATATATATATATATATACATACATACATACATACACACATCTATTTCACTTTATCCATATCTAGAATATATAATGATATACATAAGCAAGTCAATCATTCTCAAAAGACCCAAACCATTTATAAATTTTAATATTCTAACATGAACATAAAAAATAACTAGCTGGGGGTGTGGCTTGGCCGGCGGAGAGGATGGCGGCGCATTAACAGAGCTCCGGAGAGAGAGTCAGCAAACAGCCTTATCTGTCCAAAAAAAGCAAAAAAGCAAAAAAAAAACAGCTAACGCCTCACGCTAGTGCCCGGAGGAATCCGAGCGGCGGAGCGGCCCGGAATATCAACAAGATCTTTAAATCTCAGACTATACAGCGGGCAAACAGCCAAGACAAGATGGCGCGGGCGCATGGTGAGGAGGAAGATTTCAGCGAGGACTCCCAGTCTGCCTCGGAGGACACAGGTAGAGGTCTCTCTCACTCCTCTAAACCCCTCACTTATGACCACATGTCCGGATTCTCTGCAGACATAAAATCCACATTTTCAGCAGCCATAACAGATCTGAAGACTAACCTGCTAGTACTGACTGAAAAAATCACAGCAGTGGAGACAGCAGGGAGAAGGAGGGACAGAGACATCCGCACATTGGAGTCGGTGGCAGAGGCACACTCCTCACATTTCATAGAAATGAACCGCCATTTGGAGGATTTGGACAATAGGGGGAGGAGGAATAACATCAGGGTAAGGGGGATCCCCCAATCTGTGGAACCTGACCAGATCATTCCTGCCCTACAAAGACTCTTTAACAGTCTCCTAGACAGACAGGAAGATGCGGCCATAGATTTTGTGCACGCTCACAGAGCACTTAGAGCAAGAGGCCCAGATTCTGCACCCCCCAGAGATATTATTTGCTGCCTCCAGAACTTCCCTCTAAAAGAGGACATAATGAGAAGAGCAAGGGGGAATGACCGCATTGTCTTCAACGGGGCAGCCATTATGCTCTTCCAGGACCTGTCTCAAATCACATTGCGCAACCGGAGAGCACTACGCCCGTTACTGGATATACTCAGAGAGCGTGAGATCAGGTATACATGGCGCTTCCCCTTCGCTCTTGTGGTAACACATGGGGGTAAACAGTTGTCCTTGCGTACTCCAAGTGACCTACCAGAGTTTTGTACCTCCCTACGTCTGGAGCCTCCAGCCTTACCGGAGTGGTATCAGCAATTTGCCCTGCCTGTGAGCTCCCAGGAACCCCATGGCTCGGCCTGCTTGACTCCTGAGAAACAGCTGCCGAAACGTATGAGAAGCAACAAGGGGAGCCACTCCATTATGGATACTCCTAATCCCAGACCCACTCCCTCCAGAATCAGGAGAGGAGACCGGGATTAATTTGCTTGTGTTCCACCGTACCGTGTGATGTTCTCGGGCCATATTGGGTGCTGATTGTGTGACTGCTGGCTTACGCAGAGGGAAGTCTTGGCCTATCTGAAGGGAGCGGTCTACTGACCCGCACTGAATGGGAGACACTACGCTACTCTAGACCTGCTTTTCCTACTACATGGCTCAGTATACAGATCGCATTATTGCAAACAGTTGTGGGATGTTGCTTACCCTTGGGCCCCTCTCCATATTTGCGATCTGTTTCACCTTTTTACATATGGACTACGCTAAGGGGAAGGTTGCGATACTGTCACCATGGGTGGATGGGAGTATAGACTATGGAGCTTTTTGTTCACTGCTGGGACCGCTGCAGACTGTCCCATGATTCCAAATCCCACCAAAAAGCAGGATTAGTTTGGCTACATTCCTTTTGCCGTACCATTAATGTGAGGTCATGCCTTACCTGCATGTGGATTGAGAACGGCTTACGCCGGGGATTGTTGAACAGCATGCTAATGGTACCTTGTTTCAGTTGGGCTCCGGAATACTTTGGGACTATTGAGACTTGGCCAACACTCTTCCCACTTCACCTAGTTACCGGCTGCAGCACGTCACTACGGATACAGATGGCAGATGGCCCGGGGACAATTACACAGGGGGGTTTGAGCCATTGTCCTTTAGATTTGAACCACAGAAAAGAAGAAGACAGACTTTTACATTCCATTGGTTTTTAATTGCTGACTCTCTATCCCATTTCTCTATGTTATTTGTTGAATTATTTTCCTTTTTTTTTTTTTTACACTGTGATCGTTTTCTCAAATTTTTTTTTTTTTATTAGGGATTACACGGTGTTACTGTTCAAGGCGCGCCTGGGTCAGATCCACAAACAAAGCGAGCTGCTTTTCGGATTCACCCCACGACCCTACCAAGCTTTTCCAGACCGGGTAGTTCACCTGATCTTGGAAAAGGCTACTTTGCAACCCGGTAGGCTGTGTTTGGTTTACTGAGGTTTTATCTCTAATTACTTACCTCTTGGAGGCAGCTTCTTCTCTCTGTTGCTTCCTGATCTCATTTCCTCTTTTCTAGAGTCTCCTCTTCTTTCTCTCTTCTTCTTTTCCTCTATTTTTCTTTCTTCTTCTTTTCTTCTCCTCGTCCTCCTCCTTCTACCCACCTTTCTGTCATAGATACCTGATAATCTTGAATATTGGTCCGAATTAAATCGGAGGTTGGTTGTTCTGAAGAACCTATTCTAATCACTTACTGTTTATCATATTTTGTTCTTTCTCTTTTCGAAGTACTCTTACAATGGTGTACAAGGAACTGGGCCCTGTACCCTTCGTGCTATCGCATAATGTGCAGAGGCTGAATATTCCGGAAAAGAGATCCACAGTCTTCAGGGAGCTACAGAAAGGTAGGCCGCAGTGTGTTTTCCTTCAGGAGACGCATTTTGTTACTCGCCAGACGCATAGGCTGACCAACAGATACTTTACGAAAACATTTCATGCGACGAATGACGTGTCCAAGACGAAGGGAGTTTCCATACTCCTGGGCAAGGACACGCCATTCGAGGTCTCTGAGACCCTTTCGGACCCAGGTGGCAGCTACCTGTTCTTGAAGGGTTCCTACAGGGGTAGACCTCTAACTTTGGCCAATACCTACTTCCCCAACAGAAACCACTTGCAATTTTGTAAACGTCTTATTAGAGAGTTGCAAGGTTTTGCAGTGGGGTGTACTATATTGGGCGGGGACTTTAACATCCCTCTAGAGCCGCTGACAGATACGTCCACGGGGAAATCTTGCGTCACATTCCAGATATTGAAGCGGATCAAAAAGCTTCTGCAATCTATGCAACTGATAGACTCATGGCGTTTGCTGAACCCTGAGGGCAGAGATTTTACACATTTCTCTAAACCACATAACAAATATTCCCGTATCGATTATCTGTTTGTGACGCAAAGGGATTTACGGGCGATTAGTGAGGCCAAGATAGGCACACAGGTGATCTCAGATCATGCACTGATAGCAGTGACAGTGGACTTTGGCCTGCTCAAAAGACACTCTGCCACTTGGAGACTAAATTCCTCCCTATTGACGGACCCGACCACCCTGCCTCTAATTGAAGAAGCACTAAAAACATACCTCTTACTCAATGACTTACCAGACACAGATCCTTTGGTGCTTTGGGAAGCACAGAAATGCACCATCAGAGGAGTGCTCATTAGTCTAGGAGCGAAACGTAAACGGGATCAGGACAGGGTGGTGAGAGAACTCATGGACAAAATTAACAGACTTGAGACCCTACACAAGCGCACACTGTGCGCACAGACGGCCACTGACTTACTGGAAACCAGAAAACAACTACATGATCTACTACACAACAAAACCAAACGCCTATTATTTTTTAAGAAAAAGATATATTATGAGGGGGGCAACAAAACTGGTCGACTGCTGGCGAGGACCCTTCGGGAACACTACTCCAGTCAGGTTATCAGTGGAATCCGGGCTTCGGACGGCTCCCTCGAGGTTGACAATGACTCTACAGCGGCCCACTTCCATAAGTACTATACGGAATTATACAACCTACCTCTTCAACACAAACCTCCTGACTTGACTGGAAATAGACGTCAAATTATTGTAGACTTCCTAGAAAAAAAGCGGACTTCCAACTCTTGAGGAGAATGACTGGGGTACCCTTGATGAACCGATCTCTGACGAGGAAGTGAAGCGGGCCATTAACGAACTGAAATCGGGGAAGAGCCCTGGGCCAGATGGCTATACGGCCAGCTATTACAAGACCTTTCGTGACATTATAGCGGTCCCACTCAAGAAAGCCTTGAACTCTCTGTCGACGCCTAGACAAGTTACCCCAGATTTCCTCTCGGCACATATAACAGTGCTACCTAAACCCAACAAAGATCCTTCTATCTGTTCAAACTATAGACCTATATCATTGCTGAACTTGGATTTAAAAATTTTAACAAAGATTTTGGCCAATAGATTGGGTCCATTGCTACCGGGACTGATAGGGCCGGAACAAGTGGGTTTCATGCAAGAAAGAGAGGCCAAAGACAATATCACTAAAACACTCCTGCTGGCCCAGACTGCTAGAGAAAGGAAGATCGGAGGCCTTCTCCTGTCTATGGACGCGGAGAAGGCCTTCGATCGGGTGGCGTGGGACTATATGATGGCCACGTGTAGTTGGGTGGGGATGAGAACAAGATTGTTGTCTTGGATCTCTGCCGTCTACCAGAGTCCATCAGCCAGAGTTAAGATTAATGGCTCCCTTTCCGACCCGGTGAAGATCACAAATGGGACCAGGCAGGGCTGTCCTCTGTCCCCACTTTTGATTATTCTATCTCTAGAGCCGTTTATAAGAGTGGTTAAAGGAAAGGAATCGATTAGGGGCTTCAGGGTACAAGACAGAGTTCAAGGTGGCAGCATACGCCGATGACCTGATGTTCTATCTAGTCGACCCACACACGACGTTGCCTAACCTGCTCCACGCTTTTAAGATATTTGGGTACATATCTAATTTAAAAATCAACTATGCTAAATCAGAAGCATTGAATATAGGTCTCACCACCGAAGAGTTTGACAGGATCAAGGGGAGTTGCCCGTTTCGCTGGGAGGAAAAAGCGTTAAAATACCTGGGTGTGTGGGTAGCCCCGAACGTAGCTACAATTTACGATCTTAACTTTCCCCCCTTGTTAAGACAGATCGAAGAAGATTTGCGCAAATGGGGGGCGGGATGGTTCTCCTGGTTTGGACGCGCAGCAATCCTGAAGATGTCAATCTTACCTAGACTAATATATTTATTTCCGGCACTACCAGTTAAGATCCCGAGGAGTTTCTTTAATAAATTAAACTCGCTGGCGTTGAATTTCTTGTGGAATAAAAAGAGGGCTAGGACTAAATTCACGCTATTGACGACACCCAAAGATAAGGGAGGGATGGGCCTGCCAAATTTCAAAAACTACCAGATAGCGGCACACCTGACCAGAATAGTTGATTGGCATTGCCACAGAGACGATAAGGACTGGGTACGTTTAGAAGAAAGGATGCTCGGACGCAGGTTGCACTTTTTGCCATGGATCCCCTTGACCAAGCTGAGGGAGGGGTTCAGCTTAAACCCCCTTACTGAGACTACACTCTCATTACTTCATACAACTATGAAACACTCAGCAGTGACGACCCAGAATAGCCCACTGACTCCGCTAAGGGATAACCCTGACTTCCTACCGGGAATGGGTAATGCTATCTTCACCGATCAGAAGTTAGACTCCCCAAGAGTGGCAAAGAATTGCTTCACTGGGGGCAGGCTGAAAGACCTATCTGTTCTTAAGAGAGACTGGGGAATACCCAACCTTCCTCTTTGGACATATTTCCAACTCAGGAGCTATGTTAACTCCTCACGACATAAGGGGGAATTTACAAGACCATTGACAGACTTTGAGGAGGTGTGTGCGTCTGGCGAGAGACAGGTTAAAACCACCTCGATGGCCTATTCATGGCTACAAAACTTTTCCAAGCTCCCTGGGGATGACTAAGAGTAAGTGGTCTCGAGAGCTCGGTAGACAGATTACGGACTCACAATGGGGGAACGCTTGTGCACTGGCACACCGATGCTCGGTTAACACCAACACGCAAGAGTTGGGTTACAAACTATTGATCAGGTGGTATCATACACCGGACAGGCTTCATAGGTGGTTTCCTCAGGTGCCAGAACACTGCTGGAGGTGCCAAAGCGAGGTAGGGACACTAACACACATCTGGTGGAGTTGCCCAAAACTAACACCTTTTTGGGACGCAGTGAGGTCCATAATTAAGCAAATCACGGGCACCTCCACCACGTTAGATGCAGCTTGTTGCCTCCTACACATTACCGATACACCACGGGAGAGCTATAAAAATTCTCTTCTCAAGCATCTTTTAAATGCAGCAAAAGCATTAGTGCCGCTGCATTGGCGTTCTCCCAGAGTCCCCACAGTATCAGAATGGCTGAAAAGAGTGACAGATCTGTATATAATGGAAGAAACAGTAGCACAGGCTCATGAGAATGTGGATCTATTTCATGCTATCTGGACCCCCTGGATTGTGTTCAGATACTCCAGGCAGTACGCTGAGCTGCTTCAGGCTCACTAAGTCGTTCCTTGTTCTCTTCCTTTTTTCTCAGCAGACTACCCTTCTTCCTTTTCATTCCATATCATTCTTTCTTTCTTTTCCTTCTGTTCTTCTATCTCCTTCTCATACTACTCTCCTTCTAACTCTGCTACCTTTCCTGATTATAGAAGTGGTCAGACCTACTCTGGCTATATAGTTTATTATACCACATGGTGCAATTGGACCGGATCTCTCTAAAGTAAAGCTGTGATAATGGCATAAGGTTTTTGTTTGCTCAACACGCTCTAAATGTCAATGTAATAAAACTGAAGCGAACTGAGTATGTATTGACAGAGGGATCCGTGGTAAAGACAGAATCTCGTTGTGCATCATAAGTATCTCTTAGTAGAATTGTTATCAACCGTGCTGTTGTATTCTTGTCTCGTGTTTTGTACAACACATGCTTCTATTTTGCAATAAAAGCTTTTGATGTGAAAAAATAATAACTAGCTACCTAGCGGCACCAGTGACACTAATGCAGCTATCAAAAAGAGATCGCTTAGTGACACTGGCAAAGGGGGTGAAAGGGTTAACTAGGGGCAATCAGGGGGTTAAAACCTTTATTAGGTAGTATATGGGGGTCACGGACGCTATATAAAAACCTGATGGGGAACCTAAATAACTAACTGGCTAACCAGCGTCACCAGTGACACTTATACGGTGATCGCTGGTGAAAGGGTTAACTCTAGGGGCAATCAGGGGGTTAAAACCTTTCTTGGGTAGTATATGGGGGTACCTAGTGCTATAAAAACCTGGCGGTGAACCTAAAAAAAAACTAGCCACCTAGCGGCACCAGAGACACTAATGCAGCGATCAGAAAAACGATTGCTTAGTGACACTGGCAAAAGGGGGTGAAAGGGTTAACTCTAGGGGCAATCAGGGGGTTAAACCTTTATTAGGGGGGTAGGGGGCTACCCTGGACCTAACACTAACTGCCCTGATACTTTTTACTGTCACAACTGACACTAAATGCAGTGATCAGTAAATAAATGATCACTGCAATCAGTGACACTGTGACTGGGAGGGGGAGGGGGGGGGGGGCGATCGGGGGGTAATTTGTGTGCCTATGTGTACCTACATGTCAGTGTAGTCTTTGGTGCACTTACTATGTGTTCAGGCAGTCCGGTCAAAAAGACCGCCCCGAGGAGAATGACATCACTTCCTCCCTGTCTGTGTTTACACTACACAGGCGGGGGAAGCTTCTCATTCGCCAGGAGCGATCGAGAGAGGATGGCCAGAAACCAACGGCCATCCCCTCATCACGGATCGCTCCTGAAGCAAAACGGACCGCCGCAGCCAGGGGACCCCCCACCTGCTGGAAGGCAAGCACATACATGTACGTGCTTGTGCCTGTCGGTGCCATTGTGCCGACGTACATTGCCATGCGGCGGTCCTTAAGTGGTTAAAATATGTAGGAATTAGATTAACACCATCTTTTGGGAAAATACATTAAGTACATTTTATTCCACTACGAAATGAAATAAAAACTGAAATTAAAAAAATAGCAACAAGGCCCCTCTCATGGATAGGAAAAATAAATATTATAAAAATGGTAATAGTACCAAAAGCCATGTATAAATGTTGCCTATTGCGTTACCTCAGACATATTTCAAAGATCTAAAAACTATAACAACTAAGTTTATCTGACAGAATAAGAAACCAAGAATTCAATTCTCGGCATTAAGGAAAGACAAAATGCAAGGAGGATTAACGCAGGGGTTGACAAATTTGCTTGGAATCTAGGAGCCAGCTAAAAAAGTTAGGAGCCGGGTCCGTGACGGCGATCTGGACCTGTCCCTGGCCTGACATGGAGACGAGTGAGGGGAAGATAGCCGCCCCCCCACCTGTCTCCAAGTCATTGCCCATAGCTCTTAGAGGGACATTTTTAAATTGCATTTTAGTGTAAATATGAGATGTGAGGTCTCTCTGACCCCAGATCTCATATATAAAAGAGGACCTGTCATGCTTTTTTCTATTACAAGGGATTTTTACATTCCTTGTAATAGGAATAAAAGTGACACGCATTTTTTTTTAAAAGAACAGTGAAAAAAATGAAAATAAAAGTTAAAATAAGAAAAAAAATGTTTTAAATGCGCCCTGTCTCGCCAAGCTTGCGTGCAGAAGCGAATGCATATATGAAAGCAATGTTCAAACCACACATGTGAGGTATCGCTGCGATCGGTAGAGTAAGAGCAATAATTCTAGCCCCAGACCTCCTCTAACTCAAAACGTGCAACCTATAGAATTTTTTAAACGTCGCCTATGGAGATTTTAAAGGGTAAAAGTTTGTCGCCATTCCATGAGCGGGCGCAATTTTGAAGCGTGACATGTTGGGTATCGATTTACTCGGCGTAACATTATCTTTCACAATATAAAAAAAAAAATTAGGCTAACTTTACTGTTGTCTTTTTTTTTATTAAATAAAAATTTTTTCCCCAAAAAAAGTGCGCTTGTAAGTCCGCTGTGCAAATACGATGTGACAGACAGTATTGCAACGACCACCATTTTACTCTCTAGGGTGTTAGAATAAATAATAAAAAAAAAAAAAAATATATATATATATATATATATATTTTTTTTTATATATATATATATATATATATATATATATATATATTTTTTTTTTTTTTTTTTTGTTTAGGGGTTCTAAGTAAAGGGATGGAGAAAGACTGGCAGGAAATCAATTAGCATTGTTGGTTGTAATTCCAACGGCCACCACAAGAGGGCGCCAGATTCCAGAAGGAACCATAGGATCACAGAAGGCCTCAAAGCCGGGGGCTCAATTACCGGCCGCCTGCGGCGCGGCCCGACGCGATCGCGCGGGGGGGGGGTCCACGGAGACGGGATACCCCCAGCTATGCTGCCCCAGGCACAAGGTCGCTGATTCTAGTCGCCAATGCGACCTGGCGACCGGGTTTTGTCGAGCACTGGATTAACGATACCAGATTTTAAAAACGATTACAATGCAGTGTTAATATCACAAGTAATGGAGTGGGTAAAAGAGAAAAATGAAAAAAGTGGGTAAAATTAGACAACACAATCAGTAATGCACGGTTGGGTAAGATGATATGGATTCCAGCACAATTCAAATTTGGGACCTAACACACAAACAAGGTAAATGGAAGTATAACTCATCATTAATTCCATTGAAGGAATCTAATTATTTTACACCTGGTAACACATTTCATGGGTAGAGGCAGAACTACACCCCAAAATACATTCTGCTGTTTTTCATGAGTAAGGGGATACCATGTGTGAGACTTTTTGGCAGACTAGCCACGTACAGGAAACCAAAAACCAATCACTGTCTTCAGGCTAAGGTCGGAAATTCATTATTTCACTTCCTCACTACCCATCAGTTCCCGGAGGCCCTGAAAATGTCCCCCAAATTACCCCTTTTCAGAAAGTAGACACACCAAGGTATTTGCTAAGAGGCATAGTGAGTATTTTGCAGATCTAATTTATTGTCGGAATTTTTGGGAAAATTAAGAGAGAAAAAAGTGTATTTTTTATTTAATTTTTTCAATTTTCAAAACCTTGTGACAAAAAACAAGGATCTGCAAAACATTCAACATGCCCCTTATCAAATTCCTTGGAATGTCTACTTTCCAAAGAGGGGTAATTTGGGGGGTTTGCGTTATCTTGTCATTTTAGAGCCTCCAAAACTGATGGGTGGTGAGGAAGTGAAATTAGCAATTTATGCCCTTAGAAAGCCTGATGGTGGTGATTGGTTTTCAGGGTCCTGCTGTACACAGCTAGACTGCCAAAAAGTCACACAAGTTATCCCTGTACTCAGAAGCATCAGAATATATTTTGGGGTGTAATTTCACATACACCAATGGAATGCTTGAGCAATATATCATTTAAATGACAACTTTGTGTGAAAAAAATAAATAAATAATTCTTTGTCATTTTCTAAAATCTTGTGACAAAAAAAAAAAAATTAAATGGGCTCAACATGCCTCTCAGCAAGTTCTTTGGGGTGTCCTACTTAAAAAAGAAAAGAAAAGAAAAGGAAAATATGGGGGGGGGGGTGAGGTACTGCCCTGGCATTTTAGCTCCCCTGGAAATGAGATAGAGGCAGTCAGAAAGTAAAAGTTACGTAAATGTTAGTATATTGGTTTGTAGATGCTATAACTTTTACGCAAACCAAACGCTTATTGGTATTTTTTTTACATTTAGTTGAATACATTTTGGCCTAAATGTATGACAAAATTTGAGTTTATTGGATATAATTTTTTTTTTTTTTTAAAACAAAGTAGAAAATACAGTTTTTCAAAATTGTCATGGTTTTTTGTTTATATCGTGTGTGTGTGTGTGTGTGTGTGTGTGTGTGTGTGTGTGTGTGTGTGTGTGTGTGTGTGTGTGTGTGTCGGACATAAATTTTGTTTGGGTACAACACTGCATGACAGCGCAATTACCAGGTAAAAAAGAGCAGTGCCAAATAGCAAAAAATGGGGTAAAACCTTCTGGAGGTCAAGTGGTTAAACCACAAAGGAGTAATTAGGAAAAGGATCCAGGATAAACATAATATCCAAAATTCAGACACTAGACTGCGTACAAGAGCCACAAGGAACAGGATACATCAGATATAAGTGAAAATAGCTAGGAACTGACTGACTGAGATACACTACCTTTATAGGCTGGCTGTAAACAGATCCATTGCGGATGCAGAAAACAGCGCAAGACAGGTGTCAGCGGCCACTTGAATGAGCCTCATGAGAAGGCATCCCTTGGGGCCCAATACAGACAGAAAAAAATAAAATAAAATAAAGGCCTAAGTTATTGTGGGGGTGAGGTTCTAAATAGAAAGTATGTGGCACCAAGATCTGTGGTACAAATGGGAGGCAGACTCTGAATGCTTTGGAGGTAGACTAGCAATAGAGATAGTTCTCGCCTACAGATCTTCTGCATCAAAATCGGCATGAGATTTAGGCATGATAAAGTATATTGCCAAGGCAAAGCCTTCCCTCAAAGAGCAAATATATATGGTTCTCCTTAAAAGTATCTTTTATGTCCCAGATATGTAGCCAAAGTGCCCTATGCGTATGAACAGACAATATTGCCATTTGAGAAACCAATTTAGATGTCTTTAACCACTTGCTTACTGGGCACTTAAACCCCCCTCCTGCCCAGACCAATTTTCAGCACTGATGCACTTTGAATGACAATTGCGCATACAACACTGTACCCAAATTAAATTTTTATCATTTTTTTCCCCACAAATAGAGCTTTCTTTTGGTGGTATTTAATTACAGCTGGGAGTTTTATTTTTTGCTAAACAAACAAAAAAAGATGCAAAATAAAAAAAAATAAAAAATCATGTTTAATAGTTTGTTATAAAATTTTGCAAACAGGTAATTTTTCTCCTTCACTGAAGTGCGCTGATGAGGCGGCACTGATAGGCTGCACTGGTGGGCACTGATAGGCATAGTTAAGGCGGCACTAATAGGCACAGATAAGGTGGCACCTATAGGCACAGATAAGGCGGTACTGATGGACACAGATAAGGCGGCACTGATGGACACAGATAAGGCGGCACTGATGGGCACAGATAAGGTGGCACAGATGGGTGGCACTAAGGGGCACTGATAGGTACCACTGATAGATGGGACTGATGGGCACTGATAGGTGGCACTGCTGGGCACTGGTAGATGACACTGATGAGCACGGATATGTGGCACTGGGGTGCAGCACCGTTGTTGAGGCAGATTGTGGGCACTGATGGGTGGAACTGAGGGGACTGATGGGTGGCACTGTGGGCACTGCTGGGTGGCACTTATTTATTCTGAGGTGGCACTGGCAGTGGGCACTGGTAAGCTGGCCGTGATCGGGACTGATGTCCCGATCACGGCCGCTGGTGATCGGCTCTTTTTTTTCTCCTCACACTGTCAGCACGAGGAGGAAAAATAGCCGATTACCGGCTCCGTTGTATCACATGATCAGCTGTCATTGGCTGACAGCTGATCACGTGGTAAGGGGTCGGGATCGACCCCTTGCTCGGATCCGTGATCAGGCGAGTCTCAGACTCGCCGATCACAGAGCGCGCCGCGTGCGCCCCTCAGGGGGCGCGCAGGCCGCTCGTGCACGGGACGTCAATAGACTTAGTCCCGGCAAAGGAGGTCCGCGGTGTAGCCGTCATTTGGCTATAGCGCGGATCTCTAGTGGTTAAGAGACCATCACATCTAAAATGGAAGGCTTAACCACTTCCCAACCAGCGCACGCCGATGTACGTCTGCAGAATGGCACGGGCAGGCATATTGGCGTACAGGTACGCCCATTTCTATATGACACCCTGCCATCCCGTGCGCGCCGGCGCGCTCGCGTGCAGGTCGAAGACCCCCGTGAGCCCGGTCGCGGGTCCTGCGGACTCTATCGCCGCAGGGATACCTGCGATCGTCTCACGGGGAGATCCCGTTGTAAACAGCATCTCCACGTTCTGCCTAACAAGTGACACTGATCTCTGCTCCCAGTGATTGGAGCAGAGATCAGTGTTTACTAACACAATGCCCAGCCCCCCACAGTTAGTAACACGCCCCTAGGAACACTTAACCTCTACACTGCCACCCCCTGGTTAACCCCTTCACTGCCAGTGCCATTCACACAGGAATCAATGCATTTGTATAGCACTGATTGCTGTATAAATGACAATGGTCCCAAAAATGTGTCAAAAAAGTCAGATGTGTCCGCCATAATGTTGCAGTCACAATAAAAATCGCTGATTGCCGCCATTACTAGTAAAAATTATTATTATTTTTTTTTAATAAAAAGGCCATAAAACTATCCCCTATTTTTTAAACGCTATAACTTTTGCGCAAACCAATCAAATGCTTATTGCGATTTTTTTTTTTACCACAAAAATGTAGAAGAAAATGTATTGGCCTATACTGAGGGAAAAAAAACTTTTTTTATATATTTTTGGGGGATATTTATTTTAACAAAAAGTAAAAAATAATGTGTTTTTTTCAAAATTGTCGCTCTATTTTTGTTTATAGTGCAAAAAAATAGAAACGCAGGGGTGATCAAATACCACCAAAAGAAAGCTCTATTTGTGGGGGAAAAAGGACGTCAATTTTGTTTGGGAGCCACGTCGCACGACCGCACAATTGTCAGTTAAAGCGACGCAGTGTCAAAAAGTGTTCTGGTCTTAAGCCAGCAAAATGGTCCGGTCTGAAAGTGGTTATGACATTTTCAATGCGTCCCAAGGCTCAAGGGTTTTGCCTGTGCTAGAAAAGTCCTTTTAACCACTTGTCGACCGCCTCACGACGATATACGTCGGCAAAATGGCAAGTGCAGGCAAAGTAACGTTACTTGCCTCCCGCTCCCCCCTGGTGCCTAAGGCGGTCGACATCTTTGCGGGAGCGATCCATGCTGAGGGGGAGACCACTGATTCATGGCCACCCCCTCACGATAGATCACGGCAAATGAAAAGCTTCCTCTGCTGCTGTAATGTAAACAGCGGCAGAGGAAGTGATGTCATCTCTCCTTGTGGAGCCTTTTCGTTTGGCTCCTGTGGAGAGAAGACATCCAAAGTGAGTTGCACCAACACAACACCAACAGTAGAACATGCAGGCACACATTTCACCCACCATTCACACCCCCATCACAGTGACACCAATGGCAGTTTTTTATTTTCTTCTGATTACTGCATTGGTGCACTGTGACTGCAATAACTGTTAGGGCAGTCAGGGTTAGACCCCTTTAGGTCTAGGGTACCCCCACTAACCCCCTTGCTAAAAGTTTAACCCCACGATCACCCCCCGTCACCAGTGTCACAAAGCAATCGTTTTTCTGATCGCTGTATTATCATATCACAGGTGACGCTAGTTAGGGAGGTAAGTATTTAGGTTTGCCGCAGCCATTTATAGTGTCAGGTACCCCCATATACTACCTAATAAAGGTTTTAACCCCCTGATTGCCACCTAGTTAGCCCTTTCACCAGTGATCACCGTATAACTGTTGTTACGGGTGACGCTGGTTATTTTTTTTACCTAATAAATGTTTAACCCCCGGTGGGTGACATAAGTTAGGTTTTAGGGTCTGCGTCGCCCCGGGCAGCGTCAGGTTAGTACCAGTACCGCTAACACCCACGCACGCAGCATACACCCCCTTAGTGGTATAGTATGTGAATGGATCGATATCTGATCTATACTAGCGTTCCCCAAAAACGTAGTGTTAGAGGGATCAGATACCTGCTAGCACCTGCATTTTTCCCCTCTGCCCAGCCCAGCCAAGTGCAGTATCGATCGATCACTGTCACTTACAAAACACTAAACACAACTGCAGTGTTCGCAGAGTCAGGCTTGTTCCCTGCGATCGCCAACAGTTTTTTTGGTAGCATTTTGATCGTCGCTGACAGCCTAGGAGCTTTTTTACCTGCGAGTCTCACTAGTGTACCGCTAAATTTAGAGCCCAAAATGGCAAATCGAAGGTACACAGTGAAGAGGCATACACGTTTCTGAGCATGACAGATAGTGAAGAGGAAGTCACTCATCTGTCAGATTCAGGCTCAGAATACGATTCTGTAGACAACGGCTCCATGACAGATAGCTCTGACGACGGAGTTGTGGTCCCTGCCGAGGTCAGGCGTGCCAGACCCCAATCATCTTATTCTGTCACTGAGGTGCAAGTTCCGCAGGTCCCTCGTATAGAGCACTAGCGCCGCTATTCCTTCTGGTGAACTGACAAGCACCAGCAGCCTAGTACACCCTAGTCGTACATCCAGCACTGCACTATCAAGTGGTGATGTGGTGAGTCCCATAAGTGCAGTTCAAGCTGGTGAGGTGGCAAGCACAAGTAGTGTCCCAGTGCCACTATGAACACAAACACAGGCCTACCGTGCCCAAAGAGCCCTTCCTGCTGCATTCGCCAATCCTAATTGGAAACCCACCACTTCTGCAGCACCTGTACTTCCCCCATTCACTGGCCAACCCAGCACTCAGGTGGAAAAAGTTGATTTTACGTCACTTGATTTTTTTTTGCTGTTTTTCACCGAAGACCTCTATAGATCTATTGTGGACCAAAGCAATTTGTACACTGGTCAACACGTTGCCACTATTCCCCAGTCCTCCCTTGCCAGAGATTGGAAATCAATTACGGTTTGCAAATTTAAGCTCTTTCTGGGCCTTTCCCTGAACATGGGCATATTGGTCCGCTGACCTAATTCACCATATGCGCGTGTTCTCTGCCTCCATGACCAGGGCACAATACAAGCAGATTTTGCGGTTCTTGCATTTCAATGACAATAAAACTCTGTCGTACTCGTGGAGACCCTGGATACAATCGGCTCTACAAAATTCGGCTCCTCGTAAACCACTTCAACAAACGTTTTGTAGACTTATTTACTCCCCATCAAGTTGTCTGCGTTTTATGGCCGCTTGTCATTCAAACAGTACCTTCCTAGCAAGCGTGCCAGATACGGGGTCAAGATGTATAAGCTCTGTGACAGGGTCAGAGGATATACATGTAGTTTTATGGTTTACAAGGTCAAAGATAGTCACGTAGAGCTGACAAACTGCCTTGACTACATAGGAAGCGCTGGCAAGATTGTGTGGGACTTGGTGTACCACTTGTACGTGGACAATTATTACACAAGCAGGCCACTGTTTAGTCACTTGTCTGATCAGCAGATTGGAGAATGTGGCACCATGCGACCTAATCGCCGGGGTTTTCCCCAGCGGCTTGTAGATTCCCATCTTAGGCTGGGGGAGAGAGCCTGCTTGCAGTGTAATAACTTGCTCGATATGAAGTGGAGGAATAATAAGAATGTTTTCCTTCTTACCTTCCTTCATGCAGACACGAAAATTAATACGGAGACTGGTGTTGTGGATAACCCCCGTGTTCACATATATAACCAAAATATGGAAGGGGTGAACCTCAATGACCAGTTGTTGGTGCCGTATCTAGTTGCCCGTAAGGCCAGACACTGATACAAGGAAGTGTCTTTATTTCAATTGGCTTTGAAACGCTCATGTGCTTATACAGAGCTTCAGGACAGACTGGATCCTTGCTTAAATTCCACAAAAAGATAGTCAGAGCCCTTCTGTTTCCAGACGGTGCTCCACCTCACCTTCCCCAACAAAACACAGTAAGCCAGCTGCATGCGAGGCATTTCCCATATGTCCTCCCGGGTACCCCTACCCAACGAGCCCCCCAAAGAAGATGTTGTGTCTGCAGCAAGCGCAGATACAGGCGTGACACCCGCTATCTTTGTTATTCCCGTCCTGACAATATATGCCGAAGCATGGGGGCAGCAGGGGTGGAGGAGCGATTTGCTCCTACCTTTTGGGATGGATGCCCCCATGCTTCTGCATATATAAATGGTGCATGTATGCCCATCATTAGAAGTGGGTGGATGAAGGAAGGTATTCTAATGGTGGGCATACCCACAGATCAATCTCTGTATTTCGTTCAGCCCACAGGCTGCATGAAAAAAAAAAAAAAAAGATTACAATATATGCCCAACAACATACTGGTATGTAGCTGGACTTTGAGTGGTTATACCAGAATGATGTCTGCAGGTTTAGGTATCATCTTGGTATCATTCTTTTCAGCCAGCGGTTGGCTTTCATGTAAAAGCAATCCTATCGGCTAATCAGCCTCCAAGACCCCCCATCTTCCATGTTTTTCTCTGGCTCTCCTGTCCCAACAGAGAACCTGAGAATGCAGCCAGTGATTCGGCCAGCTGACCATAGAGCTTATCAGAGACCAGAATGGCTCCAATCATCTCTATGGCCTAAGAAATTGGAAGCTACGAGCATTTTATGACTTTGATTTCGCTGGATGTATAAAGCGCCATTGAGAAATTGGGAAAGCATTTTGTCACACCGATCTTGGTGTGGTAAGATGCTTTGAGGAGAGAGCAGAGATCTAGGGTCTAATAGAGACGAAACCAAGCACTGCCTTCAGGCTTTCTAAGGGTGTAAATTTTTGATTTCCCTCTTCACTGCCTATCACAGTTTCGGAGGCCATGGAATGCCCAGATGGCACCCTCCCCCCCACGACCCCATTTTGTAATGTAGACACCCCAAGCTATTTGCTGAGAGGTATGGGGAGTATTTTGCAGACCTCACTTTTTCTCAAAGTTTTGAAAAAAGAATTTTTTTTTAATAATTTCTTGTCTTTCTTCATTTTCAGAAACAAGTGAGAGCTGCAAAAATAGGATTTTTGTACTCACCGTAACATCTTTTTCTCTGTAATTCACCGACCGACACAGCTCCTCTCTTTAACTAAATGGGTTTGTTAGCCTGCCACTAGGAGAAACTAGGCAAAATGGTAACACACTACAGAATTGTCAGTACCGCCCAGGGGCCTGACCCTGTGCTAACAACCCTCCCTGCTGCCTCAGCAGCTTCAGTATGTCAACAAGCAGTACAACGTAGAGAAAAGGATTTTACGGCGAGTACAAAAATCCTATTTTCTCTTATATTCACCGACCAACACAGCTCCTCTCTGTAACTAAATGGGACGTCCCCAAGCAGTGCCAAACGAGGGGTGGGAAAAACAGCATAAAAACTTCATCCACCATGGCAAGTGGGAACTAGTGAAACTAAACCCACAAAAAAACAGCAGTGTGTGGAAAAACACCACCATATAACCGGGTATCCGCAACCGGAGTGATCCCCAAGACCTCAACATTGCGGAAGAAATGCAACTGTGAATTAACAAAACAGTACTGTGTTTTTAACGAAAAACAAGGAAAAAATCTCAATTGCATATATATATTAGCAACTACACGGCCCCCTGCAAAACTTTGTGGCCGAAACAGGCATCAGCCGATGCACTGACGTCTACCTTGTAGAATTTGGTAAACGTATGGACAGACGACCAGGTCGCCGCCTTGCACACCTGAGCGACAGACGCTTGGTGTCGGAAGGCCCAAGATGTTCCGATTGCTCTTGTGGAGTGGGCTGTGATAGGAAAGTGGGGCACCTGCCCCTTCAAGGCGTAGGCTTGGATTACAATCTGTTTGTTCCACCTGGAGATAGTGGCCGACGAGACCGCCATACCCTTCTTTGGACCAGCCACCGAAACAAATAGTGAGTCTGACTTCCAAAACGGAGCCGTGGCAGACAAGTACACCCTCAGAGCACTAACCACATCGAGAGAATGAAGGGCCACCTCCTTGGGGTGCTTAGAACACAATGATGGTAATACAATGTCCTCATTGATATGAAAAGCCGAAACCACCTTCGGTAGAAAGGACGGTCGCGGACGCAACACCACCTTATCCCTGTGGATGACCAGATAAGGTGACTTGCATGACAAGGCTGCCAATTCCAAAACCCTCCTGGCCAATGTGATGGCCACTAGAAAGACCACTTTCTGAGAAAGAATCAATAGGGGAATCTCCTTGTTTTCACACGGCAGCTTTTGAAGCGCCAACAACACCAGGTTAAAATCCCATGGGGGAAACGGCAGACGCACTGGAGGGACTACAAGTCGTACCCCCTGAACGAAGGTACTCACTAATGAGTGAGACGCCAGGGGGGGTCGCTGAAAAAAAAAGACAACCAAGGCTGAAATTTGCCCCTTAATGGTGCTGAACGCCAACTTCTGGTCTACTCCTTGCTGAAGAAACAGCAGGATCCTGGATATAGAAAAGAAGCGCGGATGCCATCCTTTCTCCCCACACATGGAGATGTAGGCATTCCAGGTACGATGGTATATCTTCCGTGAAGAAAATTTTCGTGCCCTCAGCATAGTTGGAATCACCAAGTCCGACAGACCCCGGTACCTCAGTACCTGGCTCTCAATAGCCATGCCGTAAAAGCCAGCAATGGTAAAGCAGGGTGAAAGATTGGACCTTGAGACAGGAGGTAATCTGGCAGCGGCAGTCGCAAGGGCGTCCGATCAGGGCATAGTAGCTAATTATGTGTCACTTATCTGAAACCAAAAGCCTGCAATATCACTGCAGTCCCCACTAGCAGCGAATGTCCATCTTCCCCCCATCTTACTTCCTGGGCCGCGAACTCCGGCTCTGTGACTGGTCAGAGTTGAGCGATGTCACTCCTGCGCATGGGAGGTGCCAGTCACGGCGTGACCCCTTTAGAAACGGCACAATCTGCCATTTCTAAGTGCGCATGCACCATAGACATCTGTGTATGGGCTTTATTGTAAATATGGTTTAGGAGATATTTCCAGCACCTACAGGTAAGCCTTAATATAGGCTTACTTGTAGGTAAAAGTGGTTGTACAGGGTGTACAACCACTTTAAGTAATGGCTATGTATGCATGTATTTTTGGAGAATAAGGATACTGTTTAGAGTCACTTTAAAGAACTACACAAGGTAGGGACAATTTGTCAGGGAATTTTCAAAAACGCTTCTTTACATTATCAGGAGACAGCCATGGTTGCAAGGAAGTTCCCTGTTCATACAGAGGAAGCGTTCATGTACAGCGGCTGCTGGTAAAAGCATGTTGATCCTCTAGATCGTAGTATCCAAACTGTGGCCTGCAGCCCAGATATGGCCCTTTGGGCATGATTCTTCACACTGACACCAATGATGAGAGATTCCTTCCACTGACACAAACAATGGGGTCCCAATGTTTCCATTGCTTTCATTGACGCCAACAATGGGACACTATTCCACCTACTAATACCAATGAGTGAGCAATATTTCTCCCACTGAAAACAAAAACAGAGCTATTGCTCCCACTAATACCAATGAGGAGACACTATTCTTCACACGGACACCAACAACGGGGCACTATTCCTCCTACCAACCACAGGCACTATGTATTTTTTTCTGATTCAGAGATAAGAATAAGGATAGGCACTTACAGACAAATGCTCGCAGGGTTAGAGGATATGCCATAGGTGACATTGGGGAACTTACTATACGTCTATGAGCCTACCGTGTGCATTAATTATGCACAGATCGACACAGTCAAAAGTGGATATTAGAGGCTTGAAAGACTCAGTGTTAGGCCCCCTTTCACACATGCGGACTGTATGTCCGTATTTCATCCATCCGTTTGCGATGAACATCCGCAGACACCCAATATTGTCCGTCTCCGCAATGGTCTGATTCTACAGACGGAAGAAAATCCTATTTTTCTATCCGTCTGCAGAGCGGATCGGATGAACACGGACAGACGGTCCATGTTCATCCGATCCCCCATAGGGGAGAGCGGAGATCTGACAGGGCGGCCCCTGCACAGTATGCAGGAACCGCCCTGTCTTCCGCCGGCTCAGCAGGGATAAACTGAGCGATCCCCGCTGAGCAAGCGGATCATCACGGATCCATCCCGTGTGAAAGGGGCCTAAGGCTGATAATAGATGCTTTTTTTATCAGGCAGAGGACTGATTAAAAAAAAAAAAAAAGATTTTCCCTGATCCACACGTGAGCTGTCCTGCCAGCTGTGTGATTGTATTCTGCGGTCGGAATACACTGATAAGCAGCTGCAGCCAGATGATCAAGAAAAAGTTCCATTACTCCCGTTGGAAAGAAGTCAATGTGCTGTAATGGGCTTCTGATTCATGCCATACCTTGAGGGCTGGTTCACACCACAAACAGTCCGGATGCATTTTTGCCCATGCAATTTTGATTTCTGCTGCGTTCAGGTGTATTTTAATGCATTTTCACAGTTTTTTTTCCAAAATGTTATTTTTATTTTTGCTTTAACGTGTTATCCAATGTTCCACTACAGTTCTGTGCAGAAGAAAATGCTGCATGCTCTGCTTTATTTTCAGCACTGGAACTAGGCCATTAGAGCCCATATAATCTACTGTCCATGCGTTTTTGATGCAGAAATGAAACACACTGGACTGCATCTGGTGTGAACCGGCCCCGAATGAAGGTTTTAAACAAATGAAAGTGAATCAAAAGGCTTTTGGAATAGAATAAACAAGGCTCAAATCCATCCCTATGAAGTACTTAGAGCCAATTTTTGATCAAGTCCCAACCACAGGATGTCCAGAAAGCAAGGTACTGCATAATCTCTGGTCGAAATGTCCGCATTCACAGGCAGAAAAGGATTTCCAGGTACGGTAGTAGATTTTTCTATAAGTGACTTTTCTGGCTTTAAGTAATGTGAGAATGAAAGAATCTGTTGTACCCCTGTCCTTTAAAGGGGTTGTAAAGGTTTGGTTTAAAAAAAAAAAAAAAAAAAAAAAAACGTCATAATTACCTCCTCTATGCAAGGGTCTTGCACAGAGAAGCACCGATCCTCCTCTTCTGGGGTCCTCCAGCATGGCTCCTCTTCAACTCGAGTGCCCCCACGGAGGGCCTCTTTCCATGGAGGCACTTGTGCGGGCACGTTCCCGATTCCTGTCAATGCATCCATTGACACAAACAAGACTCAGCTCCGACCCTTGCCTCTTGTGTCACTGTATTTGACTGACAGCAGCGGAAGTCAATGGCTCCTGCTGCTATCAATCTATCCAATGAGAACCAGAGACAGTGGCTTGGAGCTGCTGTCCTTGTCCCGGTCGCTGGAACGATCGGGTTCAGGTATGTAAAGAGAGGCTTCTTTAATATAGAAGGTTTTTCACCTTAATGCATAGAATGCATTAAAGTGAAAAACCTTGAGAGTTTACAACCCCTTTAAGATCTGAGTATTAATAATCATGCTGTTAAAGACAGTGACTGAGGAAAAACGATTGGTGTCACGTTGGATAGCGGGGGCGTGACCGGATGGAGAAGGAGGAAGGTGTGCATGTGTGAGTGAGCGGACGTTCCGCCTCGCTCTCCCCTCCACGCTGGTAGCGTACCGCAATGAGCGGTGTTTTTTTCTCACCGTCCCGTCGAAACCTCCTTGCAGTGGATGATGGATGAGGTGACCGGCATTTAGCCGACCGGATGAAAGGATATCTCTCGCTGTCCACCCCCACGCTTTGCTGTAGCGAGGGCGCTCCGTGCAAGTCCTTGATGGAAGGGGTCAGGTTTCCTCTCTGACTGCTGCTGCAACTCTGGAGTTAACCCTTGAGAACGAGGGGAGGTGGAGATCTCGGATCAGCTACGTACAGCAGGGGAATGATATGCAGGAGACACCATGCAGACAAGTGCAAGAAACTGGTGAGAAAAAATATTGCCATGTGGTGTGATGAACCTGAACTGTTAAGTGATTAAGATATGGTATACAGGAGAAGGAAGATGCATCAGTCTTTATAATCAATTCCTGTGTGTAAACCCTCCTGCAAAACTTCCTGCCTGTTGTTTCCTTATTGTCTTAACCCTGAAAAGAACTTTCCACTGAGGAGAAGATTGAGAATTGCAAAAGGAAAGGAAGTAATGAAACCCTTTTTTTTTTTTTTTTTTTTTTTTTTACTTTTGGAAGAGACTTTCTATCTTTGCCTTAAAGTGCTTGGCTACATATTTAAATTTAAAACCTGGAACAGAAGATACTGAGGGTTTGACATAGTTCAGAGCTTGCAGCACAGAGTGTAAAATGGTGTAGTACATGCCCATTTGTGATGCTCCATTTCTTTCATTTGCCCCCTGATGGGAGAAGCCTGTTATTAACTCCTTCTGTGTAAATCTCTCCTGTACAAAAACGCTTTCAAAGCCGCAAATCGAGAACGCCCTGTTTATTAGAGTCTGGAGAAACAAAAAGTCCCACTTTAAAGGGACTTTAACCAGCTTTGAAGTGGTAACCTATACCGAGTAGTTTGGGAGGTTGGAGCTGGAACTGTGTTGATTCCCCCCTCCCCCCCCTTTTTTTTTTTTTTTTTTTTTTGGGGGGAATCTCTAGAAGCGCAACTCAGTGTTGTGTGTTCTTTTCTATCTCCAGGACTCCTTATTACTATCTTGCCCAAGGGTGAGAGAGAAATTAAACATATATATGTGTGTAGATATATATATATATATATATATATATATATATATATATATATATATATATATATATATACTCTCTGAGGATATTTCTGTGGAGCAAATAAAATCATCATGCCGTCACATCGTGCGACTAAAGCCAGTCAAGCAGCTGCAGCCGCAAAATTAGAAAAGTATGCCCATAACCCGGGCCAGGGGTCTAGTCAGACTTCTCCCAAGGGTCCACAACAGGGACAGCAACCCCAAACTAACAGGTTATCTGTTATTAAAGGCACCAGGAAAAGTCAAGGGCTAAGTCAGTCTCAAATCGCCTTGGAGGAAAAGGAGGGAGGTGTGGATCCAGAGGGCCAACCTAAGGAGGGGAGTATGGAAGGGGCAATTGGCTCATTGGAAGGAGGTCTGCAGGGAGGACTTGATCTAGAACCAGAGCCAACATTAAGGGAGGTCTTGATGGCAGTCAACCTCTGTAGAGAATCCCTGGGAGGAATGAGCACCCAACTTATTTCTATTCGAGAGGAATTAGTGCATACTAGACAGGATATTCAAAAGATCCAGGATAGGACCACAGTACTTGAGGAGCGGCTGGGACGGGTTGAAGATGATTTGGCCCCCCTGATCAAGGAAATTAGGTCAATGCAAGATCAGTTAATGAAGCAGGACAACAAATTAGATGAAATGGAAAACAGGATGAGGAGGAAGAATATTCGGATAGTAGGCCTGCCAGAAAATTGTGAAGGTTCAGACTCTATAGCCTTTCTGGAGAAATGGCTTAGGGATATGTTTGGTCAGGACGTTTTTTCTTCAATGTTCTCTATTGAGAGGGCACATAGAGTCCCCTCAAGACCCCCACAGATGGGTGCCCCTCCAAGACCGCTTTTGGCTAAGCTACTATTTTTTAAGGATAAAGAGACGATCACCCGGAAAGCCAGGGAAAAGGGTAAGATCGTATATAATGGCTCGCGTGTGTCGATCTTCCCGGATTATTCACCAGACCTTCAAAGAAGGAGGGCCAAATTTGGGGAAGTTAAAAGGAAGCTCCGTCAAATGGACATGGTATATGCATTACTTTACCCAGCAAGACTACGGATAAATACCCCCGAAGGGACTATAATTTTTGATAACCCTGGAGGTGTGGAGGAGTGGTTGGAGTCGCACCCCCGAAGACTTTAGTAGTGATGGATTTTTCCCCCTTCCCATTTTTTTTTTTTTTTTTTGTGGTCCCTGGGGGGGGGGGGGGGTTTCCTTTTTTCTTCTCCCCCCTCCCCCTTATGCCTTAGATGTAATCCCACTTTTGTTTAGATTGTTTTGTTTGGGGAGGAGGGGGGGAGGGGGAGGGGGATCTGAGGGGGATTTGAGGGAGGGGAGGGTCACGCTTGCCCCCCTCTGATTAGGGGGGTTGGCGGAGCCCTCACGACTTTGAATATTGATTAAGCTGCATGGGGTAATATTTTTGTTTGGTGATTTTGGAGGGGAGGGGCGGGATGGGGGGTGGGTGGGTAGTAAGGTTTAAGTAAAGCATGTGGAGTGATCCACAGATAAGGTGTGTGTGGGAAGGTCACAAAAAAAGGCCCCAGGTGATGCCTAAAGAGGCAATGGGAGAAGAGTGGGAGGAAGGTGTATGGTATGGGTGTGGTGAAAGTAGTACATGGTGGTCAAAGCTTGAGTGGCAGGTGGGAGAAGTATGGATGAGGATTGTTTTTGTAACTAGAGCACTATATAGAGCACATTTATTTATAAAAAAACAAAGGGCAAAAAGATATTATATAAGAGAGAGTAGTAGAGGAGGGTCACGAGGATATACACTTAGAGGAAATCAATGGTTGAAAGCCTATTATATCAAAGGGAATATTAAAGATGAGTTACACATATTAACTTTTAGGCACTGTCACTTTAGTTATCACTTTAGTTAATAATGAGTGAACGCACTGTATTAGAGGGGAGAGGTCTTATTTTTTACTCCTGGAACGTTAGAGGGATGGGGGACCTGAAGAAGAGGATGGCAGTTAAGTTATCAGCACTGTCTCATGGAGCAATGCTTCTTTTTCTCCAGGAGACACATTTTACCAAAACCATCACTACCCAGCTAGGGTGGAGGGAATATCATATCCAATACCATTCGTGCCATACCTCCTTCTCTAGGGGGGTTAGTATTTTTATTAAAAGAGGGGTGTCATTTAACTGTCTACAGGTGAAGATAGATGAACAAGGAAGGTATATTTTTTTACACGGTATTTTAGAGGGAAAGACTTTGATTCTGGCCAACGTTTATATACCACCACCATCCACTATGGATGTCTTATATGACCTGGTTGAATTTGTGTTGGATAAACCGGAAGTCCCACTGATACTAATGGGTGATTTCAATATGGTTATGGACAATCTACTGGATAGATTTCCTATCGGGAGGGCTCAGCATAGGGGTCGAAGCGAGAGTCGCCTAGCACAATTTTTGGGAGAAATGGGTCTGAAGGACCTTTGGAGACTCCAGAATCCAATATCTCGTACCTTCTCGTGTCTCTCCACCACATATTCAACCCTGTCAAGGATAGATATGATTATGGGGAACGACGAGGCGGTAGCACTAATAAAAAAAATAAGGTATATGCCAAGAAGTTTATCGGACCACTCAGCAATAAAGAGCTGCGTGAACATAGGAGAGAGAAGTCAGCAAAAAGGATGGAGATTTAGCCCTACCTGGTTGGAGTTAATGAGGGATCCAAAGGAAGTACTGAGCTCACTTAAAGAATTTATAAATTTCAACTCAGGTTCGGCCCAAACAGGGATGGTATGGGACACATTGAAAGCCTACCTCCGAGGCCTTTTAATACAACAGATGTCTAAAATCAAGAAACAGTCTGGGGAAAGGGAAGAGAATGCCTCAAGGAGTGTGGTAAATTCAGAAATTCAGTACATCAAAAACTCAACACTAGATAATCAGGGAAAATGGATGAAAGCGCAGCAGGAATATCGTTATATAATGTTGGAGAAGGCCGAAAATAAACTCCTATTTAAGAAACAATTGGTATTTGGGGAAGGAGAAAGGATAGGTCGGATGCTAGCATACCTGGTGAAAACAAACTCTGCTCCGTCCATGGTTCCCAGGATCAGTATGGCAGACGGCAGGATATCTACTAATAAATCAGATATTTTGGAGAGATTTAGATCGTACTATGAGGACCTATACCAATCTAATCAGGCCGAGATGAGGGAGGAAATGGATATATTCTTTAGCCCGCTGGCTATCCCGCACCTTTCGAAAGAAGATGGTGATATGTTAGATTGTCCTATAACAATCGAAGAGATTCGGTGTATAGTGCAGGAAATGACAGGTCAGAAAGCCCCAGGCCCAGATGGTCTCCCGGTGGAGGTCTATCGTCACTTCGGTGAGGTATTAATCCCAGAGCTCCTAAATGTTTTTAACTGGGCGATAGAAGCAGGAGAACTTCCTCTCTCAATGAGGGAATCAAATATAATAGTGTTGCCAAAGGAAAACAAGGACCCTCTCAACCCCTCATCATATAGACCTATCTCTCTGTTGAATCTCGATGTAAAGATCCTAGCTAAGGTCTTGGCAAAGAGACTGAACGGAGTGATAGGGAAAATTATCCACCCTGATCAGTCAGGATTTATCCCTGGGAGATCCACAAGCACAAATATAAGACGGGTCTTTTTGAACCTCCAGTTACCAGTGGATGGAGTTGGCCAGAGAGCTGTCCTGTCATTGGACGCGGCTAAAGCCTTTGATTCACTGGAGTGGAGTTACCTGTGGAGAGTCTTGAGTGAATACAGGGTGGGTCCGGTATTCATAAAATGGGTTAAAATGTTATATAGTTGCCCGGAAGCAAGGATTAGAGTCAACAATGAAAGCTCGACTGGGATCAGTTTGAAGAGAGGTACGAGGCAGGGGTGTCCCCTGTCTCCTCTTTTGTTTGCCATGGCAATTGAACCTTTGGCTATATCCCTGAGGTCAAACAGCAGGATAAAAGGTTTTAGGAGAGGAAAGGAAGAAGAAAAGGTAGCATTATTTGCAGATGATCTACTGTTGTTTCTCGGAGACGTTTACCACTCAATTGGGGAGGTGATGCATAGAATTACCAACTTTGGTCATCTTGCGGGCCTAAAAATAAACTGGGACAAATCCTGTATATTGCCTATAGACCCACTTGACAGCCCTTTACCATGTGAAGCAGCTCATATCCAGATAGTGAGTAAAATGAAATACCTGGGTATATGTATTTCTAAAGACCCTAAGCACTATATGATAGACAACCTGGTTCCATTGCTATTTAAATTCAAACAAAAAATTAAGATATGGAAGAAATTACCACTCTCGGTGGCGGGTCGATGCAACCTTATTAAAATGATTCTTTTGCCGCAACTCCTTTATGTATTACATAATTCTCCAATATGGATATATAAAGACTGGTTCCACAAGATAGATACTATATTTAGAGAATTGATGTGGAAGGGGGGACGTGCACGTATTGGGTTAAAGACTTTACAACTCTCAAGTAATGAAGGGGGAGTTGCGCTCCCACACCCGTTTAATTATTTTATAGCAGCACAGCTACAACATCTGGCAGGAGAGGGGTTGGGGAGAGGGGGGTTGAAGAGGGGATCCCCTCTCGAACAATTCCTCGGAAGGCCAGTAGTGGTAGCATTAGAGGCAGGGGCACTTATACGAGATATCCCTACCTTGGGACTAATGATTAAGGTGTGGGAAACAACCAAAAGAATACTGGGTTATGGGGGATTTACGGAATATTCCCCTTTATGGGCAAATAAAAAGTTGGAAGAAGTTTCAAAAATAGGACAAGTAAGGGAATGGGAAAAAAGGGGTATACACTTTGTCCATCAGATTTATCTAGATGGCAGAATGAAACAATTCCAAGAGCTGAGGAATCAGTTTCTAATCCCGAAAAGATCCTTTTTTAGATATTTGCAGATCAGGCATGCCTTGAATAAACAGTTCCAGGAGACAGCAATGGTATGGAGTGAGATACCCGTTATAGAAGATATACTGCGAGCAAAATCAGGGAAAGGTTTAATTTCTAAAGTGTACATGGAGTTGTGTAAGAAATCTCAGGAAAAAACACAGGGTCAAAAAAATAGGAAAAAATGGGAGTCTGATGTGGGGGATATCTCCGAAGACCAATGGGAGAGGATTCTTGAGGTGGCACCATGGGTGTCCATTTCCCCATCTCAAAAGTTCTCACACCTACTCTTATTATACAGAGCGTATTATACTCCTAAAAGACTGGCTCAATTTGGTAGAAGGAGTGATGCAGCATGTCCTAGGTGTGGAAGGACAGAAGAAGACATGATCCATATGTTTTGGAGATGTCCCAAGCTATACCGGTATTGGAGAGAGGTTGTGACGATAGTTAGTAGGGTTTTTGAGATGGTAGTGGAAATGGAACCAATGGGTTGTGTATTGGGTTGGACTAGGGGGAGTAATGTCCCTAAGGATAGTAGCTTAGCCAAAGTAAGGTGTCTCTTCCAGGCTAGAAAACTCATAGCTCAGAAGTGGCAATCGGCCATTCCCCCCACGAGTGGAGAGTGGGTGCAAAATATGAACAGGGTTATCCTTAAAGAGAGAGTGGCATATATGAGACAAGGGGGTATTAAAAAATTTGATAAGATATGGAAGAAATGGTATGTAAAAATGATAAATGAAGGTGTCTCTTAACAAGAAGGAACTATGATGAATGGGAGTGTATGAGTGTGGAAGGTGATGACTGTAAGAAGGGAAGGATGGATGAGGGATATGTAAACAGGAATTGGGTGACTACTGTATTTTTTATATTGAAAGGCTGTATGAGATGTTTTTGAATTGAAATAGAAAATAATAAAGATATAAAGTTTAAAAAAAAAGACAGTGACTGAGAAACAGAATTGAGCAGGAGGCCTTGAGGCAGCAGGCCTGACCTGTTGGGTAGAGGGCAGAGGCCTCTCCTAGAAGATACAGTATGTATGCGTGCCAGTTTGATGCAATGAAAATCACCGATTTTCTCTTTCCTCTATTTTGCAGAGCAGTCAAGGAAGAATGCTTGAATGAAGGGAAGGCATAGATTAACCTAAACAAAGTCCAGGGAATTACTATAGAATCTGTTGCTAGTGTTTGTCGAGGGTAAACAAATAAAGAGATGTTGATGGTCCTGAAGCAAAGTACCTGTGGCAAAAGAGTGGAAGGAAGTTTTAAATGTAAAAATTATTATTCAGGAGACACTAATAAGTGGACTGCAAGCAGTTAATAAAATGAAAGTATAAGTTCACCTTTGTCGTTTTCAGGGTGTAACATGTTACAAATGGACCGTCCTCACACCTCCCGATCGGACATCTAGTGGGGATTTTCTCCCCCGTTAGCTGTCACAATTTGAAAGAAATGTGGGCAAGTGGGGCTCTGCCCGCCTAGCCGCATCACTCCTTTACAGTGTCCTGTGAAAGAAAAACGACAAGGTCGCTGTGGAGCGCCGTGGTAGTTCATTCTCTCTTCCTGGTAGATTGTATCCACTTGCTCATCCCTAGTACAATGCCTTACAGACACCAAAAAAAAGAAAATGCACATTTTTATTTTTTAGCCGCAAAAATTTGCATTCTTTTTTCTCTAAAAAGTGAACTTATCACAAGTCCTGCTATCAAGTTACAGGATGAACCTGTCTAACCATTCAAAGTCAGCTTCACCTGTCACAGTGGACATATTCCCGGAGGGGACTTCAGGGTCTAGAAACCATAGGAATTGACAATAGCCCTGGAACTATAGCGCACCATGCAACTCACACAAATTGCACTCAGTGCCAAGGTGAATATGTGCAAGCAGGATCCAGTGCCCAAAGCAACATTGCAGCAGTAGATCCTGGTTCTCAAGGTATTACTGAGGTCACACTAATCCAATTTTTCTACTTGTATTGTTATAGTAGAAGGCAGTGAAGTGTCGATTAAAGAATTCAAATAAATAAGATCATTAAATACCGAAACTTCTCCATAGGGGTAAAGTGGCCCATCACTTACAAATGTTAGCAAGAAAACTGAGATCTCACCATGTGGGGGGCATGACAAAAGCTTTGCTAGTATCCAATCACCTAATGGTAGCAGCCTATAACTCAGGGACTACGTTTATCTAGCCGGTGCCCTGTACGTGTAATATAAAATTATTCTAAACTCTACATACCTTGTCTAGCCCTTTCCTCTATTAACCTTAAAAGCAATAGTAAGCAGACAGTAGTTCCAGTCTCTCCCTAGTTTTCGGTCTGTGCTGTGGTCAGAGAATTTTCCTTTACAGTAATGCCCCTTCCACACAATCCGCCTGTCCGTTTTTCAGGTGGAGATGAGCGGGTGCCCTCAGAAGAAGTCAGCTTATGACTAAACGTCAGGGTCATGGCCTACCAGATGTGACGTCTGCACCTCAGCACAAGCGTTCCAGCCAGCCAGGTTATCTAGGAAGCCATCCGCCGGTGTACACAGCGGATGACTCAGGCTCTTCCGGGGGCCGGAATTTCTAAGGCACAGTACACTTTATTTTTATGCTCTTACTGAATGTTTTATGTTATGCATAACTGGATGTGGGGTGTTTTTTTTTGGAATAAAAAGTTGAACGGGATTACACTATGTGGATGTTCCTTTGCCTTTCATATATTTAGGGAACCCTACCTATACACTACTGACATCTGGTGGAGAGAATCAGGAAAGCAGGGGAAAAGTAGAGAAAAAATTCTTATATTGAAAACCCTGAATATTTTCGGTGTCTGGTGAGTGCATCCCCATTGGGGAGCTTCGGTGCTTCACGTGGTGGAATTTGGTGGAAGCTTCAGACACAGTGCAGCAAGGACTTTCTTACTAAGCCACTTTTTTTACTTCTCCTGTTTTCTGGGACTTTACGGGACTATATTTAACTGAATTTATTTGAGGGTCCATGATCACATGTGGACATAAACAAGCGCTGAATTTTTAGTGTATGACCTCTTTTTTTATTGTCTTTCTAAAATGTTTTTAAAAAAATAGTAACTGCTCAAAAGGTATATATTACTTGGACATTTAGTAAGCCTCTGGGATTCTTCCATAAGGCGCAGAGTGGTGATATTTTAGGGCGCAGTTTATGCACCAATTTTTTGCATATAGAGCACCAAATAGCAGTAAAATGGCAACAGGGCATTTAATCCTTCCTTATGCTTTCTAAATTTTTTTTTTTTAAATAAAGTTATTTTACTTAGTTATATACAATGTGTTAAAAAAAAAAAATCTGATCTGCTTATTGTAATTACTAACGTGGTAATGTTTTATAAAAGTTCAATGTATATTTAAAAACACATTTAAAGAATAATTGAAGTTTCACATGTTTACCCAATTATAGTCCTGCACATTGTTTTAACTGTTTTTGTATCCTGATCCCCTGTGAGGCAATCCGATATTTCCTGGATCAATTTTACCTATAAATGTTAGTTATATAATGTACTATTAGGAAAGAATCCAGGACTTTTTTTTAAAGCAATCTATTGAGCCGGCCAGAAACACCTCTGGGAGGAGTCTATTCCATAATTTAACAGCTTTTACTGTGAAGAAACCTTTCCATGCCCCCTTGTCCTCTGTGATGACCTTAAAGTGAATAACTCAACACCAAGTTCGCTATATAGACCCCTTATGTATTTGTACATGTTATGTTATTTGTACATGTTAATTTGCCTTCCGTAAATGAACCCCACTGTACAGATGCTATAACAGGAAAGGGGTAGTACAACTCTTAGCTGCTATTAGTAGAATGTTTATTAAGCGGAGTATCTTTCTGTGACTTCAAGGGCTTGATCATATGTGTGTGAATTAGGAAGTACAAAGCAGAGCTCAAAAACATGCCTGCAGCATTACATGTTATTTAAGTATTCATAAAAGCATCAAGATTGCTTGTTAAATGCCTGTGAAAGTTTTTTTTTTCTAAGGGTAAGTGCTTAAAGGGAAAGTGATGTAAAGGAAATTATCTGATTTGAGGAGTCGTTAGGTAGTGGTGTGTGAGACATTTTTGTGAATTCTCTGCAAGATGGATTCATATACTTTGATCTCTGATGCTTAGCTTAGTCCAGCTCAAGATGGTCATGGAAATAACAGCCCCCAGCGGAAAAAAGAGGGTTTTATGTTGGTACTGGGTACATGCCATAGTCCTGCAGAGAATTTCCATATTCTTTACCACAAATTGTGGGCATACCTCCCGATGTTCTTTGAATATAACAGATATAAGGTGTCCTGTGTCACGAGAAAAACGTCTCCTTTTAACTTTGACATGAGTCATGTCTAAGTATTCTCTTCATTGCCATTTTTGAAGAAAATTAACCCATCAAGTCCCCCTTGCCTTGTGATTAGCAGTGAGTGGATTCCACAGCTGATATTTGTCTCAATATCAGGCATAGAATCTGCCCACTGGCAACCTCTTGAGTGCTGATACATAAATATCAGACTTCATGACACTGCTGGCATTGTCACTTCCACGTATCGACACTTGCTGGCGAAGATGCTTGCAGGCATTCGATGTCACAAAATGATCTCCCACTGGCAATAATGATCAATGATTCGGCTCCTGTCTGTCACCGTCAGCATTATTGGCTGGCTTGATGGTTTATCCTGCACACAGAAGCAAATGGTGTTATTACATGGTTGCTTTGTACCCACAGTAAGTGGCTGGAGCTGCTCCGTCCTAGTTCTCTCTCATTTCTTAGTGCATTTTGGCATACAGGAGCCTCCACTGCCTCTCCCCTAGCACCCAGTTAACACTTTATAAATGCTTCAATAACACAACGTAAATGCTTTAGATGCAGTTAAGGCGCAGTTGCAGAATGTTACCATTGAAATTCATGGAAGCTGCTTATAAGTGTTGATCCCTCACAAAAGTGGCAGGTACTCAATGTTTATGAGTCTTTAAAAATGCTGCTTAAATTCCATGTAACCACTTCCGGATCAACCACCGCGCATATACTGCGTCAGGGTGCATGGCTGTGCAAACCAACCTACCTGTATGTTGGTCTTAGCATAACATACAGTGGGCACGGGAGCTCGATGTCAATGTCCGCCGGCCACCTGCGATGGCGGTACAGAGGCAGAACAGGGATGTAAACAAGGTGAATCCCCATTCTGACAGGGGACAATACTGAAATCTGCTGTTCCTAGTGCTCAGGAACAGCCATCTTTGTGTTGTCTCAATAAGCCCACCCACCCAGAACATATCCAGGGAACAGTTAACCCCTTGATTGCCCCCTAGTGTTAACCCCTTCCCTGCCAGTGTAATTTATACATTTATGAATGTATTTTGTTTTTAGCACTGATCACTAACGTCACTAGTCCCCAAAAAGTGTCACTTGGGGTCAGATTTGTCTGCGCAATGTCGCAGTCCCACTAAAAATCACATCTAGCCGCCATTATTCGTAAAAACAATGTCCATAAATCTATCTCAGAGTTTGTAAACACTATAACTTTTGCGCAAATCAGTCAATATACGCTTATTGCAATTACATTTTTTACCAAAAATATGTAGAATACATATTGCCCTAAACTGATGAATATATTTGTTTTTTTATATATTTTTTTTTTGGATATGTATTATTTTTTGTTTATTTTTTGTTTATTGCCCAAAAAATAAAAACCGCCTGGGTGATCAAATACCACCAGCCCCCCACACCTCCGCCCACAAAGAAATAGGACATTCATTATCATTTTTTCCTTGTTATTTTACATATTATGGTAATTACTCCTTGTGAAGTCACACTGGGTTCACTATATTATTATTATATTATATATTAATTATTATATATATTATATTATATATATATATATATATATATATATTATATATTATATATTAATATATTATATTATTATATAATTTATTCACAATACACTTTTGTTATGCACAATACACATATTTCAGTATAATATTTTGTTCCCAGATATTCTTATTCCACTGATTACATATCATCACGTCTGGCAATACGAAATTGGCTGTCCACATTGAACACATCTTTTGTTTGTCTGATGTTTCACCTCCTTATTATGCTCCCTCAGCTCTCGCGGTGGGGTATATATCCGTGGCCTACCCTGCACCGGTCACCATGCGCTGTGTGCGCTGTCTGGGTTGGTGAGTGTTTGCTGAGCCATCTATTGACATATAATACCATGTATAATTCTATTTTAAACATTGACATATCTTATATACTTTTATAGGAATCTCTGGTAGATCTGCTCCTGACGAGTGGAAAAATCCACGAAACGCGTCGAGCTATATTTGATGACACAGTTGTATTCCATATGGATTGATCCCTACCCAGTTATTACTATTCCATGATATTGTTTTTATACTAGCCAATAGACCTATATATACCTTGTGGGTGCACGTGCCAGTCTTGGGTCTGTCGCTGTGGCAATTTTGTGCCATAGCATTCATATTTCTTTTAAAAATTAATTTCTCCTTTTAATTTATTTATTTGACTTTGATCATGTGTCATTTTGACTGTATTATTCTACTCATTATGTTCATGCTCTATGTGCATTATATATACATATGAAATAAATTATATTCTTTATGATTCTAGATGAATGTCAATTAAATATTTAAATATTATTTATTTACAGTTTATCTCTACTATACAATTGCTTCATTTAAAGTCGCAACCCCCCTTCAGTTTTTTTTTTTTAAGGACATTCATTTTGTTTGGGTAGAGCGTCGCACAGACCACACAATTGTCAGTTAAAGCAATTCTGTGCCTTATCGCAAAAAATAGCTTGGTCATTAAGGGGATAAATGCTTCCGGGCATCACACAGGGTTAAACACGGTGTATTGACACACGCATGAAGGTTAAGCAGGTCTTCTAACCTCTTACCTACTAAGTCTTTGAACATGAGATCATCCATCATTGAGGTTGTGAATGTCTTAAGGCAAGAAATTGTTAATATACCACAAAGTACCTATTTCCAAAGGAAAATTCCCCAATAGATTAACGTTGGACAAAATATTTAGGAGGAGAAAATCTCCGGGTGAGGTAAGTTTCCAGAAAGGACAGGCTCTATCCATAAGTGGAACAGAAAAAACCCGATACTGGGTGCCTTAGAGCAGGAGTAAGCAACCTTGGCGCTCCAACTGTGGTATAACTACAAATCCCATCATGTCTCTGCCTCTAGGAGTCAAGCCTACGATTGTCAGGATCTTGCAATGTCTCATTGGACTTGTAGTTTCAAAAAAGCTGGAGGGCCATGGATGCCTACCCCTGTCCTAGAATGGGGCAGACACTAGCTGCTTTAATACTAAACAGCAGCATACAGCACCAATAAGCATAGCAATGTTCATCTTTAGTTTAGGAGAAATCTAAGTAACAGGCCTGTCATCTTGATCCAATGCCTCAAAAGGCAAATGGTCCTTCTCAGCTGTCACCTACTCCCTGTGGCACTGTGGCTCAAGGGCAAGATTAAACAACCAACAGGAGGGGTGGCTGAAGAAGCATGGCTGTAGACCCTGGTATTTATGGCTTCAATCAGAACAGAAAATCAGCATATAAAATCTGATTTGGTCAGAAAATTCCTCTACAGAAAAAAAAAAAAAAGGAGGAAGCTGGTATGGCCGATGAGCTGAATAACCAAATGTTAGGGAGCCAGAATGGGGGCAAAATCAGAGGAAAGGGGACTAAGGCCCTGAACAAAAGGTACTACCACCCCCAAAGAAGCTAAAATGAGCTAGCATGTCCTAAGGGGTATTCACAAACTCTATATCACTAAAAGGAGGGGGGTACCTCATTGCCAAGAATTTGCATGCCACAGTAAAGTGATGTGAAAATAATGTGCCTTCAAGGAGAAAGAACCAGATGTTGCTGGCCTGGAGTTCCATTTGCAAAGGGAAAGAGGCATGGAGTGCAGGTAACAGGGGTAACAAAGGCACACTAGGGGGTATGCACATGAACACAATAGTGCCACACTGGGTGCACCTGGAAAGACAAAATGTAACCCTGGGCCATCCTGTTTCTTCCCATAAACACCAGAAGATCCAAAGTACACAAAGGAAAAAAGAAGAGTACCCTAGGCTAAATACTTAAATGGTAGAAGTTCATCACCTAAGGACACTAGCCAAAACACGGAGACGAGTTAGGAGTGGGTGGGTTTATAGAGAGGGTGATGTCCCTCAGCATTTTGCTAGCATCCAATCACTTGAAGGTAGCTGTATATCAACCAGTCATGATTAACCACTTCCTGCCCGTATGTCACCCTGGACTTGAAGTGGAGATATCTGAATGATGCCTGCAGCTACAGGCATCATCCAGGTCTCCTTTTCAGCCAGCGATTTCCTACAATGTAAAATCCATCCTAATATGGCCAATTACTTAATTTTACAGGCAGCGGGAGAGAACAACGCCCATCTCCATGATCCTGGTAAGCCGGAAGCAACGTTATGTCGTCACTACCGGCGCTGGCAGATGTAAACAGTGCCTTTTTTTCCCCCTGGGAAGCAAAGATCGATTTATTTATTGTTTGATCTCATGCTTTGCAGGGTAGAGGAGATTACTGGGGTATTATAGACCCTAGATGTCTCCATAAAGAGGACCTGTCAATACAGGTGTTGAAAATGATCGCCACATCACGATTCTACCCTTCCTGATTCGGGATTGACGCGGTAGCCAGCGTAATCGATTATGCATGACGTCATACCGGCTCCTCCCCCCTCCCCCCGCACAACAGTGTCTTTGCTGGTGATGACAAGCCACCCATCGGCTGGCTGAGCCATCCCCGTCAATGGGTGATGTAACCTCAGCATGCTGGAACCACCCAGGCCCTCCCCCTCCTCAGGATTTGTACCTGTGGACACTGCACAATGACCCCTCATTTCCCCAATGTGCAGGCGCAAAGACGCACGGAGCTGTAAACAGATCACTGTAGCTGTCATCACATCAGTGGGAGTGGAGGAACAATCAGAGTTGGCGAAGTTCCTGGAGATCCTGCACTGGTGGGTGGGCATTGTAGTGTTTCCAGCCTCCCATTATCCCTGTGACAGTTTGAGAAAACAGACTGATTTCTTCTGTAGGACAGGAGAATCAGTCTGTACATGTTGGGGACGGTGGCTGCAGCTGACCGGAGTGTCTTTGATACTCGTCTCACACACAACCCAGTGAAGTTCACTCCTCCTCCCAGCAACGGATAGGAGATGAACAATGCATTGCATGCAGCTGCCCCTCCTCCTCCCTCCCCCTGTATCTGTCCAGCCCACCTACTCCCCTATGACGACGTACAGCTGTGAAGGAGAGGAGAGATGGGGGGGGGGGGGGGTGGTTGCGTGGGAGATATGAAGAACAGTCAGCAGCTGCACGTTGAAAGCTGTGTGAACTTCCAGCCTCGTCCCTGAATGAGTGAGCATTGCATTTTGCATTATACATTGATCACTGAACTGTCCCTTTCTCTCCCGTCTCCCTCCCTCTGTTCTTCCAAGATCCAGTTAGCACTAAGCCACTTATGCACCCCATATATTGATCGCTTTTTTTTTCCGTTTGGTCATTACACTGGAAAAATCCACTATTGACAGCACTGGTCTGTCTCCATGCCAGCAGCAGCGCATTAGAACCCAATTCTGGCTACATGGTGCATCATGTCTGCCGTCTCTCACCATCTCCTGCATCATGTCTGCCGTCTCTCACCATCTCCTGCATCATGTCTGCCGTCTCTCACCATCTCCTGCATCATGTCTGCCGTCTCTCACCATCTCCTGCATCATGTCTGCCGTCTCTCACCATCTCCTGCATCATGTCTGCCGTCTCTCACCATCTCCTGCATCATGTCTGCAGTCTCTGACCATCTCCTGTATCATGTCTTCCGTCTCTGACCATCTCCTGTATCATGTTGGTTGCTTTTTTTTATTTTTATAGAACAAATAAAGAGTTCTCCTGACTGCTTGAATTTTTTTTTATGAAAACCTTGTGCAGAAATCTTGATGCATCGCCAAATGTAATCGTTGACATGATAATCGTAATCGAATCGTTAAGCCAGTGAAGATGCGCACCTCTACCTGTCCTGCCTTATTTCTATAACAAGGGATCTTTACATCCCTTGTGATAATAAAAAAGTGATCATGCTCACACACAGAAGCAAATGTATACATAGGTTGCACCTGCATAAGTAAACTGTGTTCGCACCACGTATGACCTTAAACAGCCACCTGCAAAAACTTGCGGCCCGAAGCAATCATCCGAAGATGCGCTCACGTCAACCTTGTAAAATTTAGTGAAAGTGTGAACGGACGACCAGGTTGCCACCTTACACACCTGGGAAATGGACGCTTGATGTCGGAAAGCCCAAGAGGCACCAATTGCCCTGGTAGAATGCGCCGTCCCCTTATGGCACAAGCCTGAACTACAATCTGTCTGATCTACCGAGAAATGGTGGCCAATGAGACCGCCAGTTCCTTCCTCGGACCAGTCAACGATATAAACAGCGAGCCCGACCTCCGAAAAGGAGTCGTAGCAGACAGATTCACCCGCAGAGCCCGCTCCACGTCCAAGGTATGCAAAGCCATATGTCTGGGGTGTGACGGCCGAGGACATAAGGACGGAAGCACAATGTCCTTTTAATTAGATGAAAGACCAAAACAATCTTTGGAAGAAACGAAGGCTGCATACGCAGCACCTCCTTATCCTTGTGGAGGATCAAGTATGGAGACTTGCAAGACAAGGTCACCAACTCAGAAACCGTAAAAAGTGTACTAAAGCACTGATATGAACTAGTAAATAAATGACAAATACTAGAAGATGACCAAATAATATAGCTGCAATTATTGTGTATGTAAACTGATAGCACTCAAAAAGCGTTGTTTATATTTAGAATGTGTAATGCGCCAATATTAACCTCCCAATATAACATGGTCTAATGGTTAATCAGTGAATCATGTGCAAAATAAGCAAATGGAGCCTATTATAAATAACATAACATCCTTCACCATAACAAATATCAATGTGACGATAAATTATTAAACACAATAAAAAAGAAAGAAAAATCAGATAATAATGTAATGAACCACAGTGCACAAATATCTCAATAGGACAGCATACCGCTGTGAAGAAATGTAACATCTTTAGGGATTGATGAGTTTAGACAGGTTTCAATGAGTAACCCCAATGATAAACGGCTTGCTCATATATTCAGCTGGTCATTAGCATGGGCTGGCTTCTGGCTTTCAAAGAACTAACGCAGTATGAAACAAGAAAAAGACCATTGCGCAGATAGTACCGTATTTATCGGCGTATAACACGCATCGCAGTATAACACACACCCCAAGTTTAGGAGGGAAGTTTAAGGGAAAAAAAAAAACTTACATGTAAATGCCCATCAATGCAGCCTTTTTGTCCATTAATGCAGCCTTCTCGTCCATTAATGCAGCCTTCTCAGTGTCATATGCAGCCTTGTCCACCATTACAGCCTTGTCAATGTCATATGCAGCCTTGTCCACCATTACCTTGTCCACCATTGCAGCCTTGTCAGTTTTATTTGCCTTTTTTATTTTTATTTTTTTTAAATGCCGCCGCCGAGATACAGAGCCGGATGTCCTGTGTATCTCGGTGAAGCGCGGTAGTTCTCGGCGGCCCGAGGCCGCCTTCGGCTCTTCTCGGCAGCTTTCCGCCATTCTCGGCAGCTTTCAGCTGCCGAGAACGGCCGCAGGCGGCCGGAAGCCGCCGAGAAGAGCTGAAGGCGGCTGAAAGCTGCTCAGAACTGAGGGGGATCAGCATATAACACGCAAATTTTCCCCTGCTTAAGGGGGAAAAAGTGCGTGTTATACACCAATAAATACGGTATATTGAATATTCCCTATAAACTAAGGGTAAACTTCACTCACACTTTCCAGCAGAAGGAATCGCATATGGTAAGGTCAGTTGCATACAGCTAACAGCTGGGATCTCCTCACACGCCAACAGTGCATACACAGCACTGCTCGTCACTGGCTCCTCCCTTCCCCTATCTTCCCTTGGGAGGAGCCAGTAACCAGCAACGCTGGTGTGTGCACTGTTGGCATGTGAGGAGATCTCAACTGTTAGCTATGTGCAACTGACCTTACCATATGCGATTCATTCTGCTGGAACGTGTGAGTGAAGTTAACCCTTAGTTTATAGGGAATATTCAATATACTATCTGCGCAATGGTCTTTTTCTTTGTTGTTTCATATTGCGGAAGTTCTTTGAAAGCCAGAAGCCAGCCCATGCTAATGAGCAGCTGAATATATGAGCAAGGCGTCTATCATTGGGGTTACTCATTGAAACCTGTCTAAACTCATCAATCACTAAAGACGTTACATTTCTTCACAGCGGTATGCTGTCCCATTGAGAGATTTGTGCACTGTGGTTCATCACATTATAATAATCTCATTTTCTTTTTTTTATTGTGTTTAATAATGTATCATTGCATTGATATTTGTTATGGTGAAAAATGTTATGTTATTTATAATAGGCTCCGTTTGCTTATTTTGCACATGATTCACCTTTTAAACATTAGGAGGTTACAAGGTGTTATATTGGGAGGTTAATGTTAGCACATTATACATTCTAAATATAAAACAACACTAGAAAGACTACTTCCTGAGAGAGTATCAATAAGGAAATCTCCCTAATGTTTTTCCTAACGGCGGTTTATGAAGCACTGAGAGCACCAGATTCAAATCCCACAGTGGTAGCGGTGGTCGAACCGGAGGGGGGCCACATGTCAAACCTCCTGAACAAACATACTCACCAATGAATGAGTCGCCAAGGGTCACTGAAAAAAAGATAGCCAAAGCTGATATCTGCCCCTCAATGGTGCAGAAATCCAAGTTTTCGACCTACTCCTCGCTGCAAAAACAGCAGGATCCTGGTAACTGAATAGGTACTTGGAAGCCACCCCATCTCCTCACACATGGAGATGTAGGCCTTTCACGTACAATGATAATATTCCGAGAAGATGACTTCCGTGCCCTCAACATAGTGGATATTACCGAATCCAACAGACCTCTGTCCCTTACCACCTGACTTTCAACAGCCATGCCATTAAAGCCAGTGATAGTAAAGCAGGATGAAGTATTGGACCTTGTGACAGAAGGTCCTCTCGCATCGGCAGTCGCCAAGGAACATCCGCCACCATTCGTACTATGTCGGAGTACCAAGGACGTCAAGGCCAATCTGGGGCAATCAGAATTAAAGGAATCCCCTTGGCCTCAACTTTGCGAAGCAGACGTGGTAGAATTTTGAATCAGGGAAAAGCATAAATAAGACAATAATGCCCACATGGAGCCACCAACGCGTCGGCCGTGTCCACCCAGGGATCCTTTGACCTGGCCACAAACCTCTGTACCTTCCGATTGAGTTGAGAAGCCAGAAGATCCACATCTGGCGTGCCCCACCTTAGAAAAAGGAGCTGAAATACATCCGGATTTAGCGACCATTCCCCTTGGTCCAGCATCTGACGATTTAGGTAGTCTGCTTGCCAGTTTTCTACACCCGGAATGTACATAGCCGACAAAGACGGCACATGCCGCTCTGCCCATCGCAGGATGTGAGCAACCTCCAGTGCTGCAGCCAAGCTCCTTGTTCGTCCTTGATGGTTGACATACGCCACCACCATGGCGTTGTTCGACTGGATCTTGACCGAACGCCCCTGCAGCCTCTTTGACCATGTAAAGAGGCACCATCTGATCGCCCGAATTTCCAGCGCATTGATAGGCAGGTGGGATTCTTCCTGGGTCCACCGACCCTGGGCTGACTGTACACCCCAAACTGGCCCCCAACCGATCGGACTGGCATCCGTTGTGATCACCGTCTAACGGAGAGGAAAGAAAAACTTGCCGGACCGAAAAGCAGGGAGCCCTTGACTAAGCTGGCTCACTCGAATTTGACAATCTAAGGACAACAGAGATTTGTTCCATCTTGAAAGGATCTCCTTTTGCAAGACTCAAGTGTGGAATTGAGCATACGGTAATGCCTCGAAAGTGGTTACCATGAAACCCAGGACTTGCATGCAAAAAACGCAGCAACAATCACCCCAACGACTTCACCGCAGCTTGAAGAGTCTGCAACTTGTCCAAGGGAAGAAATACTCTCGCCTCTGAGAAGTCAAGAAGCAGGCCCGGGTACTCCAGGTGTTGAGTCGGCTCCAACACCGACTTCTGTAGGTTAAGTACCCAACCAAACTCTTGCATGGTGAATGTCACATCCTCCCTTAATTCTGAGGTGGAAGTTGCCCTCAGAAGGTCGTCGTCCAGGTAACCAACAATTGCGATCCCTCGCTGCCTTAGCAATGCCAAAATTGGGGCTAGCATCTTGGTGAAGACCCTCGGTGCAGACACCAGGCCAAAAGGAATAGCTACAAATTGATAGTGCTCATCCCCGACTGCAAATCGCAGAAACTTCTGATGCTTAATGCATATGGGGACATGCAAGCATGCAACCTTGATGTCCAGGGATGCTAGAAAATCCCCCTGATGGAGTGCAGCGACCACTGAGTGAAATTATTCCATCCTGAATCTTTGAACTTTCATAAAGCTGTTGAGGGCCTTGAGGTCCAGGACTGAAAGGACCCCTTCCTTCTTTGGGACTACAAACAGATTGGAGTAAAATCCCTGAAACCTTTCCGGCGTTGGTACAGGTACTATCACCCCGTGCAGCAGCAGGTCCTGTACAGCCCCAAACAGGGCCTCCCGACGAGCAGGAAGAAGATGAATGTTGGAGGGAAAAAATCAGTTTGGCGGACAAGAAAGAAAGTTTACCTTATACCCTGAGGAAACCAGTTCGCAGACCCACTGGTCGGAAAGGAGGGAGGTCCACCGGGCTGCAAACTCCCAAAGACAACCCCCCACCCAAGAGGCAAACCTTCATGTGGTAACAAATTTGCTCGCAGGCTTGCAAAACCAGGGACACTTTTGTCCCTCAGCAGGCACCTTGTCGGACTGGGAACGCTTACCTGCCGACCCGGGCGGACGAAAAATCTGCTTCTGAGCAGAAAAGGAGGGTCCTTGCCTACGGCGTGGCTCCTTGGAAGTAACGTGCTCTTACCTCAGTAACATTCTTAATAATCTCATCCAACGAGGCTCCAAATAGCCTCTCTCCCTGAAAGGGCAAGTCCACCAGTACTTTCTTAGATGCCTGGTCCACAGACCAGCATTTGGGAAAAATCAGGCGACATAGCACTACTGCTGATACTGAGGCTCTAGAGAGCAAGGGGGCTGTATATAAGGACACATCACAGATATACTTAAGGCCCTGCACCAACTGGTCCCCCAGCTCCATGCAGAACGGGGAAGCCCGTTGCTTCTCCAATTCATGGTGCAACAATTATGCCCATTCAGTAAGCATCTGCGACGCCAGGGCCGTGGGTAAAACTAACCGCAATGCTGACCTCCCCACAGTAATCATGGCAGGGTCCATGAAAGCAGGGGTTCCGTCCACCAGAATCGTGGTTTTCTTATTTAACCTGAATACCGGGGGGGGGGGGGGGTCAACAATCGGAGATGTCCATTTTTTCAGGAGACTCACCTGAAGGGGTAACGCACCACCATGCGTTGAGACTGAAAAGGCCCACTGCAGTTTTCCCCACTCCTTGTAAATAAACTTATGGGTAAGTTAACACCTTGGTCGTGCGGGCCGGCTTTTGGGACCCGAAAGGGACCGACACCTCTGTAGATGCCCCTGCCGTATCCTCCACTTTTAGGGTATCCCACACCGCTGTAATAAGTGCTCCTACAAATGCCTTTTCCTGCGCTGACCCAGACACGGAATCATCCTCACTGTCCGAACGGTCCTGGTCCGCATCCTCGGATACATCACAACAGTGGCTCCCTGTCACAGCGGGGCCCCGAGTCTGAATCAGAGCTTTCCCCAGGGGGAGGGGGCGTTTTTTACCCCCCTTGTGTCCGCATGCCACTTCCACCCTGGCAAAAAAGGCCTACAGGACCGCCGACAGAGCGTCCATAGGCACCACAGGTGCCAGTGAACCCATTGCAATAAATAAGAGGGATGTCTAGGGAAGAAGAGCCAGCTTCTGACGCCATGCTGACCAACACTCTTTCAAAAATCAACCTTTCACCGCTTAGGGAACTAAGGCAAGTCCAACAAAAAATCCACCCTGCTAGCTGCCACAGACTGAGGGGCCCCCCACAGGACTCACCACCCTGACCCAAGTACTGCTGCTGTCCGCTCTCCCCGTGTCATCCACGAGGTGTCTGTGTAGAAAGCGTGCTGTTCAAGAAGGAAACAAGCACCCAGCGCTAGAGGTGAAAGAAGCTGAGGCTACAAGAAAATGTCTGTCAGCAGCCTCAGTAAAAATGTCCGAGGGCACCAAGAAAATGGCCGCCGAACTACTAGAAAATGGCTTAAAGGCAAAAAACTGGCTGTGGCTACAAAAAAATGGACGCGTCCCTAGGAAAATGGCCGCGGAGCAAGCGGCGGCTTCTTCACATCTCACACAGCACAGACACCCCAGCACCGTGGCCCAGAAAAAGGGAAGAGGATGAGTGGACATCCAGCGCGGCCCCCTGCCAGGACTCAGAGCCCCCTGGCCAGGCATGTGCACAGCACCCCTATGTGCCCAGTCAAAAAGCAGCCCAATAGCATGTGGAGGGAAGGGACAAGGAGTGAAAAAAGGGAGAGAGAGACCACCTAGCCCAGCGGTCATCAACCCTGTCCTCAGGGCCCACCAACGGGCCAGGTTTGCAAGATAACTGAAATACATCACAGGTGATATCATTTGCTGCTCAGTGATTGCAGTATTCTGGTCTGCATCTCCCCAAGGTAATACATAAAACCTGACCTGTTAGTGGGCTGTGAGGACAGGGTTGATGACCACTGCCCTGGTTGACCTCCCAGGGAATGCCCAGTTGCTCCATCCTGCCGAAACAGGTGGAACCATACTTAACCCTCCTGCAGGACGCATTCCACAGACAGACCCATCACCCGAGCAGTATGGGATGGCTGCCAGCCACGGCACACTGAAAGACGGAAGTAGCACAGTCAAATGTGTGGCCCGGAGCATATAGCTCACCGGCCGCCCCTGGATTAGATGGGACATGTCGTGGCAGACCCAGCGCGTAGCTAGGGCCTGCTCATGCTATATGGCCAGGCTGGGGAGACAAGGATCTATATTATCAAGCCCAGCTGTTCATTGTAGATCACAGGAATCAAAAATGCAGAAAAAAGAAAAAAATTCCCAGGACAAATGGTCCCACCGGGAGCCAGGTCCTTCTCCTACACTAGGCAGAAAAAAATTGAGCTGCTGGATGCAGTGTGAGGGGTTATAGACAATGTGATCGCCCCCTGAGTGGTACTGTGCAAGTGTTTCTGTTTTTAACACTTTTTGCCTAGTCCTCTTTTAAAGGAGAGAAAGAGCTGCTATGTCCATCAATGAATAGAGATATATTCTTTGCATTAAAAATTCTTTAAAAAGCGTTTAAAAAAAATCCCTGCTCAAATATTGTGCTTTTTTATTCTCTAGGGTCTCTTATTCTCTAGGGTAGGGACTGGTTAAAGTAGGGCAAGCGTAAGGAAGCCTTATAATCCCTGTCAGTTTTACTTTTCTGTCCCATTGGAAAAATTTCTCTTCACTTCTTGCCCCATAGCCAAAACAGGAAATGAGAGAAAATAACTTAACTAAGGTCACCAGAACTAGTGTACCCATTGGAAGATTTCCACTCTTTTCCTATTCTTTGGACAAAAAAACCCAAGCCCAAAATTTAGGATTTTCTATCACTTTTGACACAGAGTGCAAATAAAAACCTGAAAGGTGTTCTAAAGTTTTGCCTTTAGTTTTACTTTAAGGAAGCCTTTGTACAATCAGGAAATATTCTTATGACCTGCTTCAAAGTAATATTTATTTTTTCTAATTTTTTCAGTGCTGTTCATCCCTTTTCTCTTTTTATATATTAGTGGGAATGCTTTAGCCGTCCCACTAGTGTTATTCGTTATTTAGTGGGACTGCTTCAGCAGTCCCACTATTGTTATTTGTTTAATCATCATCTTTTTAATTTTATTATTCCGTACATTTTGGCTCTGCATAACTTCTGTATACTTCCAGCTATTCAAGCCATTCAACTTTTAAAATGTTCAGATCTTTCAGCTGATGTGTGCTCTCCAACTTTTTTCCTACTATTTATACTTTTTAAAATATTAAGCTTTTTAACACTTTTTTTTTTAACAATGAAGTGAGAGCATGCTTAACCATTTTCAGACCGGACCATTTTGCTGGTAAATGACCAGAGGTCTTTTTACAATTTGGCACTGCGCTGCTTTAACTGGTAATTTCGCGGTCATGCAATGTTGTACCCAAACAAAATTTGCGTCCTTTTCTTCCCACAAATAGAGCTTTCTTTTGATGGTATTTGATTGCCTCTGCGATTTTTATTTTTTGCGATATAAACGTAAAAAGACCGCAAATTTTGAAAAAAAATGATATTTTCTACTTTTTGTTATTAGAAAAATCCAATAAACTCAATTTTAGTCATACATTTAGGCCAAAATGTATTCAGCCACATGTCTTTGGTAAAAAAAAAGTCAATAATTGTATATTTATTGGTTTGCGCAAAAGTTGTCACATCTACAAACTAAGGTACGTTTTCTGGAATTTACGCAGCTTTTAGTTTACGACTGCCTATCTCATTTCTTGAGGTGCTAAAATGGCAGGGCAGTACAAAACCCCCCCAAATGACCCCATTTTGGAAAGTAGACACCCTAAGGAAATTGATAAGTGGCATGTTGAGCCCATTGAATATTTTATTTTTTTGCCTCAAGCGATTGAATAATGACAAAAAATATTTTTTTTTTTTTTTTTTACACAAAGTTGTCACTAAATGATATATTGCTCACACATGCTATGGGCATATGTGAAATGACACCCCAAAATAAATTCTGCTGCTTCTCCTGAGTACGGGGATACCACATATGTGGAACTTTTTGGGAGCCTAGCCGCGTACGGGGCCCCGAAAACCAAGAACCGCCTTCAGGTTTTCTAAGGGCGTAAATATTTGACTTCACTCCTCACTACCTATTACAGTTTTGAAGGCCATAAAATGCCAAGATGGCACAAAACCCCCACAAATGACCCCATTTTAGAAAGTAGACACCCCAAGCTATTTGCTGAGAGGCATTTTGAGTCCATGGAATATTTTATATTTTGCCACAAGTTGCGGGAAAATTACAAACTTTAATTTTGTTTTATTTTTTTTTCACAAAGTTGTCACTAAATGATATATTGCTCACACATGCTATGGGCATATGTGAAATGACACCCCAAAATAAATTCTGCTGCTTCTCCTGAGTACGGGGATACCACATATGTGGGACTTTTTGGGAGCCTAGCCGCGTACGGGGCCCCGAAAACCAAGAACCGCCTTCAGGTTTTCTAAGGGCGTAAATATTTGACTTCACTCCTCACTACCTATTACAGTTTTGAAGGCCATAAAATGCCAAGATGGCACAAAACCCCCACAAATGACCCCATTTTAGAAAGTAGACACCCCAAGCTATTTGCTGAGAGGCATGTTGAGTCCATGGAATATTTTATATTTTGCCACAAGTTGCGGGAAAATTACAAACTTTTTTTTTTTTTTTCACAAAGTTGTCACCAAATGATATATTGCTCACGCATGCCATGGGCATATGTGAAATGACACCCCAAAATAAATTCTGCTGCTTCTCCTGAGTACGGGGATACCACATATGTGGGACTTTTTGGGAGCCTAGCCGCGTACGGGGCCCCGAAAACCAAGCACTGCCTTCAGGATTTCTAAGGGCGTTACAGTTTTGAAAGCCATAAAATGCCAAGATGGCACAAACCCCCCCCCAAATGACCCCATTTTGGAAAGTAGACACCCCTAAATTTAGGGGTACACTAGTGAGACTAGGTAATAAATGGCGGGTGCCCTGAAACTATAAAAAAAATAACTAACCAACCAGCGTCACCTGTAACAGTTATATGGTGATCACTGGTGAAAGGGTTAACTAGGGGGCAATCAGGGGGCTTTATGCGGTAGTATATGGGGGTCCCTGGCGCTATAAAAAGCTGCGGCGAACCTAAATACCTACCTGCCTAACTAGCGTCACCTGTGACACTAATACAGCGATCAGAAAAACGATCGCTTATTAGGCTGGGTTCACACTGGAGCGATGTGGGAACGCCACGAATGCGCGGCGGGTTCCCGCATCACATGCCTCCCGGCGGCAGTTCACACTGCCCTATGCGAACTGCTGGGAGTGTCAGTGAAATGTTAATGACACCCCCAGATCAGTTCGCATATCGCAGTGCGATCTGCAAACTCGGATCGCATGGTGTGAACACCCATGCGATCCGATTCTGCTGCGGACCAAAAAAAGGGTCCCGTGCGAGTTTGCGGCGGGTGCGACACGAATTCAGCCATACCTTCTGTATGGCTGAACTCGAATCGCACAGAGATCGGATGTGATTTGCACTGCAGTGCGGTGCGAATCACATCCGTTCTCATAAACCGCTGCAATGTGAACCCAGCCTTAGTGACACTGGCGACGGGGGTGATCACGGGGTTAAACCTTTATTGGGGGGGTTAGGTCGGTACCTTAGAACTAAAGGGGGCTAACCCTAACTGCCCTAACAGTTATTACAGTCACAAATGACACCCGCCGGGTGATCAGGGGGTTAAACCTTTATTAGGTAATAAATGGCGGGTGCCCTGAAACTATAAAAAAATAACTAACCAACCAGCGTCACCTGTAACAGTTATATGGTGATCACTGGTGAAAGGGTTAACTAGGGGGAAATCAGGGGGCTTTATGCGGTAGTATATGGGGGTCCCTGGCGCTATAAAAAGCTGCGGCGAACCTAAATACCTACCTGCCTAACTAGCGTCACCTGTGACACTAATACAGCGATCAGAAAAATGATCGCTTATTAGGCTGGGTTCACACTGGAGCGATGCGGGAACGCCACGAATCCGTGGCGGGTTCCCGCATCGCATGCCTCCCGGCGGCAGTTCACACTGCCCTATGCGAACTGCTGGGAGTGTCAGTGAAATGTTAATGACACCCCCAGATCAGTTCGCATATCGCAGTGCGATCTGCAAACTCGGATCGCATGGTGTGAACACCCATGCGATCCGATTCTGCTGCGGGCCAAAAAAAGGGTCCCGTGCGAATTTGCGGCGGGTGCGACACGAATTCAGCCATACTATCTGTATGGCTGAATTCGAATCGCACAGAGATCGGATGTGATTTGCACTGCAGTGCGGTGCGAATCACATTCGTTCTCATAAACCGCTGCAATGTGAACCCAGCCTTAGTGACACTGGCGACGGGGGGTGATTACGGGGTTAAACCTTTATTGGGGGGGTTAGGGGGGCACATTAGAACTAAAGGGGGCTAACCCTAACTGCCCTAACAGTTATTACAGTCACAAATGACACCAATGCAAAAAAAAAAAAAAAAGCAATTGGTGTCACTGTGACTGGGGGGGCAGGGGTAATTGGGGGGTGATCGGGGGGTAAAGGGGGGGGGTGTGAGTGTGCCTGGCATGTTCTACTGTGTAGTGTAGTGCTTGTGCAACTCACCGATGCTCTCTCCTCGGTGCCGGAACGAAAAATACCGACACGGAGGAGAGAATACATCACTTCCTCTCCTGTGTTTACATTACAGGAGAGGAAGTGATGTCACCGGACATTTTCATTCGTCGGGAGCGATCGCGAGGGGGTGGCCATGAATGAATGGCCGTCCCCTCGTCCGGGATCGCTCCCGAACGAATACCGACCGCCGCAGGCACCGGGCGGGGGCCCGATCGGGCCCCCGACCCACGGGCAGGCAAGGACGTACATGTAAGCCCTTATGCCTGCCCGTGCCATTCTGTCGACGTACATCGTCGTGCGGCGGTCGGCAAGTGGTTAAAAACCGTAAAATCTTCTTCTGCTGCCAAAAGTTTCATCTCCTTCATACTTTCACCTATAGACAACAAACAAACTTTAAAATGATCACAAAATATTCCGCTATCTGGCTATATCTTTTCAGTTTGATATCTTTTACAGTTTTTGTGAAAAAGCCGTTTAAGTTTAGTGATCATTTCAGAAAATGTCATTACATTTAGGGCAGCCAGGCTTTTGTTGTCTGTTTTGTTTCCATGGTTACCAACGCTTCTTAAACACAGTGATGAGCGGTAGGGGAGAGCACAGACACCCTATGTACTGATTTATAATAGAAGAATATGATGGGCAGTTTTGATGGGGGCAATATGATGCTATTCAGCATTCCCACACATTTTCTCCAGGAAATGCATTTTCTAGTTAGTGGTAATGCTTCAGCAGTCCCACTATTGTTATTCGTTTTTCTTATTAATCATCATCTTTTTAATTTTATTATTCCGTGTTTTTTGGCCCTGCGGAACTTCTACATACTTTCAGCTATTAAAGCCATTCAACTTTTAAAATGTTAAGCCCTTTAGCTGATGTGTGATCTTCTTCAACTTTTTTCCTACTATTTATACTTTTAAAAATATTAAGCTTTTTAACACTTTTTTTTTAACATTGAAGTCAATGAGAGCAGGCTTAAAAACCGTAAAATCTTCTGCTGCTGCCAAAAGTTTCAGCTCCTTCATACTTTCACCTATAGACACCAAACAAATTTTAAAATGTTCACAAAATATTCTGCTATCTGGCTATATCTTTTCAGTTTGATATCTTTTACAGTTTTTGTGAAAAAGCTGTTTAAGTTTAGTGATCATTTCAGAAAAAATGTATTAAATGTAGGTTATCCAGGCTTTTGTTGTCCGTTTTGCTTCCATGGTTAGCAACACTTCTTATACACAGTGATGGGCAGTGGGGGAGAGCACATACACACCATGTACTGATTTATAATCGAGGAATATGATGGGGCAGTTTTGATGCTATTCAGCATTCCCACGCATTTTCTTCGGGAAATGCATTTTCTAGTTTCCTGTTGATCTTTTAAAATGTATCTTGCTGTGGCACAAGTATTTTCTAAGCAGGCTGTAGGGAGCAAAATTAGTAAATATGGATTTATAACGGGGCCGCAATAGCAGTAATCTTTAGCGGTCTCAATTAAAGTGTATCCAGTCTGACTGTCTCCTGAAGCATACTCTCAGTCTACAAAAATGTATAATTTATGTCTGCAGTCTCTAGCCACCTACTGCAGCAAGTCTACAGTTTTTGACTATTGCATGTCTGTAGCCTGTTTTCTTTGATGGCATGAAGGCCACACCTGAGATCGCAGCTTATCAAAGTTGACCACCAATGCTATACAGCAGTGGTGGACAATTTGAAAATTATAGAAGGCTTCAAGTGCCAAACTCAATACCTGTGTGCAGTGTGTTTTGTGCACTAAGGTGCACTGCATCAAGTTGGGCAAGTGCATTCAAAGTTAATAGGCTGTAAAGCACCTTAACATTTGAAAATTTTCTGCTGCATTTTTTGCAACGCACCGCATTGCATGCGTAAGAGAAATCATTGGTGTCAATGGCCATAACGAAAAAACACAGCAATGGCGGAGTGGCGGCACTATTAAACCTCCACTTAAGATTATTCATCAGTGAGCGCTATTAACCCCATTCCTTCACTAGTGATCAGTGGAGGTGTACAAGTATAGTATTATATAAAAACTTTAAAGAGGAAGTAAACCCTCATGAGTTTACTTCCTCTTTCATTCCCTGCAAAGGCAAAGCATAATGGACTACTATGCATCGCATAGTAGTCCATTATGTGTCACTTACCTGACACAGGAGCCAGCGAAGTCATCGCTGTCCCCTGTAGTTCCGAGCGTCCATCTTCTTGGTGGGTCTCCGTGGGTCTCGCTGCTCCGGCGCTGTGATTCGCCGGAGCAGCGATGACGTCACTCCCACGCATGCGCACGGGAGCCGAGACGCGCGGCATCTTCATCGACGATGCCCCGCTATCTACGGCGCATGCGCCGTAGATAGTGGTGCCCGTCTTCGGGCAAATATCTCCAAAACCGTATAGGTTTGGGAAATATTTCTTGGACCTACAGGTAAGCCTTAATCTAGGCTTACCTGTAGGTCAAAGTGGTTTGTAAGGGTTTACAACCACTTTAAGACTACATATTAATAAATACAGAATTATTTGCCAACTATCCACAACTAAAAAGCTTATACTGTTAAACTGAAGAGCTTAAAACACAACTAAAGTTATTGGCAGCGTTAATACCAATCACATGCTAATTGGGGCTCCTGATCTCTATCACATCTTGATTAGAAAAGCATACTTTATTGCCCAAATAGATTTTCAAACACCAACATTACTATGAACTTTTTAAAATGGTCACTGAATAAACTTGTGGTTTTATCATTGCGATATGTGGATTACATAGGGGGTGTATATATTTAATGGAATCATGCTGTGAGCGCTATATTTTTGGGCGTTATAGGTTTTAACCTGAATTCGCGTTCAGACAGTTGCATGAGGCGATTGTAGATTAGAAATCTTAGAACTCTGAAGTATGTTTGCACATTACTAAGGAAAACTTTTTTTGTTTGTTTGAATTGAAATCATCATGAACCAAAATCAACAAACAATATTCTTAGATTAACCTCTTCCCGCCGAGCGTATGCAGATGTGTGTACTCTGCTTCCGGGGGATAACGGGATGATACCCGCAGTTGCAGGCATCATCCTGGTACTGTTTTTCAGAGCGGGCGATCGGCTTTCCAGCCATAACAGCCAATGGCGTCGGATTAAAAAAATAAATAAATACAGTATTCAGAATCGCCGAAAACGTGTAAAGGAGGGATCGGGGGTCTTTTTTGTTTAGCAAAAAAAAAACCCAGTGGCAATTAAATACCACCAAACGAAAGCTCTATTTTTGTGAAAAAAAAATGATAAAAATTTCACATGGGTGCAGTGTTAAATGACTGTGCAATTGTCATTTAAAGTGTGGAAGTGCTGAAAGCTGAAAAATGGCCTCGGCAGGAAGGAGGTATATGTGCCCAGTAACCAAGTGGTAATGGACAAGTTAATTATATATAAAAAAAAAATAAAAAAGATACATTTTTTTGCAGGTTAAAAAAAAAAATCTGCATTTATTAGTTTTTTTATTTTATTAACCACTTCAGCCCCGGACCAGTTGTCAGCCTAAGGACCAGAGGTCTTTTTACAATTTCGCACTGCACTGCTTTAACTGGTAATTGCGCGGTCATGCAATGTTGTACCCAAACGAAATTTGCATCCTTTTCTTCCCACAAATAGAGCTTTCTTTTGATGGTATTTGATTGACTCTGCGATTTTTATTTTTTGCGATATAAATGGAAAAAGACTGAAAATTTTGAGAAAAAAAAGATATTTTCAATTTTTTGTTATAGGAAAAATCGAATAAACTCAATTTTAGTCATACGTTTAGGGCAAAATTTATTCAGCCATGTGTCTTTAGTAAAAAAAAAATGCCAATAAGCGTATATTTATTGGTTTGCGCAAAAGTTATAGCGTCTACAAACTAGAGTACATTTTCTGGAATTTACACAGCTTTTAATTTATGACTGCCTATCTCATTTCTTGAGGTGGTAAAATGGCAGGGCAGTACAACCCCCCCCCCCCCCAAATGACCCCATTTTGGAAAGTAGACACCCCAAGGAAATTGCTGAGGGGCATGTTGAGCCCATTGAATATTTTTTTTTGTCCCAAGTGATTGAATAATGACAAAAAAAAAGTTTAGAAAAAGTTGTCACTAAATGATATATTGCTCACACATGCCATAGTTATATATGGAATTGCACCCCAAAATATATTCTGCTGCTTCTCCTGAGTACGAGGATACCACATATGTGGGACTTTTTGGGAGTCTAGCTGCGTACGGCACCGCGAAAACCAATCACTGCCTTCAGGGTTTCTAAGGGTGCAAACTTTTGATTTCACTCCTCACTACCCATCACAGTTTCGAAGGCCATAAAATGCCAAAATAGCACAAACCCCCCACCCCCCCGCCCCCCCCCCCAAATGACCCCATTTTGGAAAGTAGACACCCCAAGCTATTTACTGAGAGGCATGTTGAGTCCATGAAATATTTTATATTTTGCCACAAGTTGCAGGAATATTACAATTTTTTTTTTTTTTGCACAAAGTTGTCACTAAATGATATATTTGCTCACACATGCTATGGGCATAAGTGAAATTACACCCCAAAATAAATTCTGCTGCTTCTCCCGAGTATGGGGATATCACAAGTGGGGGACTTTTTGGGAGCCTAGCCACGTACGGGACCCTGAAAACCAAGCACTGCCTTACGGATTTAAATATAAAACGCTTCCAATAAAAACTGTTAGCGATCGCAGGGATCAGGCCTGACTCTGCGAACGCTGCAATTATGTGTTTAGTGTTTTGCAAGTGACAGTGATCGATCGATACTGCACTTGGGTGGGCTGGGCGGAGGGGCAAAACGCAGGTGCTAGCAGGTATCTGGGCTGATCCTGCTAACAATGCGTTTTTTTGGAACCCTAAACTGCTGGGGACGCTAGTATAGATCTCATCAGATATTGATCTGTTCAGATTCTATACCACTACGGGAGGTTTATGCTTTGCGTGTGGGTGTTAGCGGTACTTGCACTAACCTAGCGCTGCCTGGGGCGACGCAGACCCTGACCCTAAAACCTAATTGATATCACCCGCCGGGTGATCAGGGGGTTAAACCTTTACTGGGTAATAAAGGGTGGGTGCCCTGATGATATAAAAAGCAAACTAACTAACCAGAGTCACCCGTAACACTTAAACGGTGATCACTGGTGAAAGGGTTAACTAGGGGCAATCAGGGGGTTCAAATTTTTATTAGGTAGTATATGGGGGTCCCTGGCGCTATATAAAAACCTGACAGGGAACCCAAATAACTAACTGGCTAACCAGCGTCACCAGTGACACTTATACGGTGATCGCTGGTGAAAGGGTTAACTAGGGGCAATCAGGGGGTTAAAACCATTATTGGGTAGTATATGGGGGTACCTAGCGCTATAAAAACCTGGCGGTGAACCTAAAAAAATAACTAGCTACCTAGCCACACTAGTGACACTAATGCAGCAATCAGAAAAATGATCGCTTAGTGACACTGGCAAAAGGGAGTGAAAGGGTTAACTAGGGGCAATCAGGGGGTTAAAACCATTATTGGGTAGTATATCGGGGTACCTAGCGCTACAAAAACTTGGCGGTGAACCTAAAAAAATAACTAGCTATTTAGCGGCACCAGTGACACTAATGCAGCAATCAGAAAAACAATTGCTTAGTGACACTGGCAAAAGGGGGTGAAAGGGTCAACTCTAGGGGCAATCAGGGGGGTTAAACCTTTATTGTGGGGGGGTAGGGGGCTACCCTGGACCTAACACTAACTGCCCTGACACTTTTTACTGTCACAACTGACACTGAATGCAGTGATCAGAAAATAAATGATCACTGCAATCAGTGACACTGTGTCTGGGAGGGGGGGGGGGGGGCGGGGGGTGATGGGGGGGGGGGTTTGTGTGCCTACATGTTAGTGTAGTGTTTGGTGCACTTACTTTCAGTGTTCTCCTCGTAGTCCGGTCAAAAAGACCGCCCAGAGGAGAATGACATCACTTCCTCCCTGCCTGTGTTTACTATACACAGCGGGAGGAAGCTTCTCATTCGCCAGGAGCGATCGAGAGGGGATGGCCAGAAACCAACGGCCATCCCCTCATCCCGGATCGCTCCTGAAGCGAAACGGACCGCCGCATCCAGCGGGAGGGGGTCCGATCGGACCCCCCACCCACTGGAAGGCAAGCATGTACATGTACGTGCTTGTGCCTGTACATGCCATTCTGATGACGTACATTGCCATGCGGCGGTCCTTAAGGGGTTAAAGACTGCAAAGCATTGTACCCACGATCAAAAGATTGCAGGACTCCTACAGACTGTCAATGTAAGCTATCTGCCCATACAATGTATAAGCAGGTAGTTTTAGAACACAGAAGAATCAATGAACTACTACAGCCATCAAAAGCCCCCTGGTAATTTGAGAACTACAAGCCGACAGCCATCTAGGATGTCGGTACTAGTAGTTCATTCATTTACAGAACTTTATTAATGAAAGATTATGGCCATGTGTGCAAAGCCCCACATGGCAGTGCTCTTTTCAAATATTGACAGCAAGTACAGAGATAAGATCGCCAGCCTGCTGTCATAGAGAGTGCGGGAAACGGAAACATGTTCATTAAGCTGAACTTATCCTTTAAAAAAGTAAAAGAAAAAAAAAAAAAGCATTTACAATCACTTTTAAACATACATACTTACCAGCTCTGTGGAATGGAATCGCAAAGAGTGGCCTCGAACCGGCTCTTCTCGGGTCCCCCACTGGCGCTACTGGTCGCTTTATATGTAGGCACACATGGCTCACTCGCAAGCCTCGCTGTCTGGGTCTATAGTCACGGACAGTGGGACTCCGGAACCACCCCCTTTTCCCTTGTCTTGGTTTTGATAGGCTCAATGCACCAACAAAGCCTGTGAGACAAGCCAGTGAGGTGAGAGAAGAGCTGCAGACCAGCACATCGATGGATCAAATGATTGTCAGAGAAAGGGTGGGTTGAGGGGGCAATACTGATGCTTAAACATTTTTTACCTTAATGCAAAGAATGCATTAAGGAAAAATAGGATTTGTGTACTCACCTTAAAATCCTTTTCTCTGTAATTCACCGACCGACACAGCTCCTCTCTTGGGTTTTTAGCCTCATCACTAGGAGACTACTAGGCATTAGTTGTAACACAACACTCAGAACTCTTAGTTCCGCCCAGGGGGGCAGTCTCTTGGGTAACAACCCTCCTGTCAGCAGATAGACCTCAGTACGTCAACAAGCGGTGTAACGTAAAGATAATAGGAGGGGCGGGAGCAGTGTTGGTCGGTGAATTACAGAGAAAAGGATTTTACGGTTAGTACAAAAAATCCTATTTCCTCTTATATTCACCGACCGACAGCTCCTCTCTTAGCCATTGGGACGTCCCCAAGCAGTGCCAAACAAGCGGTGGGAAAAACAGCATAAAAACTTCATCCACCATAGCAAGTGGGAACTAGTGAAACTAACCCCACAAAAAACAGTACGTGGAAAAACCACCACAAAAATCAGGGTATCCTCAGCAGGAGTGATCACCAAAAACTGCACCAAACTGCGGAAGTAATGCAACAGTGCATTAACAAAACAATACTGTGTTTTTATCGAAAAAACAGGAAAAACAGAAAAAATATAAAATGCATATTCAATTGCAACTACACAGCCGCCTGCAAAACTTTGCGCCCAAAACAGGCATCAGCCGATGCACTAACGTCTACCTTGTAGAACTTGGTAAACGTGTGGACAGACAACCAGGGTCGCCGCTTTACACACCTGAGCGACAGCCGCTTGGTGCCGGAAGGCCCAAGACTTTCCGATTGCCCTCGTGGAGTGGGCTGTGACCAGAAAGGGGGTCACCTGGCCATTCAAGGCGTACAATCTGTTTGATCCACCTGGAAATGGTGGCCGACAAGACCGCCATGCCTTTCTTTGGACCAGCTACCGAAACAAACAGCGAGTCCGACTTCCAAAAAGGAGCCGTAGCAGACAAATACACCTTTATTATTATTATTATTATTATTATTATTATTCAGGATTTATATAGCGCCAACAGTTTGCGCAGCGCTTTACAATATGAGGGCAGACAGTACACTTACAATACAAATCAATACACGAGGGATCAGAGGGCCTTGCTCGTTCGAGCTTACAATCTAAAGCCCAAACCACATCCAGAGCGTGAAGGGCCACCTCCTTAGGGTGCTTCGGCTTAGGACTCAAAGATGGTAATGCAATGTCCTCATTGATATGAAAAGCCAAGATCACTTCCGGTAGAAAAGACGGTTGCAGACACAACATCACCTTATCCTTGTGTATAACCAGATAGGGCGACTTGCAAGGCAAGGCCATCAGTTCCGAAACCCTCCTGGCCGATGTGATGGCCACTAGGAAGACCACTTTCTGGGAAAGAGTCAACAGGGCAATCTCCCTATTGTCAAACTGCGCTTTTTGAAGCGCCAACACCAGGTTCAAGGCCAAGGCTGAAATTTGCCCTTTAATGGTGCTTAATGCCAATTACTGGTCTACTCCTTGCTGAAGAAACAGCAGGATCCTGGATATAGAGAAGGAGCGTGAATGCCATTCTTTCTCCTCACACATGGAGATGTAGGCCTTCCAGGTAAGATTGTCTATCTTCCGAGAAGAAGATTTCCATGCTCTCAACATAGTTGGGATCACCGAGTCCAACAGACCCCGGTTCCTCGACACCTGGCTCTCAAAATCCATGCCATTTAAAGCCAGCGATGGTAAAGCAGGATGGACAATTGGACCTTGAGACAGAAGGTCCTCTCGCAACTGCAGTCGCCAGGGAGCATCTGCCACCAGACACACCAGGTCTGCGTACCAGGGATGCTGAGGCCAATCTGGGGCAACCAGTATTACTGGGATCCCCTCGGCTTCCACTCTGAAAAGCAGACGTGGTAACAGTTGCAGTGGAGGAAAGGCGTAGATCAGCTGGTACTGATCCCACAAAGCCACCAGCGCGTCTGAGGCATCTTCCCACGGATCTCTTGTCGTGGACACGAATCTTGGAACTTTCCGATTGAGACGGGAGGACAGCAGATCCATGTCTGGTGTGCCCCCACTTCAGGCACAGTAACCTGAATATCTCCGGATGGAATGGCCATTCTCCTGGGTCCAGCATCTGTCGACTCAAGTAGTCCGCCTGCCAGTTCTCCACTCCCGGGATGTAAACAGCCGACAGGGCCGGTACGTGTCGCTCTGTCCACCGAAGTATCTGAGCAGCCTCCCTTGCGGCGGCTGAGCTTCTTGTTCCCCCTTGGTGATTGAAGTATTCCACCGCAGAGGCGTTGTTTGACTGGATCCTCATCGGACACCCGTGCAGTCTCGTCGACCATGTGGAGAGGCACAGCCTAATCACTCTCAATTCGAGCAGATTGATCGGCAACTTGGATTCTTCCGTCGACCAGAGGCCATGAGCCGACTGAACCCCCATCACTCCACCCCAGCCGGATAGACTGGCACCCGTAGTGATCACGGTCCATCTCAGAGGTAGGAATGATTTTCCTGACTGAATCACGGGGACCTCAACCACCAAATCAGTGAGTCTCTGACTCACTGGCCCACCTGGATCTGTCAATCCAGGGACAACTGAGATTTGTCCCATTTTGTTAAAATCTCCTTCTGCAGGGCTCTGGTGTGGAACTAGAGATAAGGCACTGCCTTGGAGGCTACCATGAGGCCCAGTACTCGCATGCAAAAGTGGAGCGACGACCACTTGCGGTTCATCAGCAGTTTTACGTGGATCTGAGAGTCTGCAGCTTGTCTGAAGGGAGAAACACACTCGCTTTCATGGAGTCCAGCAGCAAACCTAGGTACTCCAGATGCTGGGTCGGTATGATCACAGACTTCCTTAACAGCCACCCAAGTTCTCGTAGGGTCTGCATGGTGATCGCCACATCCTCCTCTCATCTCTAAGGATGCCAGGGAGTCCCCTTGATGGAGTGTAGCGACTACTGAGCGAACTGATTCCATTCTGAACCTCTGCACTTTTACAAAGAGACTGAGGGCTTTTAGGTCCAAGATTGGACGTACCCCTTCCTTCTTGGGAACCACAAACAGATTTGAGTAGAATCCCTGGAAGAGTTCTGATTCCGGAACCGCTACAATCACCCCGCGATTCAGCAAGTCCCTTACCGCCCCCAAGAGGGCCTCCCGGCGAGCCGGGGATATGGGTATGCTGGAGGGGAATAATCTGTTTGGCGGCCAAGAGAGAAACTATCTTGTAGCCTGTGGAAATCAGATCGCAAACCCATTGGTCGGATAACCGGGAGAACCACCGGGCTGTAAACTCCTGAAGGCGACCCCCCCACCCGAGACAGGGGTGGGGGGAAAACCTTCATGCGGTAGCACTTTTATTGGCAGGCTTGCGGTTCCAGGGAAATTTTGTCGAAGCTCCGGGTGGATGAAAAAGCTGAGAGCGGAAAGAGAGGGCCCTTGCCTACGGCGTGGCTCCTTAGCCTTACTGGCCTGTGGGAGTAAGGTACTCTTACCACCGGTGGCATTTTTAAAATTGTCATCCAAAGAGGCTCCAAAAGAGCCGGTCGTCAAGGAAGGGAAGATCAGTCAGGGCCTTTTTGGATGCCTGGTCAGCAGACCAGCATTTTAGCCAAATCAGGCTCCTCAGCACCACAGCTGACACTGAAGCCCTGGATAACAGACGGAGAGTATCCAGGGCCACGTCACAGAAACTACTTAAGGCCTTGCACTAGTTGGTCTGCTAGTTCCACGCAGACAGGAGAAGCCTGTTGCTCTCCCAATTTGCGGTGCAAAAGTTTTGCCCACTCAGTGTCTGCGACACCAGTACGGATGCCAGTACTGGTCGCACGGCGGACCCCACAACTGTAAACAGGGAACGAGCCACTGCCTCGGCCTTCCCGTCAGTGGGATCCTTGAATGCAGGCGTCCCCTCAACCGGGATCATGGTTACTTTAATCTGGAAACTGGGAGGTCCACGACTGGAGAAGCCAACCATTTTTTGAGAAGGCTCTCCTCAAAAGGATAACGCACCGTCATGTATTTGGGGACCGAAAAGGTCCGTTGCGGGCAACCCCATTCCTTGTAAATGAACTTGTCAAAATAAGTCAGATACGGGAATACCTTAGGTGAACGTGCTGGCTTGCGGGACCCAAAAGGGACCGGTACATCAGTAGAGGGAGACGCTGTCTCCTGAATCTTCAGGGTATCACGCACAGCTGTGATAAGTGCTCCAAAAAGCGCTTTGTTGCGCCCGGACCCGGAAGGGGACTCATCCTCACTGTCCCAACGGTCCTGGTCAGCGTCATCTGACAAGACAGAGCAGGGGTAACCAGCCTCAGCAGGACCAGAGTCTGTGTCAGAGATCACCCTAGAGGACGGGGGGGGGGGGGGCAGGAGCCTCTTTAATGCACCTTTCTTTCCACGCATCGCCTCCCTCGCATCTTGGCAACGAACGAATTGAGGACCGCTGTTAGGGTGTCCATGGGCATTGCGCAGTCCGCAGGTGACCCGGTTGCAATTGCCTGGATTTCGGGGGAAGAAGCACCAGTTTCTGAAGCCATGCTGACCCTACCCTGTCTGGCACCCGAAGGGGACTTAGGACAGTGACAGTCCCACCCTCCTTGCTGCCGCTGACTGAAGGGCTCTTTCCCGCCGGACTTACTACCCTGAGGAGTTCTGCTCTGTCCACAAGTAGCGGCTGTAGTCCCTGAGTGCTCCCAAGTACAGAGGAAACAAAAGATATGTCGGTGGCAGCCACCAGAATGAGCGCTAAAAACTTTCTAGAAATGTGCTCAGGTTTCAATAAAATGGCCGCCCAGCGTCCAGTACACAGACAGGAAACACAGGGAAAATGGCTGTGAGAGCACAGGAGCCATGCTGCTGCTAGAGAACACTGAAAACGTGTTCAGGCTTCCAGAAAGTGGCTTCCAGTCTGAGCGCCCCTCGTACCTTGCTTACAGTCTCCGACCGTCCCCCGTGTCATGCCCTGCAGCCTCCAACCAACCCTGGTGCCATGCCCGCAGCCTCCAACCAACCTTGGTGCAATGCCCGCAGTCTCTGATCATCCCATGTATGCAGATTCTGGTCATGCCTTGTGCCATGTACGCAATCCCTGACAATCTCTTACACCATGTCCGCAGTCTCCGACTATCTCTTGTGCCATGTATGCAGTTTCTGTGGACTGTAATGTAAGGAGAAGCTCTGTGCACTCTTGTGTAAGGAGGGGGCTGTAGTGACCAGAGACTCCCTTTAATAACAGTTTCCCTTTACACCAGAGTCCACAGCATCGCCTCCTACAGCCGAGTCCTTAGAGTTTTCCTTTACATCAGGCTCCACAATGTTCCCTTTTATGTAAGGGTCCATAGGAGTTCCCACTTACAATGTAAAGGAAAACCCTGTGTTGGGTTCTATTAACCGGACCATCATATAAATGGAGAAATGTTTTTTGCCTATTAGACCTTAAACACATTGCTAATCGCACTAATTACATGTGCGATTAGCACACTATACAGCTTAAATATTGATATTTGCCCCGTTTTCCACTGAAATCAGCCATTTTAGGTACTTTTTTTGTAGTGTCCGTAAAAAATGTGGCTCTGTTAGTAAATTTCATGATTTTTGTCAGTTGAAAAATTGGTGCATTTTGTAAATTTTGGACACCCCTGCAGTAAATTTCACTTTTGGGGGGTTGGCAACACTGTACCACAGTAAAGTGGCACTCGCTATGTATCCAGAGCGCAGCTTGCCCATTGCGGGTGCCTCCAGGTAGAGGGGGAGGGAGAAGAGCGGACACACGTCCACTCTCCTCCCTTTCTTGTTATTGACCCAGAAGCAACATTGACAGTTTCCCCTGACATCAAGGCCAGAAAGAATGAAATGCAATGCGATCTACACTGCATTACATTCATGACGGAATGCACGGTAACATTGATGATGTAACATCAGAAGGCAAAGTGTATGCTATATGGGGGTGGGGGTGTGCATTGTGGCAGAGAGGGGATGGCAGGAGGACAATTGGCGGGAGGCATCAAAAAGCACCTTCGCCTTCCTTGCACTGGTGTGCTGCTGGCGTGTTAAGTAAGCTCGCTGTTGACGTTTGTTCTTCCGGCCGGGTCCAGAGGCGCAGGTGAGGGCTTGAGGCCAGCGGACCACGGCTGGCATGAGGAAGTGAGCAAAGAGGGTGGAGTCAGGGGCGGGGTCCAAAGTTGGCAGCAAAATTAGGTTTCGTCTAGGGTGTCAAAAATCTTTGCACCTGCCCTGGCTGTATTGTACTGTAGTGTAATACATCTTGTGCCATGGAATAATAATAATAAAAAAAAAACTTTACATAAGCAATTCTGAATGCTGTCCAAAATTACAAACACAAGTAAAACAGTAAACCTATATGGAATTCAACAGTGTATTACACAGTTTGTGTGAAGTCTCCCTTGAAGCTAAAATATTAGCAAAAACATAAAATGCAGGTAAACCTGAAGACATATCAGTCCTACCTACTGATCTCCAAGTCTGCAGTTTTCACGCAGCTACAAATGGCCAATTTCTTGTGTGCAATTCAATATTTTTGGTACTACTTCCAGAATGTCAAATATAAACAAAAAAAAATTCTTTAGGTACACTTGGGTATTCTAATCTTTTAAAGAATGTTCCCTTTCCTACACAGAAAAGGTAATAAACTTAAACTATGTACACACCGCTACAGACTGTGGGCCAAATTGGTGATAAATGACTACAAATCCATCAAAAGGTGTCAAATTTAATGGAAAATCTGCACACAGATCACCATCCTAAAGCAGGTCACACATTACAATTAAACTGTAAAATCTCCTTTAAACTTAACTACACAGTGCCAGGGCCTGCCTCACTAGATATACATGTATTTCATTTTGTAGAGAGGCCCTTGTACTACAGTGTTGGCAACATGTGGCCAGCTTTAGCGGTGTGCAGACAAATAAAATGTGGCATTTGGATTGAGAACATAGTTCTGATGAAACAAGCACATAGATAGGCAAGGCACAGATTATAGGTTCAAGCCATAAATGAAATGGATAAAACAATTAGGTGTAAAGACATGCCAGGGAAACCAGTATATACTTAAATGTAAGATAGAATAACGCAAAGAAACAGAAAAAAAACAGAACTAGAAAAGCATAGAAAAAGGCATAGGTGAATACTGAAGTAGTCATTCTAACACATCTCCTCAAGAACACCTATTTTTTTATATTTTAATTAGAGCAATTGCAAGTAAATGGTCCAAATACGATTAATGAAATTTAAATTGTACAGTTTATTATAAACCAAAATACAGGAGTGTAAGGTCTTTGCATTTTCCCTTCTTGTGCTGCAGAGAGAATCTCAAGGACACCTTTTCAGCACATAGAGAATCATACAGCAGAATGTTACCTCCTGTGCATTTATAAAGCTCTACCATGTCTGGTTTCCTTACATGCAGTGAGGAAGAGATGGGTGACTGTGGGTGACAACGAATTACCTGCGTCATCCTCCTCCAACACTGCACCTTCTTCCTCCTCCTCTTCATTAGGGTTTAGCTGCACAGAAGGATTATTTGCTGTCTGCTCTCCATTGCTTTCCCCTGTGGACTCTGCTGCTTCCTGTGGTTTGATGAGCTGACTCAATAGAACAGCCAAAACGTTCTGCATGTCTCCCTGAGTTCCAAGGCCTTCTGATTCTGCTTGCTCTGGGGCTGGAATTTCTTTAGAGGCTTCCACTTCTGATGTCACAACTGTAGAACTGGCTAATGCAGTGATAGACTGGTTAAGGGCTTCCAGTTGTTGTTGTATGTCCGGATTACCCTGAACATTCAAAAGCTGAGATATCTGGGTAACATTGAGATCTGTCTGACTTTGGAGAAGATTCAGCAGGATAGCAAGCTCACTTTGATTAAGCTGTTGTGTGATATCCCCCAAGGCAGCTGGGAAAGAAAACAAAAATAGATGACTGACGTGCACAAGAATTTATGAAGAGAAATTTTGACTTGCCTATAAATTCCATATCATTGAGTACAATACAGGATCAAATCTGGGCATTCACAGACCCTTGGCTACAGGCTCATACCTTCAGGTGATTGGACACTAGCAAAGCTTTTGAGGACGCACTTCCTGGGCACCTCCGCTATAACACTACCCCACTCAGTCAGTTCTCAGATTTGTAGTGCGTCTTGTACCGTACTCCAACATATGGAGTTTCAATGCAAGTCAAAATTCCTCATCTTAACAGTAGACTACTACAGGACAAAGGCAGATTATTCATAGACCCTGGGAAATCCCAAGGGTCCAAGAGGTGTGGGCAACAACTAGGCAAAATGAAAATGTCCCACCAAGCCTATGAATGGTTAGCAGACCCAACTTCAGAATGAAGATGCAAGAATCTTGTGGCCGAAAAACTCCATCTTCAGAAAACTGGATGTCCATGACAAGGAACACAGGACACAGTAGAAAGTCCTGACTGTAGAAGGGCAGCATGCAAGGACAGATTCATCTCTGTGACTGAAGTGTTTATTCACATCTGGTACAGAAAGATTTCCAGGTCGGACATTAGAGCTTTAAGTGGCTTTTGTGGCTGGTAACAAGGTGTCCTCGTTTGAGAGAGGTCTCCTATTAGTCTTAGTATGTCTGTGTACCAGGTTCTTCTGGGCCAGTTTGGTGCAAAAAAAAAAAAAAAATAACCTGACTTCTTCTCTTGCTTTATTTCACAGAGCAGACTAAGTAGAAATTACACTAGTGGAAAGGACAGATTAGCCTGAACTGAGACCAGAGAACTATTAAAGTGGTTGTAAATTCTAGTGTTTTTTTATTATTAAAATAACATGTTATAATTACCTGCTCTGTGCAGTGCATTTGCACAGAGCAGCCTGTATCCTCCTCTACTTGGGTCCCTCATCTGTGCTCCTGGCCCCTCCCTCCTGCTGAGTGCCTCCACAGCACGCAGCTTGCTATGGGGGTAGCCGAGCTGCAGCTCCGTGTGTCCATTCATACATGGAGCTGTCATTCAGCCCTGCCCCCTCTCTCTCCTGATTGGTTGAGTTTGATTGACAGCAGCGGAAGCCAATGGCGCTGCTACTGTGTCTCAGTCAATCAAGAGAGAGTCCCGAAAAGCCAATTCTCCAGTGCAACATTGCTGGATTGAGATGGGGCTCAGGTAAGTATTAGGGGGGCTTGATGCACACAGAAGGGATTTTTATCTTAATGCATGGAATCCTGGAAGGTTGAGGCATTCGTGGAGATAATTGGACAGAGGGAGGCTCAGGTAAGTATATAGGGGGGTTGCTACAGACTGAAGGCTTTTTATCTTAATGCATAGAATGCATCAAGATTTAAAAAAAAAAAAAAAAAAACCTTCTGCCCTTACATCTGATGCCAGCGCTACAGGATTCTAGGGTCTGCCCACAAACAGGATGTAACTTGTTGCTGATTCTGTAGGCCACAACTTGACATAATAGATTCAAGGTCCCAAACACCTTGGTCCAGGTGGTGACAGCTGAGGTAATCTGCCTTCCAGTTGTCAACTCCTGGAACGTGGACCACTAATATGACTGGACAGTGAGTAACCTGTCTATCAGGTGATCAGGCTGCATTCCTTCAAGGCTGCAAGACCCCTGGTGCCCCTGTGGTGGTTAAAGGGGGCTACAGCCGTTGCATTGTCGGATTGCATGCTGATAGGGTGTCCTTACAGAGGGGGGTCCTAGTGTTGCATAGCCATCCAATTTTGCGCTGAGCTCCAGGATGTTAATGGAGAGCATGACTTTCACCATGTTCCCTGAAACTTGAATGACTAGAACATTCCTCTCCAGTCAAAGACTGGCATCTTATCACTTTCCAGTAATGGAGGAAAGATCTGTCATGCTAGGCAATAACTTGCTTGGTTGGATAGGAGCATAGGTAGGTCGAGAGAAGGTGCATGCTTGTACTAAAAGGAAGGGCTGAATTTAGGCTTAGCAGTTGAGGTCTAGGTTGAGCGTTGAGGTGCGCTTCATTTTGAGGAGGAAGAAGCTGCTGAAGAGGATTTTGGCAACTTCCACAGTGAAAGAAAGACATTTACTTGAATGACATCTTTGATGAATATGTCAAGTGTGTTAAAATGATAAAATCTTACTTTTTTTTGTCTAAAAATAACAAACGTGTTATACTTTACTCTGTGTAATGGTTTTGCACAGAGCAGCCTGGATCCTCCTGATCTCTGGTCCCTCACCAGCGCTCCTGGCCCCTACCCCACAGACCTTGACAGCAGCGGAGCCATCGTGAGAGCCACTGGTGGGCCCCAGAAGACGAGGATCAGGGCTACACTGCAAAACAAACTGCACAGTGCAGGCAAGTATATGTTTGTTATTTAACCACCTCAATACAGCGCACTTACATCCCCTTCCTGACCAGACCAATTTTCAGCTTTTAGAGCTCTCAGTTAGAATGACAATAACTCATTTATTCAACACTGTACCCATATGAAACTTGCGTCCTTTTTTCCACACAAATAGAGCTTTCTTTTAGTGGTATTTAATCACTAGTGTTTTTTTTTTTTTGTGCTATAAATAAAATAAAATGTAAATTTTGTGAAAAAAATGCCTTTTTCTTTGTTTCTGTCATAAATTTTTGCTAATTAGTAATTTTTCTTCATACATTTTGGCCAAAATTTATACTGCTACATATCTTTGGTAAAAATAACTCACATTAGTGTATATTTGGTCTTTGTGAAAGTTATACAGTCTAGTTTTTGGAATATGTGGAAAAAAAATTAAAACGCATTTTTTTTTTTACACAAAGTTGTCAATTTATAAGATATTTCTAACACATAGCATGTATATAGCAAACATGACACCCCAAGACACATTCTGCTACTCCTCCCGAGTATGGCGATACCACATGTGTAGTAGTACTTTTACACAGCCTTGCCACATAGAGAGGCCGAACATTGAAGTAGTACGTTCAGGCGTTCTAGGAGCATAAATGACACATCTCATTTCATTCCTACCCATCACACTTTTGAAGGTCTTGGAACACCAGGACACCTGTGTGACAGGTAGTCGGGGACTCTGATGGCCTGGTGACAGGTAGTCGGGGACTCTGATGGCCTGGTGACAGGTAGTCGGGGACTCTGATGGCCTGGTGACAGGTAGTCGGGGACTCTGATGGCCTGGTGACAGGTAGTCGGGGACTCTGATGGCCTGGTGACAGGTAGTCGGGGACTCTGATGGCCTGGTGACAGGTAGTCGGGGACTCTGATGGCCTGGTGACAGGTAGTCGGGGACTCTGATGGCCTGGTGACAGGTAGTCGGGGACTCTGATGGCCTGGTGACAGGTAGTCGGGGACTCTGATGGCCTGGTGACAGGTAGTCGGGGACTCTGATGGCCTGGTGACAGGTAGTCGGGGACTCTGATGGCCTGGTGACAGGTAGTCGGGGACTCTGATGGCCTGGTGACAGGTAGTCGGGGACTCTGATGGCCTGGTGACAGGTAGTCGGGGACTCTGATGGCCTGGTGACAGGTAGTCGGGGACTCTGATGGCCTGGTGACAGGTAGTCGGGGACTCTGATGGCCTGGTGACAGGTAGTCGGGGACTCTGATGGCCTGGTGACAGGTAGTCGGGGACTCTGATGGCCTGGTGACAGGTAGTCGGGGACTCTGATGGCCTGGTGACAGGTAGTCGGGGACTCTGATGGCCTGGTGACAGGTAGTCGGGGACTCTGATGGCCTGGTGACAGGTAGTCGGGGACTCTGATGGCCTGGTGACAGGTAGTCGGGGACTCTGATGGCCTGGTGACAGGTAGTCGGGGACTCTGATGGCCTGGTGACAGGTAGTCGGGGACTCTGATGGCCTGGTGACAGGTAGTCGGGGACTCTGATGGCCTGGTGACAGGTAGTCGGGGACTCTGATGGCCTGGTGACAGGTAGTCGGGGACTCTGATGGCCTGGTGACAGGTAGTCGGGGACTCTGATGGCCTGGTGACAGGTAGTCGGGGACTCTGATGGCCTGGTGACAGGTAGTCGGGGACTCTGATGGCCTGGTGACAGGTAGTCGGGGACTCTGATGGCCTGGTGACAGGTAGTCGGGGACTCTGATGGCCTGGTGACAGGTAGTCGGGGACTCTGATGGCCTGGTGACAGGTAGTCGGGGACTCTGATGGCCTGGTGACAGGTAGTCGGGGACTCTGATGGCCTGGTGACAGGTAGTCGGGGACTCTGATGGCCTGGTGACAGGTAGTCGGGGACTCTGATGGCCTGGTGACAGGTAGTCGGGGACTCTGATGGCCTGGTGACAGGTAGTCGGGGACTCTGATGGCAGGTACTATGAGGGGTGGTGACGGGGGGCAATCAGTGTGATTGGTGTACACTGTGGGCGGTAACGAGATGTTACCGCAATCTCCTCCTCACACACAATCGGTGTGTGAGGAGGAGATCCCGGTAACATCTCGTTACCGCGGTTTTTAATGATCGGCTGTGAAAGGATCACAGCCGATCACGTGGGTAAACAGCCGGCCAATGGCTGTTTACCAGCGTCTGTGACGAGCAGCGTTCCCGGGGAACATGCCGCCACCGACGTGCACGCGCAGCACGCTCGCGATCGCGCGCATTCTCCGTGCACAGTGGGGGTGTGACCATCTGTGATCGCCCATGACTTCATCACGACCGATGACGTGGTAAACAGCCATAACCAATGGCTGTTCACCCCCTTTGGTGGCGAGCGGTGTCTCCGTGACACGCCGCCACCGAAGAAACAGGGATAAGCGCGCACGGTCGCGCGCATTCCCTGTTTAAACGGGAGGCCATCATATGACGGCCTCCCGCCACAATAGATGCGCCACCTGGCCGTCATTTGACTGCCGGCGGTCAGGAAGTAGTTAAAAACTAAAAAACCCCTTTAGGCTTCATGTACCTGGGACATTTGTTCAACCTCTCCTGAATGATTTAACTTGACGGCTAGAAACTGGCATCTAAAATTGTCTGTTTAGCCGCGTTTGCGTCTAGAAGGGTTTGTAAAAAATGAAAAATGCCTGTAAACGATATGTACTGATAAGATAACATATTGAGGAGAGTTCAGGAGCAGTTGAAAAAAAAATGCTTCAAAACGTTTGTTTACCAGCAGCACCAGTTTGTTTACCAGTGTACATGAGACCTTAAAACTCTTCTCATCTAGCCGCACTGAGTTGCAATGTGTCTTCTTGAGCAACCTGAGCCTGAATAGTTTCCTCCGTATGCTGGAATCCCCATTTAGATATTTGTATTTTGCCATATCTCCTTAAGCGTTTGTTCTCCAGGGAATATGTTTTTAATGTTTGCAGCGGTTTTTCATAACTGAGATCCTCAAGCTCCCTTATAAGCTTTGTTACCCTTCTCTGGACCCTCTACAGTTCTAGTACGTTCTTCCTGAGGACTGTTGACCAGAACTGGACATCATAGTCAAGATGTGGCCAGACCAGAGTTTTGTACAGTTACTGACTTAGTTTTACCTCTTGAGTATATACCTTTTTTTAATGCATGCTAATACTCTGCTGGTCTTGCTTGCTGCAGCCTGGCATTGCATACTATTTTTGAGTCTTCCATCTTCTATTGGCCCCTTGATCTTTTTCCATCATAAATTCCCCCAGAGGTTCTTCCCAAAGTGTGCAGCTTGCATTCAACCCCCCACCCCCCCCCCCCCGCACATTACTTTACATGTTCCTGCATTGAACCTCATTTGCCATGTATTTGCCAACCCCACTATTTTATTGAGTTCATCTTGTAAAGTTGCTGTATGCTGTTGTAAGGTTATTGTCCTGCATAGCTTAGTTGCACAAAGTGTTTAGGAAGAGCCTAAACCTTCTCTGAATGTGTCGCAAGGCATGAGCACATATGGAGGTTTAATCAGTTTCCAAGGAACCCATGCTGGTCACTTTCAGGCCCTCTGGCACAGTCTAAGATATTTGAGCACCTCTATCTATAGGCACCCTGGTGTGGCATCTTTCAGTTTTGGAAACACCATATCATTTGAATCAGAAAAATGTCCCCTTGTCACCTCATTCTCCTCCACTAACCAACCCAGAAGAATCTGAATTAGAAAGTTAGAAGGTTGAAAGGGAGACGAAGGGCTGCAGGCCCGAGACTTTTGAGCCTGTCTTTTGAAAAAGGGTTTCCTTCTCAGAGAGGATATTTGCCAAGAGAATTCATCTTTGCTCAGGTAAGAAGAATGCAGTGGCAATACTGCCCCCAAGTTAGAAGATGGGGGAGCTTTGAATGTCTAATTTAGGGAGGAAGCCCCTGTTTAAAAAAAAAAAAAAAAATATGCCTGGGATCATAGAAAGTGGCTAAATGATGCAATTTTGCACCTCCTTCCTGTGTTTAGGGTCCTCCATGCATCCCCTATGGGGTACTTAAACCCACTGGTATTTGTCATTGAGTTTGCACAGTGTGTAGTCCCCTGCAGAAGAATCTATTTTCTGCGAGCCCTACCCCACTCCTTGGTAGTGTAATCCCTGGCTGGGTGATCCTTCTTGTGAGCACAGTCCGATTCTTCCTTCTGCAGCTTGAGTCCAAATAAAAATGGCTCCCACACATGCCTTTATTCCTGAAATAGCAGCTTAGCATGTAAAAACAATTGGTGCCACAAGCCCTCAGGAATACCAAGATGGTACCTGTACAACAGCCTCATCACCTTTGAAAGCCGCAAGATGGTGGATTGGTGACTGTGCAGTAGTGTCCACGATGGCCCAAGTGCCTTAAGAACAGCCCAATGAACCCTGGCCCAGGAACACGAGCCAGGCCTTCTAACAGGAACACAGGGTCTTCGTAGGGGTTATATAAACCCTGATCAGGCTGCACTGATAACCAGTCAAAGCCTGATCACCAGACCTGCGTTTAGCAGACCAACTCCAGCTTATTCCACCTGGCAGTTATCCAGCAAGGCCGCAAGGAGTTTCTTGGCCCACTTCGGCAGGGCCAATTGCCCCTCTCCGATGGGGAGTGGGTGGAGTCTTCCAGTACTGGGCACCCCTGTAGGTGGACCATTGCCTTGGACCTATAGAGCAACCAGTGGCGATGTGCACTTTGCACAAAGTACCCTGGCAAGTTGCTTGTGTGCCGGTCCAGAGCAGTTGCAACTTACGACTCGACTCTGCTCCTATATTCACATGGGGTCTGAGCACAGGCTCCGCAGCACTAAACTAGGCTGCAATGATCCAGAAAACTGACAACCTGTGACGCAATGACTTGGTGCAGCTTGTAATAAAACTTTAACAAAGGGATCACTAATCTCTCCTACAGAGATGCAACCATCACCTGAGAAAATGAGCAAAAATCCTGAGGCAGCGTTTATAGGAGGGATTGTTAAAATTTTTGTGGCTTTGCCACTAAATCGTTGTTATGTATTAAAGCCTCTGTCCTGTACTGTAATGAAAATACTTTTTTTTTTTTTTACTTAAAAATGGCTGTAACCCTAAAAAAAGTTACCATTCCTGTAAAGTATGATAAATACCACAGTGCTGCTGCAAAGTACTTTGTCCAACTCTATATTATAAAATACCTGGTTGATCCTGCCTGTTACAATGCCCCCTGTTTGTACTTTTCACGGTAATCATGGCTGCTGATCCATGATACCGTGGTCAGTTTACATGCCTCCGTCATGCTGTGTGGACACAGTCCCTCCCGCTCCCTCCCTGTCTGTCATTTCCTAGTCTGTGTGTGAAAGTAGATCTCCAAACCCGGCCCTCCCCTCCTGCTGCTATTTGCATGCAGCTGTAAAGTCAGATTTATAAATAACTGGCACCCCTGCCCCCCCCTTCAGTTGTAGCAAGGTATAAAGTACTGTGTGTCAGTTTTTAAAATTATAATCCTAAAAACCTCCTTGTACAGCACCTCTGTGCCATCACATTTCCACCCTCTGCTGTCTGACATACATCAGAGGGGAATCTTAGCACCTCCAGCTGCTTTCCTTAGATCGGGGAAGGAGAGGGGGTAGGGGCTAACTGTGTGCCAGAAGATATTTTTTTTTAAAACAAACACACGGTCCTTTATATCTGGCTACTACAGAGAGGATTGCAGTTATTTATAATTCTGACCTTACAACTACTTTAATTCCATATCTTGAAGTAAATATCTGGTTGTACAATAAAAAACTGAGTCTTAATATTAAAGCGGACCTCCACCCTGAAGTGGAAGTTACACTCATTTGATTCCTCCTATCTCCCACTTCCGGGACAAGCTAGCCGCAGCAATTTAGGACAAGGTGGCACCCTCACAAAGCTGAGAAACAGGTTTGAACTCAAAATTTCCAGGAAACTATTATAGACCTAGTAGAGCGAGTAGGTGCAGGAGGAGCAGTGTAAGCTCTTGAGAGTAGTGGTCTTCTCCACCCAGCGATGAGGAGATCCTGAGGGTAGGACAAAAAGGAAGTATATCTTCCTGACAGAAGTTGTAGCTTTCAGGTAGAATCAGATGGTTCTGATCACATTCAGACAGTGAAGAGTAATAATCTTTGGGTGCTTTGAAGTCCAGCACAACAAAAGGAAAGAATGTATTCACTGAGATGGAAGGCTGATACCACCTTAGGCTCCATTCACACCTGAGTGTAGTGCAGAGACAGCTGCTGCACCGTGTTTATTTCAGCTTTTTTCGATGGAGCATTTTTGGGGGCTGCGCCATTTGAATGGGCCTCCCTCCAGTCCAAAAAGAAGCTCCTGTACCAAATCTTGCCACAGAGCCAGGAGCGTTTTTAGCACGTTTTGCCGGTTGACAATCGTGGCAGAAATAGGATATTTGTACTCACCGTAAAATCCTTCTCTGAAGTTCATTAACAGACACAGTTTGAGTTATCTTGACCGTAGGGTTATTACGCCACCTTCAGGAGAGGACTAGGCAGAAGATGTAATAACGTGCGAGTTTTATTGTTCATTTTACTTTATTTTAGTTTGACTTTTTTTTCCCCAAAAATACATTTGTTTATCACTTTTAAACATCCCTTGTAATAGGAATATGGCATGACAGGTCCTCTTTACAGTGAGCTATGGGGTAAAAAAAAAAAAAAGATTCTGGCTTTGATCACATTGGCGAGTCGGTAGAAGCACCGGAGGGCGGGGGTGTCCCCTCTCACCTCCTGTAAGAACGATCAAGCAGTGGAACAGCCGCTATGATAATTCTTAAGGTGTAGGGAATCGCCGGCTGAAAAAGCCGATATCTGAATGATGCCTGTAGCAAGGACGTCATATGACGGCCGACGGGCGGGAAGTGGTTAAAATGCTTTTTTTTTTAACACAAAGTTGTCCATTTATACAATATTTCTAACACATATTGTACATACCAAAATGTACATACTAAAAATGACAACCCAAAATAGATTCTCCTACTCCTCCTGAGTACGGCGATACCACGTGTGAGACACTTCCACAGCCTGGTCAAATACAGAGGCTTAGTACAGCCAAGCATGGCTGGGTATCACCGTATATTGCAGGGTATCACCGAGTATGACTGGTATGGCTGGGTATCACCGAGTATGGCTGGGTATGGCAATTATTGGCAGGGTATTGCAGAGTATTGACAGGGCATCGCAGATTATTACATGACGCCGGTTTGTTTACAAGTTATCGCGCTGTCATCACGGCCGTTTACCGTGATGCGCAGGGTCCTGTGAACCCAGCGGTCACGGATACTCTCGAGTGCGCACCCCAGGGGGCGCGCGACAGCGAAATTCTGGGAGAACGTCATATGACGGCCTCCCAGAGTTAAGCGACCGCCCTTTACCCGTCATTCGGCTATGGGCCGGTTGTTAACTGGTTAAAACAGAAGAAAGAGTGCAGAATTGAAACATTACACGGCCGCCGCCAAAGCATGCATCCGAAGATGCACTTACATCCACTGTGTAGAATTTGGTAAAGGTGTGAATGGATGACCAAGTCGCCGCCTTACACACTTGAGCGACTGACGTTTGATTTCGGAAAGCTCAAGAGGTTCCAATTGCCCTGGTGGAATGGGCCGTGACAGGAAAGGGGGGCCCCTTCAAAGAGTAGGGCTGGACCAAAATCTGTCTGTTCCACCTGGAAAAGGTGGCCGACGAGACCGCCATACCTTTTTCGGTCCACCTACCGAAACTAGCAGAATCTGACTTCAGAAATGGAGCCGTGGCAGACAAATATACCCTTAGAGCCCGGACCACGTCCAGGGAATGAAGGGCCACCTCCTGAGGATGTGTCAGTTTAGGACACAGAGATGGTAACACAATGTCTTCATTGATGTGAAACGCCGAAACCACCTTCGGCAGAAAAGAAGGTTGTGGACGCAACACCACCTTATCCTTATGGATAACTAGATAGGGTGACTTGCAAGACAAGTCCGCCAGTTCCGAAACCCTCCTGGCCGATGTAATGGCCACTAGGAAAACCACTTTCTGAGAAAGAGTCAACCAGGGAATTTCCCTGATGTTCTCAAACAGCGGTTTCTGAAGTACCGATAGCACCAGGTTATCCCATGGGGGCAAAGGTGGACGCACTGAAGGGACTACATGCCGGACTCCTTGTATAAAAGTGCTCACTAGAGAGTGAGATGCCAGGGGTCGCTGGAAAAAACCACCAAGGCTGATATTTGTCCCTTAATGGTGCTTAAAGCCAATTTCTGGTCTACTCCTCGCTGTAGGAACAGCAGGATCCTGGAAACGGAATAGGTGAGGACGCCGCCCCTTCTCCTCACACATGGAGATGTAGGCCTTCCAGGTACGATGGTATATTTTCCGAGAAGAAGATTTTCGTGCCCTGAACCTAGTTGAAATCACAGAGTCCGGGGGGAGTGGCCGGATGTGCAAGGTGCGGAGGGCGTGTGCGGAGATGTGAGTGAGGCTTTGATGAGCTCTCTCCCTGTGCCTCCGATGCTGCGCAAATAGTGGCTGGGAAGATGGAGCAGCTGAGCGGCTGAATAGAGCGGTGTTAGGCGGGAGGCGGGTAAGGCGATAAAGCGGAAATAGCGAGGATACAGCAGAGATTCCGGAACCCGGCAAGGGGAGCCGAGGTATTCCGAAACTTACCGGAAGGTACCGAGTCCCGCCGAAGCACGCCGAAATAAGACGGAAGGACAAGCCTTACGAGTGACTCCTGCAGGATGCGCTACGGCCAGGCACTGAGTGACTGGGGGACACGTGGAGAGTGGTGAGAGGAGCTGCGAAAGGCTTTTTGTGAGGAGGAGATCTCGAAATTTAAAAAGCCCTGAGACCCCAGACCCAGCTGCTCAGTGGTAAGAAGATTTGCATGTGTACAAACTATAGCGGTGTATCAAGGGAATCTCCAACTCACATATTGAGAGGATAGATATCTCACTATCTCCAAGTACCCCAAGCTGGTTAATAACGGATAATCAGAAAGTACAAGGTCTGTGTGAATGTTTGAACTGTTGGGGGTTTTTCTATTTCTTTTTCTTTTTTTTTTTGGAAATCGCATAAGTGAGGTATACCCTGCTTACAAAGACATCGGTAAAGTGTTACGATTTTAATGAAGGAAAAATGATTGAGCTTGGCTGGATGTATACCTAGTTAAGCCAACCCAGCATATGGGACTTTTTTTCCCCCTCCTCCATTACAGTCTCCCCCCCCCCTCCCTTTTTGTCCTAGCTCCCTTCTGAGGCGTTAAAGAAACATTTACCCTATTTTTCCAAGGTTCTCTGGACCATAGTATTGGTCTTTGTCTCTTTTTTTTTTTTTTTTCCTTTTTTTTTTTTTTTTTCTCCATCTCCCTCTCGCTGTAATTGTGCTGCCTTACTGATTAAGGCCTCCACCCTAGTAGTGACCTTGGTAGTAATTTTGGTGGTAATCCTGAATAAAAGATGTCCAGGCGCCGTGGAGAGGAACATGTGCTAGTGGAGAGCGAAGGGGCACAACATCCTCGCTCCTCAAAAGAAAAGAACTCACAAGTAGCACAAGCAGCTGCAGCAAAATTAGAGCGGTATACTCGCACACTAGGCCAGTCTCCAACAAAGGGAGAGCATTTGATATCACTGGGCCAACCTACACAAGCGAAGTCGCAACAGGGGGGCGCAGTGGATAGAAAGAGCCAAGGTCAACCCTTAGCATTAAATAGTACTGGTGTATCAGGCCCAAAGAGTGCAAGTAAACGTCAAGGGGTAACCCATGATGACACGGAAATCATTGCTAAGAGTACTCCCCCCGCCGAGGAGGACCCAACCTTAAGAGAGGTTCTTCAAGCTGTTAACGTATGCAAAACGTCATTGGGAGAGCTATGTGGTCAGTTTAAGAGTATGAAGGAGGAGTTGTCACTGTTCAGACAGGACATGCAAAAAGCAGCAGAAAGAACTGCACTGCTCGAAACAAGGATAAGTCAAATGGAAGATGATTTGTACCCAGTGCAGCAAGAAGTTAATAGCATGAGGAAACAACTAGTCAATCAATCTACCAGAATGGATGAAATAGAAAATAGACTCCGCAGAGATAACATAAGGATGTTGGGACTACCTGAGGGGTGTGAAGGACCTGATCCTATAAGATTCTTAGAATCATGGTTTATAGAAAAGTTTGGTAGAGAAAAATTCTCAGCCTTTTTTTCAATAGAAAGGGCTCACCGAGTCCCTTTTAAGCCCCCACCTATGGGGGGTCGTTCTAGACCAACGATCCTGAAATTTTTCAATTATAATGACAAAGTGGTATTGATGCGTAGGGCAAGGGACTTGGGTAATGTCATGCATAATGGTGTGAAGATTTCCTTTTTTCCAGATTACTCCCCAGAATTACAGAGGCATAGGGCTGAGTTCTTAGAGGTTAAACGTACCTTACGGTCCCATGGGATTACATATGCCCTTTTATACCCAGCGCGTCTGCGAATAGCGGCGCTGGGGGGAATACAGTTGTTTGACTCCCCGGGTGATGTAGTCTTATGGTTGGAGGCCAATAAAGAGTCATTATAGACATATTAGGGGGGTGGGGGAGGGGAGGGGAGGGGGGAGGGGGGGAATCGGGATTTCTTGTGTTTTACCTGTTTGTTATTGAGCATCTTTTCTGGAGCACGGGGAGAGAGATGAGAGTGGTTTAAATGAAGTATGAAAGATTGATAGAAGGGGAGACAGGGTTAAAGGTTGTGGTAATACTTGCCACTTGTTTATTATCACTTTTGGTTTTTGTATCTTCCTCGGTGGAGGAAGAAGGATATAAGAGTGGGGAAGGGAAGGATGGTAGGGAGGAGAGTGAGAAGGCCATGAGTACCCCCTTGGGGGATTGCCTAGATAGGTGGAGGGTTGGGTGGGTGGGATGGGAGGGGATGGTTAGGAATGGGCGGGAAGGGAGAGAGGGAGGATTGGATCAAGTAATTTTTGAGTTAGGGGATTACAAGAAGTTGTGGGTTGAACACTATATAGCGGCTGCACAAACAATAGTTGATTTAGAAGTTAATACTATAAAGATGATACACTTGTGGGGAATTTGTAATTTAGGAGGTTGGGGTTGGAGCACGTATAGTGTACTTTCACCTCTTTGTTTACTTTATTTATTTTTTTGTATGTTGAATAATGCAGGACAAAATACTTAACGTGGCCTCCTGGAATATAAGAGGCCTGGGGAGTCCAATTAAACGTGCGACGGTTTTCTCGATGTTGGAGAGGCATGGGATCGGACTGGCCTGCTTGCAGGAGACACATTTAACAAAGTTAACCATACCCCAACTTAAAAATAGGGGATACCAAAATCAGTACCACTCCACTTATACTTCATACTCGAGAGAAGTGAGCGTAATGATAGGAACAGGGCTGAGGTTTTCCTGCAGACAGGCCAGTATTGATGAACTCGGCCGTTATGTTTTTTTATACTGTAGTTTGGAGGATAAACCTTGTGTCTTAGCGGGTGTCTACGTACCGCCCCCATTTAAGATGGAGGTGGTGTACAAATTTATGGACTTCTTGGTGAACAAGGAGGAGGTTCCAGTTATAATGCTGGGGGACTTTAATGAAGTGCTTGACAGAGGGATTGATAGATTCCCCATTAAATGTCACCTGGGACAGACAGGGTCAACAAGACTGAGTGACTTCCTGAGGGAAGTGGGACTGTTAGACATGTGGAGAGTGAGGAATGTGAACATTAAGCAATATTCTTGTTTTTCCAAGTTCGCACTCGACACTCTCCAGAATAGACATGGCCCTGGGTAATGAGGAAGCGCTGCAAGATGTAAGGGATATAGAGTATTTGCCTAGAGGGATTTCGGACCACTCATTATTGAAAATAGCGCTGAGTATAGGGGAAAAAAAAAGAACAACGGCGGGGGGCTGGAGAATTAGTCCATTCTGGCTGGAATTATTGACGGAAGTAGAAGAAATTCCAATAAGAATAAAAGAGTTCTAAGTATTTAATATAGATACGGCTCCAGCTAATATAACATGGGACACATTAAAAGCGTACATCAGAGGCATTTTGATCCATCAGGTAGCTAAAATTAAACAGAAAAATAGGAGTTGGGAGGAAAGGATCAGGAAGGAAGTAATGGAGGCAGAGGAGAATTATGTTAAAGAGCCCACTTATGAAAAGAAAGGGATATGGCTGAATAAACAGCAGGGGTATAGATCATTAATTATTAAAAGGGAAGAAAATAAGCGGCTATTTCAGAAGCAACGTTACTTTGGAGAAGGAGAGAGTGTGGGCAGGATGTTGGCTCAGCTAGTAAAAACTAACTCCCCCCCATCTATAATTTCAGTGATTAAGTCCACGAATGGGATAGTCCTCACAAACGGGAAGGAGATTGTAGAAACATTTAGAGCTTTTTATGAGGACCTATATAGAACCCGAGGTCAGAGAAATAAAGACGATATGGATGCTTTTTTGGAGAAAGTGAAACTCCCAACCCTCACACAAGAGGAGAGGGAGGAGTTGGAAGCCCCTTTAACTTTGAGTGAGATACACCAGGCGGTGCTAGGTATGGCCAATCAAAAATCTCCAGGGCCAGATGGCCTTCCGGTGGAGATATATAAAAAATATAGTGAAATCTTACTTCCAGAATTACTTAGGACTTTAATGGGGGCAAAGTTAGAGGGGAGACTACCTGCATCTATGAGGGAGGCGACCATTATTGTTATACCTAAGGAAGGGAAAGATCCCCAAGAGGTAGCCTCGTATAGGCCGATATCACTTTTATGCTCGGATGCAAAAGTTTTAGCTAAGGCTCTGGCAAATAGGTTAAATAAGGTAATTAAGAGGCTTATACATATAGACCAGACAGGCTTCATTGCAGGGCGATCAACCAGTATGAACATAAGAAGGGCATTTTTAAATATTCAGGCCCCTCCGGTGGGGATGGGTTCGCGGGCCATTCTGTCCTTGGACGTGACAAAGGCCTTTGACAGTTTAGAATGGGAGTATCTGTGGCGTGTCCTGGAGGGATGTGGGTTTGGTCCCACATTCATCGGATGGATTAAAATGATGTATAGTGCCCCCACTGCCAGAGAAAGAATAAATAAAGAACAATCTGAAAGGATAGAAATGAGCAGAGGGACAAGGCAGGGGTGCCCACTTTCCCCAATGCTCTTTGCTATCGCAATGGAGCCACTAGCGATTGCTATTAGATCAGAACCGGGGATACTAGGGTTTCAAATGGAAGAGGGTAGGGAGGAAAGGATCGCATTATACGCGGACGATGTTCTCCTATTTTTAGGGGACACTGGTCAATCTTTGGTAAGGGCAATTAATCTAGTGGAAAATTTCGGAGGATTTTCGGGCTTAATAATAAATTGGGGAAAGTCAGAGCTGCTTCAATTAGATAATCCAGGCGTGGGAATCGCAGGAAGGATACCGCGGCTGGAGGTGGTAGAGGTAATGAAATACCTCGGTATATATTTAAGAGCAGATCTAGAGCAGTATGCTGATAAAAACTTGGTCCCGCTAATGGGTAAATTTAAGCGAAGCTGTGACGCCTGGAGGCGACTCCCACTGTCAGTAGCGGGCAGACGTGGCCTGATAAAGATGATATGGCTGCCACAATTGTTATATGCCCTGCACAATGCCCCAGTGTGGATAGGGAAGAAGTGGTTTAAAAAACTTGAAACCCTCTTCCGGAAGCTAATCTGGAAGGGGGGACAGGCGAGAATTCGACTCCAGGCGTTACAGCAGCCAACAGATAGGGGGGGATTAGCGGTCCCTAGCCCCAGGAATTATTATTTAGCAGCCCAGCTGCAACATTTGGTGGGTTGTGATCAGGAGGGGGAGGTTAACCCAAATGGCAGAGCAATGCTGATAGGAGCCCCACATAAAACCGTGGTGGAGGTACTGGAGGCAAGCTCTTTTCATCGTAAGGACCCCATAACAAATATGGTAAGCAAAGTATGGAGAACGGTAAAAAAGATGCTGGGATGTAAAGGATGGACAGAATACACCCCATTATGGGATAATATGAATTTGCAAGAAGTACGGTCAATTGGGAAAATCAGCACTTGGGAAAAGAAGGGTATAATCAGGTTAAGTCAAACTTATGATGGTAGTACTTTGAAAACATTTATAGACTTAAAGTGGGATTCCGCTCTTTTTTTATTTTTTTCTTACCTGTCTCACTGGTGGGTGAGTGCTAGCTTCGATTGGCATCCACGTCCGGCGTTTATTTGACCCCCGGCGCGACGAATCTTTTCTTCAGGATGACTTATAAAAACCTACTCTGGCATTTTCCATTTTAACTGTGGGCGTCTGAAGCCCACAGGCATTTACTTCCTGGTATATGATGACGTCTGGCTCCCAGCATGCTCCGCTCCATCTTGCACATGCTCAGTGAGAGCAGTGACAAGGAAAGAAAAACTCCAGGAAGTTCCCGCCCCGTTGTCAAGGCAACGAAAACCACACAGCACAGAGAACAAAGAATGAATGAAAACGAACCCACAGAAGCAATCACTTGTTTGCTTGCTACCTTGTGTGTAATGGCAGATACAGCTGCCTGCCCACTTTAAAAATGGCAAATTTGTACACGCCCTCGTCACGTGACCAGCGTCCGAACGAAATCTCGCGAGATTTCGCAATTTCAATGTCCCCCATGGATTCTTGGGAAATTTCCCAGGGACCATTGCGAGGACGATAGCCACCCCTACTCCCACGGGAGGAGAACCCGGAAGTCAGCTGAAACATCAGAAATAAAAGGTAAGTAAATAATATTTTTTTTTTTCAGGGTTCGTTTAGGTAAGTATGCTAACTGTTGATTTTAATAACATGAACTTTCATTTTTAGGTACCAAACCACTTTAAAAAGAGAATTTGACGTACCGCAAAAAACATTCTATCGATACTTGCAGCTCCGGCATGCCTTGACAGCGCAGTTTGGCCCACAGATACCTGAATGGGATAAGATATCCCTTCCCCAGGAGATAATGAAAATAGATAAACCCCAGGGAGCTATATCTGCCCTTTATGAATTAATATGCAAGACTACTGAAATAGAGCCAGGCCTAGTTAAGCAAAAGAAGAAGTGGGAGGAGGATATAGGTGAAATTACAGAGGAACAGTGGAAGAGAATACTGGAACTAGGATCATGGGTATCGGTCTCCCCGTCACAGAAAGTATCAGATTTAATGTTACTATATAGGGCCTATTTCACTCCTAAGAGGCTGTTACTATTTGGAAGAAGGACGGACGCCGACTGCCCTAGATGCCGAGGACACGGGGATCTTATACACATGATGTGGAGGTGCCCAAAGCTCTTTTGATATTGGGAGGGAATAGTAGAAATTATAAATAAAACTTTTGGGACCAAGCTGAACCTAGACCCCAAGATCTGTATCTTGGGATATAGGAAAATAACGGGGGAACAAAAAAATACTACGTTGGCAGTAATACGGTGTTTATTTCAAGCGCGGAAATTGATCGCGCAGAAATGGCAGTCTGATAGAGCGCCTCTTTTGAGTGAATGGACCCAAGTTATTAATGATCTAATTTGGAAAGAGAAGACTGTATATATACGCAGGGGAAACCTCAGAAGGTTTGAGAAAATATGGAGACCATGGCTGAATGAAATAGGGTACCCACCTGATTAATAAAAAATGGATGAAGAATAGGGTAATTTAAAATCTACAGAGGGTAAAATTAGGAGTTGGTGTTCAACCTGGAGGGGGGGGGGGGGGAATGGAGGAGGGAGTGATAAAATGCTGGGTAAATGAAAATAGAAAATGTTGAAACACCCCAACAAAAGAAATATCCTTGTTACTGAACATTGTTTTTATTTTATGGAATTTCTATTTTTATTTTTTTTGCATAAAGAAAAATAAATAAAAAGAATTTAAGTATTAAATGAAAAATAAAGAAGAAGAAAGAAAGGAAAGGGATAAAATGAAAGAGAGAGAAAGGAGGGAAAAAAAAAAAAAAAAAAGAGAGAAAATGCATATGATGGTTCAGCAGCCTAGACATCCTCTCACAAGTGGTGATAATAAACTGGTTATTAATATTGGGTATCCGGGCCACGGCCGCCGCTGAAATCAGTATAAACTTCTGGCTGATCTCTGATGCATAAAAAAAAAGAAAAAAAAAAAAGAAATCACAGAGTCCGACAGGCCCTGGTTCCTAAGCACCTGGCTCTCGACAGCCATGCCGTTAAAACCAGCAATGGTAAGGCAGGATGGAGAATTGGACCTTGAGACACCAGGTAATCTCGCAATGGTAGTCAACAGATTCGATTCTAAACCTCTGTACTTTTACAAAGCAATTGAGGGCTTTCAGGTCCAAGATTGGATGTACCCCTTCCTTCTTGGGGACTACAGATTGGAGTAGAACCTCTGAAACCTTTCCGACTCCCGAACAGGCACCATCACCCCGCTGCTTAGCAGGTCCCTTACTGCCCCCAACAGGGCCTCCCGGCGAGCCAGGAATCAGGGTAGGCTGGAGGGAAAGAATCTGTTTGGTGGCCAAGAGAGAAACTATCTTGTAGCCAGAGGAAATCAGTTTGCAGACCCATTGGTCGGACAGCAGAGAGGCCCACCGGGCTGCAAACTCCCAAAGGCGACCCCCACCCGAGAGACGTGCGGGGGCAAACCTTCATGCGGTAGCACTTTTGCTCACAGGCTTGCGGGTCCAGGGAGGCTTTTGTCCCTCAGAGTTTGACCTGTGAATGAATGAATGAATGAAACACTTGTATAGCGCACAATGCGAACTGAATCGCCTCTAGGCCTGTCAGACTGGGAGCGTTTAGCCCAAGTCCCGGACGGACGAAAAAGCCTCGAGTGGAAAATGAGGGCCCTTGCCTGAGGCGTGGCTCCTTAGTCTTCCTGGCCTGTGGGAGCAAGGTACTCTTACCACCTGTGACATTCTTAATAATGTCATCCAATGAGGCTCCAAAGAGCCGCTCACCAAGGAAGGGTAGATCCATCAAGGCTTGTATTGTGGCCAGTATTGCTAACCCCACAACTGTAAATAAGGAACGGGCCAGTCTTGGCCATCCTGACGGTAGAGGCCTTAAATGCAGGAGTCCATTCTACCGGGATCGTGGTTACTTTGTTAACCTGGATACTGGGGCATCCACGACAGGAGGAGCGGACCATTTTTTTTAAGAAGTCTCTCCTCAAAGGGGTAGCGCACCGCCATTCTTTTAGGGACCGAGAAGGTTAGTTGCGGGCTTCCCCATTCCATGTATATGAACTTATCGAAAGAAGTCAGATATGGAAACACCTCAGGTGTATGGCCTGGCTTGCGGGACCCAAAAGGGGCCGCTACTTCAGCAGAAGAACCTGCTGTATCCTGAATTTTCAGGGTATTATGCACAGTTGTGATAAGGTCTCCAACTAGTGCTTTGTCCTGCACGGACCCAGACGGGAAATCCTCCTCACTGTCTGATCGGTCCTGGTTAGCGTCATCTGAAATAACAGAGCAGGGGCCGCCAGTCTCAGTGGAGCCAGAGTCTGTGTCAGAGCTCTCCCCAGAGGTCGGAGGGGCAGGGACCGCTTTTTACCCCTTTGCGTTCACACGCCTCCACCCTGGCAATGAACGTTTCAATGACCGCCGACAAAAGTCCAAAGGCACTGCACTATTTGCAGACGAGTCAGTTGCAATTGCAGGGAGTTCTGGGGAAGTAACACCAGTTTCTGAAGCCATGCTGACCCACCCTGTCTGCCACCCTTGGGAACTTAGGACAGGTGTACAATCCCACCCTCCTAGCTGCGGCAGACTAAGGGGGCCCCAACCAAAGGACTCCCCACCCCGACCGAGCGCTGAGCCGTTCAGTTACAGGTGTCTGCGTCCAGTATCAGCTCCCAGGTGTCCTGAGCAAAAAAATGTACCGTTCTGAGCATCAGGGACCAGCGCTGAGGATAAAAACCTCACTGGGCTACAACAAAATGGCCGCCCTGTATAAGGCCGCCGAGCTCCAGAGTGCTTTCCACTGAGGTACACAAAAAAAAAAAATTCACAGTGAATGAACAAAGATGATGGCACCAGAACAGCGCTATGGCAATCAGCACATGCAGACCTCCAGACACCCAGCGCAGCTCCCAATCTAAGGTCAGAGCTTCCTGGAGGACCCCTCAGGACCCCACAAATACCACTCAGCAGCCCGTCATGCAGCATCCCAAGCTGTACTTACCATCCGGACGAGCTGGGGACATCCCATCACAGACCCACTCCTGAGCAGTATGGGGTGGCTGCTGGCTACGGCACACTGTGACAAGGACATCGGTAGTCCGGTCACGTGTGCCCCAGAGCATTGTGCTCACCGGCCGCCCCTGGAGCCTGAGGGGCATGTCGTGGCTGAACCAGCACGTAGCTAGGGTCTTCACATGCTCGATGGCCAGGCTGGGGAGACTACAAGGATCTAGATTATCCAGCCTGTCACCCAGCCGGCTATTGATAGCAGATCACAGGATCTTAAAATCTTGCACAAAAGGCAAATATTCAGCAAAAAATCCCAGGACCGATGGTCCCGCAGGGAGCCTAGGTCCTTCTTCACTAGGCAAAAAAAAACTGAGCTGCAGGAAGCAGGCTGATGGGTTACTACCAGAGGGATCGCCCCCTAGGCGGAACTGTAAAGTTGTGTTATTTTCACATGTATTACATGTTCTGCCTAGTCCTCTCCTGAAGGTGGCGTAATAACCCTATGGTCAAGATTACTGGAGCTGTGTCCGTCAATGAAGGAAAGAAAATTGCACCGCGTTTGGGGTGCCATTAAGAAATAACTATCGCAAACACATCCCGAATTTTGTTGAGATTCCACCTGCAATTTGAATTGCCTAGGTGTGAACGGAGCCTTAGGAACAAATAAGGGTCCTGGGAACAAGACTACTTTGTCCTTGCTCAGAGAGGTGGCTGACAGACCTGATAGCAACCAAGAAGGCTACATTGCAGCATAGATCATTCACAGGCAGTTGCCTAATAGAGAAACAAGTTGAAGTCCTAAGGAAGCACAAGGTGCTGTAAGGGTCGTTTGATCCAAGAAACATCTTAAGAAAAGGCCTTTAACAAGAGGAAAACTCTGGCCTAGTCTCAATTGTAGGAAGGTCAGAATGCAAGGCACAAAGTAATCTCTGGGATTGAAAGGTCTGTGCTCACACCAGGCAAAGAAGGATTTCCAGGTAGAACAGTATGTCTTCCTGGAAGTGGTTTTCCTTGCTTTTAGCAATTAGGGAATGATAGACTCAGTGACCCCTCTCTGTCCTTCAAAGGTTTAGGCTTCAGCCATGACATTGACAGAGAAGTAGGAAAGAACAGGGGGTCTTGAGACAACAGGTCTGGTCTGTTTGGAAGGGTAAGGGGGGGGTTCTCCTAGAAGCACGAGTATGTTTGTGTACCAGGTTCTCCTGGGCCAGTTTGGAATCATCTAAATATTCTCCATTTTATGGAGTAGTTGAGGCAGAATGTTCACTGAAGAAAAAGCAAAGATTTGCCTGAACTGAATTCCAAAGAATTATCAGAGCATCCAATTACAGTACTAGAGGATCTTTAGCCCTGGCCACAAACAGAGGAAACGTTGATGAACCTGGAGGCCAGGGTTTCCAGTTTGCAAGTCCACTATCTCTGACATATCAGGTTAAAGATGTTTTCAGAGAAGCGTCAGTCCTTGGATTACGAACAAGCCCAAAAAAAAAAAAAAAAAAGCAGTTCTGATCGTACAGGATCAAGGGAAAGTTTAAAAGTAATGTACATACATACACAAATATATAGAAAAAACAGACTTTTAAAGAAACGTCAGTACTACCTGCACTCTGCTGGGCACTGCACTGTAGAGGGAGGCATACAGCACAGCACACACTCTGCAGGAAAGCTCCCTTTGCTTTCACTGTCTGAGATCTTGTGCCGATGTACATACAGTTCAGCTGAGCAGCAGGAATTCTGTCTCATCTGATTGGCTCTCTCTACCAGGATGCTGGGGCAAGCTTGACGACCTCAGAGGCCCCCCCAGTTGAGAAAGGCTGATCTACATAACCACTGTAAGGGATGGGTTGCATAGAGTGGTTGAGAAAGGGAGCACATTTGTTCCATGCCAAATAGATACGTTGAAGAGGACTTAAGCGAAACTGGATGAATGGTACAGCCTCAATGCCCAGAACTCCCATGCAGGAACATTTCTTTGATCTCAAGGCCTGAGTGTGAGATTGGAGAAACAGTTTGGGGGAAGAAAGACATTTGCATGTGCATGTCAGAATGAGAGTAACGCTAAACTGGTCACCAGTAGGAGGCTTTTAAAGCATTGCCTATAAAAAAAAATAGGGTACTGAAATTTGTCACCATTTCACAAGCGCACAAATTACAGGTTTGACATGTTGGGTATTTATTAGGCGCAACCTTTTATATTTTACCTAAAAAAAGGGGTAATTTCTTGCGCTAGTATGTCCTAAAATTAATTTTGGTGTACTTCCATTGAAATTTTTAATTTCCCAGTTGCGGCAATATGGTGTAACATAAAAAAATTCGAACTACCATAAATGTTTTCTAACGGTGTCTGCTTTATGAAAATATATATATGCTTTGAGGGTTTATGCAATCTTCCTTCCCCTTAGAAGCCACACTGCCAAGGGAGGTATACTTTGCCTTGAAACAGAAGGTTCTGCCAAAAAGGCACAATAAGGATTACCTTTGTTTCTGTTATCTGCAGTTACTGAATCACCCAAAAGGAAAAGGTGGAAACGCATATAGCAGTTCCTCCACCCTAGGTTGAGATAGTGCATCTGTGCCTGTGCGCTGTGGGTCCCCTTGAATGAAGAAACAACATCTCACCTTTCCATTGGATCTGTTGTCAAAGATCAATTACAGGTGTTCCCTAGCTCACGCAAATCTTGTGCTACTCAGACACCATTCTGCACTATTTCCTTGCAGGCTTAAGCTGTCCACTGATTCAGCTGTCCTTTCAGATGAAGTGTCGTTAAGGAGACAAGGTTTGCATCTGCTCAACCCACAAGTTCTCCTGCAACTAAGCTTTTCTGACCTTGTGGTGCCTTGTCTGTTTAAATAAGCCACCATGGTGATATTGTCTGACAGTATGTGAACTTCCTTTCCTTTTATTGTTTCTTGAAAAGCTAGAAAAGCTTCTGTCATGGTTGCCAGCTCCCTCAGATGTGCGGAGCTTAGTAAACATCACTGAGTTGGGCTAAGTCATTTTCTGAGTGAGCGCCCCATCCCCAGGAACTGGCATTTGTAGTGATTATGACTATATCCCCATGTTTCCACTTGCGCCCTTGCTCCAGCACTTGTAGTTTTAGCCACCACATGAGAGATTTCTTCAACTCCTATGGAATAGGTATTCAAGTCTAGCGAAACCTCTGAAGCCCATCCCACTATGCAAGAGCATAACTTTCAATGGTCTTTAAATGTAGCTGTGCTCATTGGACCCCAGGTAGTGCCATCGTCGTGCTTCCCAACAGCTTCATGGCATCCCTTATTGTGCATTCTGTTGCACTCAAGAGCTGAACCGCATTTTGATGCAGAGTTGGCACTTTTTCTGGGGTCAAATATATCTTGGCGTTCAATGTGTCTTATGTAGCCCAAGTAGTCTTGTTTATACAAATAAGCTGAGATTTTTCCCAATTTATTATATACCCCAATTCCTGCAAGAAAGAAATTGTATCTGCTGCGTTATTTTTAGGTTGTTTCTGAATTCACGAAAATCAATAAATCGTCCAGATAGGGGATGATGTTCATTTCTCTCAACCTCAAGGCTTCAAAGCTGCCACCCTTTGTGGTATGGGTTGGGGGGGGGGGGGGATGTATGGGAGGCCCGAAAATTTTATTCTGTATCCATACCCTATATTATCAAGTATGAAGGGGTTCATTGTGACTTCCGGCCATTGCGGGAGGAATGCCCCCAATCTTCCCCCCACAATGCCCATTAAGTCACTGTGACTGTTTTCTTCTGGTCCTTGGGATTAAAATGGAAACCCCTTTTCCATTCTCTTTTCTGAAAGACCAGCTTTTCTTATTGTTCTTCTGGATGGTTTCTTTATTCTGGCGCTGCCTGTTGGAACGAAAAAGCTTCCTTCCATTCTGCTTGCTTGGCATGGGAAAGCCTTTTTTCATGTCGGCAGAACTCACTAACACTGATTTTAGCTTTGTGCAGGAGGTTTCCTTCAAATGGGAGCGCACAAAGCATGGCCTTTAAGGTTAGGTCCACCTGCGAGGACTTCATATCACTCTCTTTGACGAGATATGGAGTGTAGTGGACCGAGCTGTGAATTTATTGGCTTCTGTAGAAGCATCAGCAATGAAAGCTAAGGTTTTCTCCAAAACAGGCAACGGTTGAAGAACTTTCTCTGCTGGGGTGCCCTGTTCTATATGTGAACCTAGCTAACCCAACCAGATGTCCAAGGTATGGGCTACGCTTGTAGTTGCTATGGTCAGTTTAACATTCACAGCACTAGCCTCCCAGGCACATTTCAAAAAATGTTCTGCTTTACGATCCATGGGATCTTTTAGAGAACCCCCGACTTCATAAAAAGTCTGTCCTAGAAATTTTTGATAGCGGTGCATCTAACTTAGGACATGTTTCCCAGAGCAATACAACCTCCTCTTTGAAGAGAAATCTCAGTTTTAAGTTTTTTTTGGAATGAACCCTTTCCCTTTCAGGTTTTTTCTATTCCCTCTGAATGGTGTCCAGTTTTCTGATAAATTCTGCTGCTCTTCCACAAGTTTAAGTATATGCTAGATTACTTTTAGAAGATTATCCGTCTCATCTGAAGGCAAAAAAGAAATCTTTGTGATTTAGGAGCTTTATCATCAATTTCCCCTCCTTCCGATTCTGACATGCTGGAAGAATCTTCCTCGAACTCCTCTGAGACCCTTGTTCCTCTAAAGGCTTCTTGCTCGAGGCAGTGGCTGAGAAGGCAGTAGTACCCGAGGTGACAAGTAGCCTTTCATTATGTACAGAGACTCCTGCAGCTGGTTTCTGAAAGACGGAAATGTGCAAGTCATCTCATCTTTCATATAGACTGCATGAAATCCCTAAAGGGGTTGTAAAGTCAAATTTTTTTTACCATAATGCATTCCTTGCATTAAGGTAAAAAATGTTTAGGTGTCAGCATCGCCCCTCAGGCCTCCTTTACTTCAAGTGGTTGTATATTCAATTTTTTAACTTTTACCTACAGGAAAGCCTATAATAAGGTTTACCTGTAGGTAAAAAAAATCTCTCCTAAACCTGTACGGTTTAGGAGATATTCCCCTCGGTATGCGCCGCTGACTGCAGCGGCGGATGCACACAAGGGGATTCTCGGCCTGAAAATCCGGCAGTGGCCGGCAGGCCCGAATGAAAACTCCCGCGCGCATGCGCGGGAGTGACGATATCGAGGCTCCGGCCACTCACAGCGCTGGAGCCGCGATACCCGGAAGAAACGCAGAGGGAGCATGTCAGCTCCCTCGGCGTGGATCGGGCCAGATGTCGGGGCCTAGTTCTAAGGTAAGTATTTCATAATGAGCTAGTATGCGGTGCATACTAGCTCATTATGCCTTTTGCTTTGCAGGTGTTAAAAAAAAAAAAAAAATTGCGGGTTTACTACCGCTTTAAGTGAGATCCCCTTTGATCCAGCGTTGTGCACGTCGGCAGATCGTTTTTTACCCTCACTTCTGGGTCTCACTGGCTTTGTTGGGGCACGGGAAGCCATTGGCTACCAGGGCTGTTCATCAAAAGCAAGTGACAGAGTGGGGATGAGCCCCGCTGTCTGTGTCAATGGACACAGCAGAGGGACTTGGGTGCAAGCATGCACAAGTGCCCCCATGGCAAGCAGCTTCTCATGGGGGCAATGGAAAGAGGAAGGGCCAGGGGCGCCGACGGGGGACCCAAAGAGAGGAGGTACCCGGCCACTCTGTGCGATTCCAACAGAGAGGTTAAATATAGACATGTTTGTAGCTTTACAAACGCTTTAGGCCCCATTCACAGTCGTGTAACTTGGGACTGCAAAGTTGCATGAAAAGTCGTTCCGCATGATTTCCAATGATAACCATTTACATGTGCGACTCCAAGTCGTGTCGACTTTAAAGTAGTCCCTGTACTACTTTTGTCTGGCTTTTATGCGAGCATTAAACATGCATTCCCAGTGTGAAAAGGGCCTTAAGGACGTGGGGTCTTCCCCAAAAATCCATACCAGACCCTTATCTGAGCACGCAACCTGGAAGGCCGCAGGAAAAAAGGGACGAGAGAGCACCCCCCCACCCCTGAACCGTACCAGGCCACATGCCCTCAACATTGGCAGGGGCCTCATCCCTACAACCCTTGCCCGGTGGTTGTGGGGGTCTGCGAGTGGGGGGGGGGGTTTATCGGAATCTGGAAACCCCCTGTAACAAGGTGACCTCCAGGCTTCCCCCACCCCCCCTGTGTGAATTGGTAATGGGGTACAAATATAACCCTACCATTTCACAAAAAAGTGACAAAGGTTAAAAAAAGACAAGGGACCATTTTTGACAAGTCCTTTATTAAATTCTTCTTCTTTCATCTTTCTTCTGGTCTTCCTTCCGTGTTCTTGTTTCTCCAACTTCCTCTCCATCATCTTCATCTACTTCTTCCTCTGCTTTTCTCGTGTCGCTTCTTCCTCCAGCTTCTTCTCTGCGCTGTCCGCACAATCTGCCTCTGTGGGAGTCTTCAGCCATGCGACGCTTCCATTCTTCTGACACTACGTAAATAACGGACGGGGACTTCCCTATGGCTTTCCCAGTGATGTCAGAGGGGGGTGGGGTCACCCATTTACGTAAACGGATGACCCCACCCCCCGACATCACTTCTGGCCAGGATCTGGGGGTCCCTTTGTTAAAGGGGGCTTCCAGATTCCGATAATCTCCCTGCCCGCAGACCCCCACAAACACCGGGCAATGGTTGTGGGGAGGAGACCCTTCTCCCTATCAACATGGGGACAAGGTTCTTTGAGGAGCTATCTTAAAGCACCCTCCCAATATTGAGGGCATGTGGCCTGGTGCAGTTGGGAGGGGTGCTCTCTCGTCCCCCCCCCTCTTTTCCTGCGGCCTGCCAGGTTGCAGGCTCGGATAAGGGTCTGGTATGGATTTTTGGGGGGACCCTACGCTTTTTTTTTTAATTGGTGCAGGGTTCCCCTTAAAATCCATACCAGACTACCAGACTGAAGAGTCTGGTAGTTTTAAATTACTTTTTTTCCTTTAGGAATGTAATTTTGCTGTCAGGCTGTTCTAAACACGGGAAGCATGCGCCCCTTTACAGGCATATTATATACACCCCCCAGGTACGAAATTTTAAGGAATATTACACCTTTATTGTTTCACTTTAAGCATTATTGAAAAAACGTCTGTTTTTAAAACTTTTTTTTGCATTGATACATGTCCCCTGGGGCAGGACCCAGGTCAAACACTTTTCATGACAATACCATGCATATAAGCCTTTAAAATTAGCACTTTTGATTTCTCCCATAGACTTTTAAAGGGCGTTCTGCGGCTTTCGAATTTGCCATGAACACCCAAAATTGTTCGCTGTTCGGCGAACTGCCGAACAGCCAATGTTCGTGTCGTACACGAGTTTGACTCGAACATAAAGCTCATCCCTGATCCTATTTCACCAAAAAATCTCAACGGAGAGAGGGAAAATAAGCCCAAACCACACCATATGCAGAGGGTATGCACCAAAAGCCACCAGACACTACACACGCGCCCCTGAGCCCTGTAACATATAGGTAAATAAGTAACAGACCAGACATAGGCCTTACCGTGGTGCTGGAATCCCCCAGCTTTGACAGATGTGGCTCCTGCATAGCTGTCCACACACCTGCTTGAGAGCCGGTCCGCCTTCTATGAATATTAAGTAGATGGGGCCCCACAAGCCGACCCTGATGGCCCACTTGCATATGGAACAAATCAGCTGCAGCAAGGAGAGAGGAGTCCATGCCTCAATAGCTTTATATGCTCAAAACACGAAGAAGAGGTGCACCTGTTAGGAGTAGAGGTCGACCGATATGGGTTTTTCTCTGGCCGATGCCAATGCCGATATTTAGAAATCATGGCGGCCGATAGCCGATATATGATGCCGATTTTTTTGGGCCGATATGTTAGGCCGATTTTATTTTATTTATTTATTATATTACTATTTTTTTTAATCCCCCTTGATCTAACACACCTTTCCCACTGGGGCGTTTTTCAGGCGCTTTTGGGCTAAAAAATAGCGCCTGTAAAGTGCCTGCAAAATGGCTCCCCTGCAGTCTGTGTGAAAGACAGAGTGCTTTCACACTGAGGCGATGCGCTGGCAGGATCTTAAAAAAAAAAGTACAGCAAGCAGCACATTTGGAGTGGTGTATACCGCTCCTCCACCACTCCTGCCCATTGATATGAATGGGCACCACTGCCGAAGCGCATGCAATGCGATTTGGCAGCAGTGCTTCATGGGCGCATTTAACCCCTTCCTTGGCTGCTAGCTGGGTTATATGTGCCCCACTAGCAGCCAAATAGCACCGCTAAAATGATGGTAAAGAGCCGCTAAAACTTGCGTTTTACCATCAACGCCTGCCCGCTCCAGTGTGAAAGCAGTCTTCATAAGTGATACAGAAAATTTCTTACATTTAAACATTAAACAAAACAAAACCTCCAATCAGTTTACTTGTATGTATGATTTAGATAAAAAAAAAAAAAAAAAAAACCTATATATTAAATAAAAACAGGTAGTCAAAACTTTTGGACAAAAAAAAAAAAAAAAAGTGGGCTAACTTTACTGTTTTTATTTTATTTTTATTTTTTAAATAGTGTATTTTTTTCCCAAAAAAATGCATTTGAAAGACCTCTGTGCAAATGCCGTGTGACATAAAATATTGCAACAACCGTTATTTTATTCCCTAGGATCTCTGCTAAAAAAAATATATATAATTTATGGGGGGGTCTAAGTGATTTTCTGGCAGAAAATACAGGATTGTAAGCAACAAGTGTCAGAAAAGATTTAGTCTTTAAATGGTTAAACTGAGAACTTCTACACATGGAGATAACTTCATTCATTCAAGTGTAAACATTGTATCATTTTGTTCTTTTCTTGGCAGCCTGCCCAGAGAGGAGGAAAGTGTTTCTATGACGACTCAGGCAACTTACACTGACTTCTATACAGAAGTCATTTCAAAGTCCCGCTGCAGTTCTAAATCGGCTTTTTATCAGCACAATCGGCCGATGCCGATTATTTAAAAAACAGCAAATATCGGCCGATATATCGGTCGACCTCTAGTTAGGAGTTGGGAGTTTTAACGTGCCAGTAACCAAGACTCATAATTTCCATTAAAATTCACGTGTTTTATTCAATTAGCTAAAAAGCGTTAGTCAAAAACAAAAAGGTATATACAAATAAACTTTAAAGAAAAAGAAATTCATTGTTTAAAATTGCTGGATCAATTTCTTTCGGATCTTACAAAAATGATCAGTGGTTAATGGTGAATAGACTGCTTATCCCGACATGTTTTGCCAATTAGGCTTTTTCAGGGCATTTTCATTATCACACCTAAATAGATATATTAACCGCCTCCAGCCCGCACTATAGCAGAAAGACGGCTACAGTATGGGCTTTAATTGCCGGGAGGGCACCCATGTACATGCTCCTGAGAATGTGGGGCCAATCCCGGCCTCTTACCACGTGGTCACCCAATGACATTACGTGGTGTAAACAGAAGATCGTAATCAGCTTTTTTCCCCTCATGCTAGCAGCATGAGGGGGGAAAAAACCAAACAGATTAGCGACCTCTGTCAGAGGGACATCATTCCCGATCATCTAGAGCCACTGCTGCTATGCAGTGCCCACCAGTGCCACCTATCAGTACCGCCTACTAGTACTTCTCAGTGTCGCCTCATCAGTGCAGCCCATCAGTGACCATCAGTGCAGACTCAGAGCACATCGAGGAGAACATTTATCGGTTTTCAAAACCTCACAGTGCCACCTCTCAGTGTCGCCTTATAAGTGCACATCAGTGAAGGTGAAAACGTACTGGTTTTCAGAATTTTATAACAAACTATAAAACAGTTTTTTTTGGGGGGTCCTATATTTTTGGTCTTTTTTTATTTATTTTTTAGCAAAAACATTTTTAACCACTTCGCGCCCACGCTATAGCCAAAAGACGGCTACAGTGCGGACGCTAACTGCCGGGAGGCCGTCCCTGGACGTCCTTCTGTTTACTTCCCCAATGCGCGCCGCCGCGGGCGTGCATCGAGGAAGTTCTGTGCTGGCCGTGTCCCCCGGACACAGCCAGTCACAGATCGCTGTAAACGGCCAATCACTGCTGCCGTTTACAGCGTGATTGGCGTGCCCAATGAGAGATGATCTCATATGTAAACACATGAGATCATCTCTCATCGCCGGCTCTCCCTCCTCACACAGACAGCGTGTGAGGAGGGAGAGATGAACCGCTGCATCTTTGCAGCAGTCTGTGTAAAAAATAAATAAAAATACAGTGCGCATCTGCCCCCACTGCCACCTGCCCCCACTGCCACCTGCCCCCACTGCCACCTGTCATCAGTGCCACATCAGTGCCACATCAGTGCCATGTCATCAGTGCCACATAGTGCCATCTGTCATCAGTGCCACGTTTCATCAGTGTCACATAGTGCCATCTGTCATCAGTGCCATATCAGTGTCATGTGTCATCAATGCCACATATTAGTGCCAGTCATCAGTGCCACGTATCAGTGCCATCTGTCATCAGTGCCACGTATTAGTTCCATCTGTCATCAGTGCCACGTATTAGTGCCACGTGTCATCAGTGCCATATATAAGTGCCACCTGTCATCAGTGCCACATATTAGTGCCATCTGTCAGTGTCACGTGTCATCAGTGCCACGTATTAGTGGCATCATCAGTGCCACATAGCAGTGCCATCTGTCATCAGAGCCACGTCGGTGTCACGTGTCATTGCCCTGGTGCTCCAGGGCTTTCAAACGTGTAATAGGTAGTCAACAAGTTAGATGTGTAATTTATGCTCCTAGAACACGTGACATCGCTCCCTGCATGTTGGGCCTCTCTATGTGGCCAGGCTGTGGAAAAGTCCCACACATTTGGTATCGTAATACTCAGGAGTAGCATAATTTATTATAGGGCATTAAAAAAAATAACATCAAAAAGCTCACCATTCCTCTTAAATACCCTGGAATGTCTACTTTCAAAAAAAGGGGTCATTTGGGGGGTATTTTTACTATCCAGGCTTGTTCGGGTCACAAGAAATGAGATAGGCCACCAGTACATTAGATGTGATCAATTTTGTGTTATTCGCACCACAGCTTGTAGACTCTCTAACTGTCACAAAGACCAAATAATATCCACTAATTTGGGTTATTTTTACCAAACATATGTAGCAGTATAAATTGTGGCCAAAATGTATGAAGAAAAATTAATAATTTGCAAAATTTTATCACAGAAACAAAAAAAATTAGTTTTTTCTTAAATTTTCATTATTTTTTAATTTATAGCGCAAAAAATAAAAAACCCAGAGGTGATCAAATACCACCAAAAGAAAGCTCTATTTGTGGGAAAAAAGGACAAAAAATTAATTATTTGGGTACGCTGTTGCATGACTAAGTGAGTAAATGAGTAATTGTCAAAGTGTGAGAGCACCGAAAGCTGAAAATTGGTCTGGGCAGGAGGGGTGTTTAAGTGCCCAGTAGGCAAGTGGTTAAAAATCAGCAGTGATTAAATTCCACCAAAAGAAAGCTCTATTTGTGTGAAAAAAAATAATAAAAATTTAATTTGGGTATATTGTTGCATGGTCATTTAAAGTGTGACAGCGCTGAAAGCTGAAAATTGACCTAGCCTCTCTTTGAGATTTGTTGTTTACAAGTTAAAAGTTTTTTTTTTTTTTTGCTAGAAAATTATTTAGAACCCCAAACATTATACTTTTTTTTCTAACACCCTAGAGAATAAAATGCCGTTGCAATACTTTGTCACACCGTATTTGCGCAGCGGTCTTACAAGCGCACTTTTTTTAAATTAAAAAATAAGACAAGGGTAAAGTTAGCCCAATTTTTTTTTTATATTGTGAAAGATAATGTTATGCCGAGTAAGTTGATGCTCAACATGTCACGCTTAAAAACTTTTACCCTTTAAAATCTCCATAGGCAACTTTTTAAAAATTTTTTAGGTTGCATATTTTGAGTTACAAAGTATGTTTAGGGCTAAAATTATAGCGCTCGCTCTACCAATCGCGGCAATATCTCACACGTGTGCTTTGAACACCATTTTTATATGCGGGCGCTTCTCACATATGTGTTTGCTTCTGCATGCGAGCTCGGTGGGACGGGGCGCGTTTAAAAATATATATATATTTATTTTACTTTTTATATTTTTAGATTGTTCTTTAAAAAAAAAAATGGTGTCACTTTCATCCCTATTGCAAGTAATGTAAACATCCCTTGTAATAGAAAAAAATAAAAAATAAAAAATAAAAACACGGCCCTTTAAGAGCTACCACCACAATGGTATGGAGACGGGTGTGGCCATCTTCCCTTATCTCATCTCCATAGCCAACAAAGGAGAAGATTCGATCACCTCCGCCACTGCCGACAGCTCGGGAGGGGAGCCTCTCCCACTGCCGATAAAAGTGATCTTGCGGTTAATCGGCCGCAGTGACCACCATTATCGGAAACCAGACCGCTGGCCAAAAGGGGGGGGGGGGGGGGGAATAACAGGGTTATGGCAGCTAGCTGCTGCCATAACATTATTCCTCTTCAGACTGAGGACGTATATTGGCGTGCAGCAGTCGGGAAGTGGTTAAGTGCCCAGTAAGCGGTTAAAATATAGACATCAGTGTACCCGAATATTTAGTATTGTAAGGTTTAGAAGCACTCCAAAAGAGTAAACCAGCCAATAATTTTAAGAATTGTTAACGGGCATCTTAACAATTTGTCATATTTGTGCATCCAAAAAAGATTTTGTGTAAATGCAAGGGTTCGCAGATCCAGGTGCAAAGTTTAATCAAAAAAGGGGGGAACATATCAAACAACGTGGGATGAGGCACTAATATGCTGGCCGCAGGAGGAACAGATCAGGTCAATATCAACTGTAAAATATGCAGCTGGTACTGATCCCACGGAGCCACCAGCGCGTCTGACGCATGTGCCCACGGATCTCTTGTCCTGGACACTAATCATGGCACCTTCCGATTGAGACGGGAGGCGGGTAGATCCACATCTGGTGTACCCCACTTCAGGCACAGCAACCTTAACATCTCCGGATGCAATGCCCATTCTCCTGGGTCCAACATCTGTCGACTCAAATAGTCCGCCTGCCAGTTCTCCACTCCCGGGATGTAAATGGCCGGCAGGTACATGTCGCTCTGCCAATCGAAGTATATAAGCGACCTCCCGTGCAGCGGCGGAGCATCTTGTTCCCCATTGGTGATTTACGTACACCACAGCCATGGTTTTGTCTGACTGTATCATGATCGGATGCCAACCTGGCATTAACGTGGAAACAGTTGATTTTACAACACTTGACTTTTACTCACTGTTTTTCACCGAAGATCTCTATAGATCTATTGTGGACCAAACCAATTTGTACGCTGGTCAACACATCGCCACTATTCCCTAGTCCGCCCTTGCCAGACAATGGAAACCAGTTACGGTTTCCGAATTTAAAATCTTTCTGGGCCTCTCCCTCAATATGGGCATAACCAAAAAGAGTGAGTTGCGGTCATATTGGTCCACTGACCCAATTCACCATATGCGCGTGTTCTCTGCTTCCATGTCCAGGGCACGATACGAGCTGATTTTGCGGTTCATGCACTTCAGCGACAATGAACTCTGTCGTCCTCGTGGAGACCCTGAATACGATCGGCTCTACAAAATTCGGCCCCTCATAAACCACTTCAACCAACGTTTTGCAGACTTTTTTACTCCCCATCAAGTTGTCTGCGTTGATGAGTCCCTGATTAAGTTTTCTGGTCGCTTGTCATTCAAACAATACGTCCCCAACAAGCGTTCCAGATACGGGGTCAAGATGTATAAGCTCTCTGACAGGGCCACAGGCTATACACGTAGTTTTATGGTTTATGAGGGTAAAGATAGTCACGTAGAGCCGGAGAACTGCCCTGACTACATAGGAAGCGCTGGCAAGATAGTGTGGGACATGGTGTCACCCTTATTCGGAAAGGGGTACCACTTGTACGTGGACAATTATTACACAAGCGTGCCACTGTTTAGTCACTTGTTGAGCAGCAGATTGGAGCATGTGGCACCATGCGACCTTCCCCAGCGGCTTGTAGAGTCCCGTCTTAGGCTGGGGGAGAGAGCCTGCTTGCGCAGTAATAATTTGCTCGCTATGAAGTGGAGGGATAATAAGAATGTTTTAGTTCTTACCTCCCTTCATGCAGACACGACGGTCCAAATTCCTACGGCGACTGGTATTGTGGAGAAGCCCCTCTGTGTCCACAAATATAACCTTAATATGGGAGGGGTGGACCTCAATGACCAGTTGTTGGCGCCGTATCTAGTTGCCCGTAAGGCCAGACACTGGTACAAAAAAGTGTCTGTTTATTTATTCCAATTGGCTATACTGAATGCTTATGTACTACACAAAGCTTCAGGACGGACTGGATCCTTCCTTAAATTCCAGGAGGATATCGTCAGAGCCCTTCTGTATCCAGGCGGTGCTCCACCTCACGTTCCCCAACCAGATGCAGTAAGCCGGCTGCATGAGAGGCATTATCCTTATGTCATCCCGAGTACCCCTACTCAACGAGCCCCCCAAAGAAAATGTCGTGTCTGCAGAAAGCGCGGATATAGGCGTGACTCCCGTTATTGTTGTCCCCGCTGTCCTGACAATCCTGGTCTTTGCATTGGTGAATGTTTTGAACGCTACCATGAACTAGTTGAGTTTTAGAGTAGGGTACAGCATTGCACAGGCTAGGCACACGTTCACAGGGTCTCCCAAGATGCCATCGCATTTTGAGAGACCCAAACCGCTGGAACCGTTACAACGGAAGTGTTAAAGTTACATAAAAAAGTGTTAAAAAAAAAAAGTAAAAAAAAAAAAAAAAAAAAAAAAACAGTTGTCGTTTTATTGTTCTCTCTCTCTCTATTCTCTCTCTATTGTTCTGCTCCTTTGTACTGTATTCTATTCTGCAATGTTTTATTGTTAACCATTTTTTGTTTTCAGGTACGCCATTCAGCTGTAGCGTGGATTTATTTATCTTGACAGCAACAGCGTTTGCTCCCACGATACGTAAAGCCGCGACTCCAGCGCTGTCGGAGGTGATTTCACCACCACAGTTAAAAAAGAGTATATATGCCGAAGCATGGGGGCATACGGGGTGGAGGAGCGATCTGCTCCTACCTTTTGCGGGAGGATGCCCCCATGCTTCGGCATATATATATTTTAGGCACAGATTGTGTTAAATGTGTTATTTTTTGCTATTTTTTTTTGTATTTGCTTTGCAGGTATGGTAAGTCCTACTGTTATACTGTAATGTTACTTTGTTTTATTGTTAACCATCATTTGCTTAGCAGGTACGCCATTCTGCTGCAGCGCGGATTTATTTATCTTGACAGCAACAGCGTTTGCTCCCACGATACGTAAAGCCGCGACTCCAGCACTGTTGGAGGTGATTTCACCACCACAGTTAAAAAAGAGCATATATGCCGAAGCATGGGGGCATACGGGGTGGAGGAGCGATCTGCTCCTACCTTTTGCGGGAGGATGCCCCCATGCTTCGGCATATATATATTTTAGGCACAGATTGTGTTAAATGTGTTATTTTTTGCAATTTTTTTTTCTATTTGCTTTGCAGGTATGGTACGTCTTACTGTTATACTGTAATGTTACTTTGTTTTATTGTTAACCATCATTTGCTTAGCAGGTACGCCATTCAGTTGCAGCGCGGATTTATTTATCTTGACAGCAACAGCGTTTGCTCCCACGATACATAAAGCCGCGACTCCAGCACTGTCGGGGGTGATTTCACCACCACAGTTAAAAAAGAGCATATACGCCGAAGCTTGGGGGCATAAGGGGTGGAGGAGCGATCTGCTCCTACCTTTTGCGGGAGGATGCCCCCATGCTTCGGCATATATAAATGGTGCATGTATGCCCACCATTAGAAGTGGGTGGATGAAGGGAGGTATCTAATGGTGGGCATACCCACCGATCAATATTTTTTTTTTGTTCAGCCCACAGGCTGCATGAAAAAAAAATTACAATATATGCCCAACCAGTTCCAGCAATACTGGTATGTTGCTGGACTTTGAGTGCTTATACCAGAATGATGCCTGCAGGTTTAGGTATCATCTTGGTATCATTCTAGGCTAATTAGCCTCTAGACTACTTTTACAAGCAGTGGGAGGGAATGTCCCCCCCCCCCCCCCCCCATCTTCCATGGTTTTCTCAGGCTCTCCTGTCCCAACAGGGAACCTGAGAATGCAGCCGGTGGTTCCGCCAGCTGACCATAGAGCTGATCAGAGACCAGAATGGCTCCAATCATCTCTATGGCCTAAGACACCGGAAGCTACGAGCATTTCATGACTTAGATTTTGCGGGATGTAAACAGCGCCATTGGGAAAGCATTTTATCACACCAATCTTGGTGTGGTCAGACGCTTTGAGGACAGAGGAGAGATCTAGGGTCTGATAGACCCTAATTTTTTCAAAAAAGAGTACCTGTCACTATATTGCAATCATAGGGGATATTTACATTCCCTGAGATAACAATAAAAATCATAAAAAAATATATATATTAATGAAAGGAACAGTTTAAAAATAACAAAAAAAAGCAAAATAAATAATAAAAAAAAAAAAAAAAAAAAAACACCCCTGCCCCCCCCCCCTGCTAAGGCGCAACGTCGAACGCAAGCGTTGGTCTGGTGTCATATGTAAACAGCAATTGCACCATGCATGTGAGGTATCACCACGAAGGTCAGATCGAGGGTACTAATTTTAGCAGTAGACCTCCTCCGTAAATCTAAAGTGGTCACCTGTAAAGGCATTTAAAGGCTTTTACAAATGTACGTAGTTTGTCGCCGCTGCACGTTTCTGCGCAATTTTAAAGCATGTCGTGTTTGGTATCCATGTACTCGGCCTAAGATCATATTTTTTATTTCATCAAACATTTGGGCAATATAGTGATTTTTAGTGCATTAAAATAAAAAAAAGTGTGTTTTTTCCCCAAAAAATGCGTTTGAAAAAACGCTGCGCAAATACCGTGTGAAAAAAAAAAATGAAACACCCACCATTTTAATCGGTAGGGCTTTTGCTTTAAAAAAACACTTCATGTTTGGGGGTTCAAAGTAATTTTCTTGCAAAAAAAAAAATATTTTTTCATGTAAACAAAAAGTGTCAGAAAGGGCTTTTTCTTCAAGTGGTTAGAAGAGTGGGTGATGTGTGACATAAGCTTCTAAATGTTGTGTATAAAATGCCAGGACAGTTCAAAACCTCCCTCAAATGACCCCATTTTAGAAAGTAGACACCCCAAGCTATTTGCTGAGAGGCATGTCGAGTCCATGGAATATTTTATATTTTGACAAAAGTTGTGGAAAAAAGACATTATTATTATTATTTTTTTTGCACAAAGTTGTCATTAAATGATATATTGCTCAAACATGCCATGGTTATATGTAAAATTACACCCCAAAAATACATTCTGTTGCTTCTCCTGAGTACGGGGATACCACAAGTGTGAGACCTTTTGGGAGCCTAACCGCGTACGGTACCCCAAAATCCAAGCACCACCTTCAGGATTTCTAAGGGTGTAAATTTTTGATTTCATTCCTCACTGCCTATCACAGTTTCGGAGGCCATGGAATGCCCAGATAGCACAAAATCTCCCCAAGTGACCCCATTTTGGAAAGGAGACACCCCAAGCTATTCGCCGAGAGGTATGGTGAGTATTTTGCAGACCTTCATTTTTGTCACAAAGTTTTGAAAATTGAAAAAAAGAAAAAAAATATACATTATTTTTTTTTCTCTTCATTTTCAAAAACAAATGAGAGCTGCAAAATACTCACCATGCCTCTCGGCAAATAGCTTGGGGTGTCTACTTTCCAAATTGGGGTCATTTTGGGGGGTTTTGTGCCATTTTGGCATTTTATGGCTTTCAAAACTGTGATAGGTAGTGAGGTGTGAAATCAAAAATTTACACCCTTAGAAATCCTGAAGGCGGTTCTTGGTTTTCGGGGCCCCGTACGCGACTAGGCTCCCAAAAAGTCCCACACATGTGGTATCCCCTTACTCAGGAGAAGAAGCAGAATTTATTTTGGGGTGTCATTTCACATATGCCCCTGGCATGTGTGAGCAATATATCATTTAGTGACAACTTTGTGAAAAAAATAAATAAATAAATAAAAGTTTGCAATTTTCCCGCAACTTGTGGCAAAATATAAAATATTCCATGGACTCAACATGCCTCTCAGCAAATAGCTTGGGGTATCTACTTTCTAAAATGGGGTCATTTGTGGGGGTTTTGTGCCATCTTGGCATTTTATGGCCTTCAAAACTGTAATAGGTAGTGAGGCGTGAAATCAAAAATTTACGCCCTTAGAAAGCCTGAAGGCGGTTCTTGGTTTTCAGGGCCCCGTACGCAGCTAGGCTCCCAAAAAATCCCACACATGTGGTATCCCCGTACTAAGGAGAAGCAGCAGAATTTATTTTGGGGTGTCATTTCACATATAGAAAAAAATATATAAACCGCGCTGGGGAAAAATAGTGAAAAAGCAAACTAACAATGTGTAATGTAGGCAGCAGCAATAAATGCGATATAGACACTCAACAATAATACAAGAATACAGAAAATCTGCGCCAGCCCTCTAACCAATTATGTAAAAGAAGTGAAATAATAAAAATATAAATAATTAATATATAAATGATTGATGCAATCAAAAACACCTCAAGTGCATAAGAAAAAAGTGCATAAAAAATGACAATGCAAAAAGTCCATTCATAGAAAGTTCATGTGTAAGTCCATATGATTAACAATTATGTTCTTAAATGGAGACACCACAGTGATTCAACACACTCTGAATGCGCACGAAGTGCCCGTTACCGTATAGTGAGTGCGCTTACCAGAGGGTATATAGATTGGAGCGTTATAAATAGATGGTAGGTCACACCAAAGTAATCCTCCTTATAATGGGTCAGCTCTCCGCATCACAACAGCACTCACGAAAAGGTAATCTATTCCGTGGTCCCAAAAAGGTACTCAGCGGTCCACAGGAAAGAAAGGAACCAACATAGCGTAATAACGTTGAGACAATTTATTAAAAATAAAAAGTAGCGCACTTACATGTAAGTCGAAAGTATACAGCATATAAAAGTAACATAAAAAGCCGGCCGGCAAACAGGAGCCCGTCCTCCTCTCCGACAACGTGGTGGCGTCACTGCGTGCCTTCCCAGACACGTTTCGTCATACCTGACGTTGTCAATGGGGAACATTGCATGCGTGAGCAATATATCATTTAGTGACAACTTTGTGAAAAAAAATAAAAAGTTTGTAATTTTCCCGCAACTTGCGGCAAAATATAAAATATTCCATGGACTCAACATGCCTCTCAGAAAATAGCTTGGGGTGTCTACTTTCTAAAATGGGGTCATTTGTGGGGGTTTTGTGCCATCTTGGCATTTTATGGCCTTCAAAACTGTAACAGGTAGTGAGGAGTGAACTCAAAAATGTACGCCCTTAGAAAGCCTGAAGGCGGTTCTTGGCTTTTGGGGCCCCGCACGCAGCTAGGCTCCCAAAAAATCCCACACATGTGGTATCCCCGTACTCAGGAGAAGCAGCAGAATTTATTTTGGGGTGTCATTTCACATATGCCCATGGCATGCGTGAGCAATATATCATTTAGTGACAACTTTGTGAAAAAATAAAAAGTTTGTAATTTTCCCGCAACTTGTGGCAAAATATAAAATATTCCATGGACTCAACATGCCTCTCAGCAAATAGCTTGGGGTGTCCACTTTCTAAAATGGGGTCATTTGGGGGGGTTTTGTGCCATCTTGGCATTTTATGGCCTTCAAAACTGTGATAGGTAGTGAGGAGTAAAATGACATATGTATGCCCTTAAAAATCCTGAAGGCGGTGCTTGGCTTTCGGGGCCCCGTACGCGGCTAAGCTTCCAAAAAGTCGACCACATGTGGTATCCCCGTACTCAGGAGAAGCAGCAGAATGTATTTTGGGGTACAATTCCACATATAACCATGGCATGTCTGAGCAATATATCATTTAGTGACAACTTTGTGTAAAAAAAAAAAAAAAAAAAAAAAAAAATTTTTTGTCATTATTCAATTGCTTGCGGGGAAAAAAAAAAATATTCAATGGGCTCAACATGCCTCTTATCAATTTCCTTAGGGTGTCTACTTTCCAAAATGGGGTAATTTGGGGGGGTTTTGTACTTCCCTGCCATTTTAGCACCTCAAGAAATGAGATAGGCAGTCAAACTAAAAGCTGCGTAAATTCCAGAAAATGTACCTTAGTTTGTAGATGTGACAACTTTTGCGCAAACCAATAAATATGCAGTTATTGACTTTTTTTTTACCAAAGACATGTGGCTGAATACATTTTGGCCTAAATGTATGACTAAAATTGAGTTTATTGGATTTTTCTAATAACAAAAAGTAGAAAATATCATTTTTTTTTCAAAATTTGCGGTCTTTTTACGTTTATATCGCAAAAAATTAAAATCGCAGAGTCAGTCAAATACCTTTAAAAGAAAGCTCTATTTGTGGGAAAAAAAGGACGCAAATTTCGTTTGGGTACAACATTGCATGACCGCGCAATTACCAGTTAAAGCAGCGCAGTGCCAAATTGTAAAAAGACCTCTGGTCATTTACCAGCAAAATGGTCCGGTCTGAAAGTGGTTAACCTGGATACTGGGGGGTCCACGACCGGAGGAGCCGACCATTTCTTGAGGAGGCTTTCCTCAAAGGGGTAACGCACCGCCATGTATTTGGGGACCGAAAAGGTCAGTTGCGGGCGACCCCATTCCTTGTAAATGAACTTGTCAAAATAAGTCAGACACGGGAATACCTTAGGTGAACGTGCTGCCTTGCGGGACCCAAAAGGGACCGGTACATCAGGAGAGGGATCCGCTGGCTCCTGAATCTTCAGGGTATCACGCACCGCTGTGATAAGTGCTCCAACAAAGGCTTTGTCACACACAGACCCAGACGGGGACTCATCCTCACTGTTCGAATGGTCCTGGTCAGCGTCATCTGACAAGACAGAGCAGGGGTCACCGTTTTCAGCAGTACCCGAGTCTGCATCAGAGCTCTCCCCAGAGGCCGGGGGGGTGGGGGGCAGGGGCCGCTTTTTAGCACCTTTCTTCCCACGCACCGCCTCCATCTTGGCAACGAATGAATTGAGGACCGCTGTCAGGGTGTCCATGGGGACTGCGCCACCTGCAGGTTTCTGGGGAAGAAACACCAGTTTCTGAAGCCATGCTGACCCTACCCTGTCTGCCACCCGAAGTGGACTTAGGACAGTGACAGTCCCACCCTCCTTGCTGCCGCTGACCGAGGGGTTCTAACCTGCCGGACTAACCGCCCTGAGGAGTTCCGCGCTGTTTACAGCAGTGCCTGTAGACCCCTAGCGCTCCCAGATGCAGAGGAACCAAAACTGTCGGTGGCAGTCTGTCAGAGCGATCGGTGGACGATCGCTGAGCGATCTCAAAAACGTGCTCAGACTACATAGAGAGCCATCTCAGTGCTCAGTAATGACAAACAGGAAGCTCAGGGCACACAAAGCTGTTGCTAGAGCACAAAAACATGGTCCAGCTTAAAGAAAATGGCCGCCAGTGTGCTGAATAGGGAATCGCCAGGAAAATGGCCGCTTGAAGCCCAGAAGTATGCTGTCCTTTGCCCACACTGAAAATGGCCGCCAGCCAGCGCTATGAGAGACAAACAAACATGTGGCAGAGCCACAGCACTACACCGACACAAAGGCAAACCTCATGCTGATCAGTCCCACCGAGGCAGGGAGAGCTGTATTTACCATACCTGAAGAGCTGGGAGACATTCCATTGCAGAACTACTCACTGATCAGTACAGGGTAGCTGCTGGCCTGGCATACTGCGACATAGACATCAGTAGCCCGGTCATATGTATGCCCCGGAACATAAAAGCTCACGACCACCTCTGGAGCTGAGGTATGTCATGGCCTGCCGAGCCATAGCTGCAACCTGCACACGCTCGATGGCCAGACTGGGGAGACAACAAGAATAAGTGAACCAGCCTGTCACCCATCTGGCTGTTGATAGAATATCACAGGATCATTCATCTTTGTGCAAAAAGTCAAGCTTCTGCTTCAAAAAAACACAGGCCTATGGGCCTGCAGGGTTCCTAGGTCTATCTCCTTCACTTGGCAAAAAAAAAAAAAAAAACTGAGGCTGCTGGTGCAGAGTGTGGGGGATTGTAGCCTGAGGGACCACCCCCCTGGGCGGAACTAAGTTCTGAAGTCTTGTATTACAACTTGTCTAGTATCTCCTAGTGATGGGGCTAACGTCCCATTTTGCTACAAAGGAGCTGTGTCGGTCGGTGAATATAAGAGAAATCTGCTTTTGTCTCATAGACCAGAATGTGTGTGCCAGAGAGGCAGCAAGAGTCAGCTGGAGTTGTGTGCTAATAGGACATAGCGGTTCCCTTGTCGCATAGCAACCACCCTGAACAGTGTTTTGAGTTTCTTGTAGGCCACTGGCAGCAAGCATGTCATTTGTCCCAGCTTCCTTGGGTCTGTGTTTTGCCATTGTTAAGTGAGGAGATCCCTGGTAGGGTACTCACAGAAAGGATGCAGGAGGAATGGGTTGTGTAAGTCTCTGTAGCACTAGGCATCAGGAAGTGCAGGAAAAATATTGAATGCACGTTTTCTGCTGATATGGTGGGTGGAAGTGCATCAAGCAAGGAGGTGTGTTGCAACTAAGTCGCAAAGTGAGACTAAGTGCAAATGAGAAAAGATCACCAAATTTAAAATTATGTGAAAAGACTTATGGCGTCAAAGGCATTACAGGCAAGTATTTTGGGGGAAAAGAAATAAAGGAACCACGCTGTTATATCAGAAATCATCATAGTCAATAAATAAATCTTCATTTAAATTCTAAAAATACATAAGAATTGTAAAGTCCATGTATAGATCCCACACTTGAATAAACGTCCTCAGGTAGTCAAAACTGCGCATATGAGAAAATCGTAGATGTCTTACATGAGGTCACAGAAATGGATCCAATCCGCTGCTGTCATCAGATCAGTATGTCCACAACTAAGAGAGAAAATTATCAATCAAACCACCCCCCCCCCCTCCTCCATTTTGAAGAGTGAACAAATTCCGTATTTGTTCTTTGCTTGGGTACCCCGACATCCGACTGGTCGTCGTTTGATTTCCCAGCATTCTTTGGGGCGAGCCTCTCCGATCGCGGTCCGCCAGGTCCCCCCTCTCCTACCACCCTTACGCCCACCCGGGCCCCGGATCCCCCTCCCCCCAGGAGATGAGTATTGATGTTTACACCCCATCTCTTCCTCCCCCCCTCCGGATCTGTAGCCATTGCGTACTAAGTCTGCTCTCTGCTTCTCTCCCCTCCTCCCACCCCGGTAGAGCCGGTGGAGGGATGTCGAATTTACTGCAGAACTCTGTTAAGTCCTCTGGGAACCTTAAGACCGCAGAGCGGCCATCTCTCCTGCCCTTGAGGCACGCTGGGAATCCCCATTGATGGGGATATTCAATTATGTCATTTGTTCCATCAAAGGTTTAAGGAGTCTTCTTCTTGTCAGTGTTTTTCCTGCCAAATCTGAAAATATCTGCAGCTCCATCTCTTTAAACATGATTTTGTCCATTTTACGTATCTTTTCCAAAACCTTTTCTTCATAAAGGAATCTAACTATTACATCCCTTGGATTTTGATTGGCTTGGAATTGGTATCTCGTGATCCTATGTACTCTATCTAATTTTAATATTTCCTAGTATGGGATTAAACATTCTTCTTCGGCTCTTCCTAGTATGGGATTAAACAGATCCTGCATTACTTTGCTTAGTTCCTCATTTTTAAACTTTTCTGCTAGTCCTCTTATCCTCAAACTTTTCCTTCTACCCCGATTTTCTTGATCTTCGATTTTATATAGGATCGATCTATTTGTTTTTTGGATGGATTTCATTTGTTCCCTTATTTCCACCAATTTGTGGTCATACTTATTCATTCTATCTTCCACTTCCTCGACTCTACCCAACACTTGCCCTATATCCGCCCTCAGTGCCGCAATGTCCAATTTCAACAACGTTTTTTGGATAGTGCTTCCGTAAATATTTATGTTACTAGGCTTAGATTTGCTTGAGGCTCCTCTGATCCTAGCCCATCTTCTATTATGGGGGGTATCCCTCCTTTCCTTTTCTGTTCTTCACTTCTTTTAACCTCATCTCCTTCCTGGGAGCTCTCCCCCCTCCCCCAATTCTGGCGCATGTAATACACATATCTTTAGTTTTTTTCCACTACGGGCCCCTCCCCCATCCCTCTAGGTTTACTAGTTCCAGTCCTCTCTGAGGTTGCCTGTCTGGGGGTTTCCTGGCTGTTCTCCATCAGACTTGTCTCCCCCATCATATACCGTCGAATCCCCCCCGAGCTAACGGCTCCTGGCCCCATTTTTTTTATTTGCCTTCCCCCACATTCTTCTCCACTCCAGCCAATCTACTACCAATTACTAGGCCTTTAAACCCGGGGGGAGGGGGGAGAGGAGAGAAGAGGGGGGGGGGCACACACACTGGTCGTGTCAGTCTTTACCAGGCCTAGAGAGCAAAATCTCAAACTGATATTAATCTGCTTCCTGCAATACAACCATGTTTAAGCAGATTAGTTGGCGGGAGGCAGGGCGTCGGTCTCTTAAAGCGGAGGTCCACCCTAAAATGGACCTTCCGCTCATCGGATTCCTCCCCCCCTCCGGCGCCACAATTGGCACCTTTCAGGGGGGAGGGGGGTGCAGTTACCTGGATAATCCAGGTAACTGCACCCACTTCCGGGCTAGCTCTCTGCGGAAAGGGGCGCACATTATGCCCCTTTCCGCAAGTGCCCGCCCCCTTCCGCAAGTGCCCCGCTGCCTGCTGGGAAACACACAGATCCCAGAGGCAGCAGGGACCGTCCTCATTGCGCAGCGCGGCTCGCGCATGCGCAGTAGGGAACCGGGAAATGAAGCCGAAAGGCTCCATTTCCTGATTCCCATACCCAAGATGGCGGCGGCAGCACTCGAGTGTCGATCTTGAGATCGGCTTCGGGTGCCGACATCGCGGGCGCGCTGGACAGGTAAGTGTCACTATTTTAAAAGTCAGCAGCTGCAGTATTTGTAGCTGCTGACTTTAAAAAAAAAAAAAACGCGGAGTCCCGGCGGACTCCCGCTTTAAGTTGGGGTGTATTTATTTCTCTGTTTATATGCACGACTATATCTTTTAGTACAGCGCCCCCAATCGCGGCCCTAATATAGCACTCCTTTAACAGTCCGTCCTTGGGCCTCCCAGTTTCATAGGGTATCAAGAAGTTGGGCTGTAGCCGTCGTTCAGCAAAATAGCTTTTAACCCCCCTGACCTTCCCAGTACAGACCCTTTTGCTTTCTATTATCCAACAGCTGTTCATTTAGTGTAAAGAAAAAAAGATATGCATATGTAGGATACTTAATAGTTTTACTTTACCGCCTCCAACAGTCCCTGCACATAAGTTCACCTGAGAGACAGAGGACAAGGGGAGCCAATCTCTACCCAGATCCGTATCTCAAATATTGTTGTTACTTTATTTTCGTGTAATACAATATGTAAGCCAATTAGTTGGTAGGTGACAATGTAGTAATCTCTTAGGTTGGGGGACATCCATCTCTCTATTGGTGCATGTCAGTCGCACATTCTACTATATCACCTCCGGCTGCGACTCTGGTATAATGCTCATCCACAGATCCCCCCGCTATTCCAAAGAATATCACAGTGTTAGTTTACAGCAGGCAGGCAGTAACACAGTTAAATAACCTTCCCCAGCTGTCTTTGCCAGTGCAGACCCATTCATTTTCAATTGTTAAGCAACAGTCCACCCATTGAGAAAGCAGAGATGTACATATATAACAGTCTTTTTAGATTACATTACCACCTCCAGCCAGACCAGAGTGAGAGAGCCTCAGTTGTGCTGCGTGTCCAGATCCCACATCACAGACTCTGCTCCATTCCTCTTCCACTAGTGCATCCAGCGTTCCGTTCGGCTTTACACTGCGGGGGGAGAGATAGGGGCATTTGCCGGTCCAAAGCTCCGCCGTTCACTCCACTCAGACCCTGCCGGTCTATGCGAATATGCAGCATGGGACATGCTGCATCTCATCTCTCCCAGGGCTTCTGCTCGGCCCGTGCAGGAAATCGGGTGGCTGAAGAGAGGCTCGCCTCAGCATACGCCCGCTACGTACTAGCGGCTCCTCCCATCCCCCTGGTGGTGAGTGCATTGTGTGTCTGCATGCGGGTGTAGAGGAACCTTTCCTATACTCACCGACGACATATTCACGTATGGGATCTATACATGGACTTCACAATTTTTATGTATTTTTAAAATGTATTTGTGCATCCACTATGGTGATTTATGATACGCAATGACATGAGTGTGGTTCATTTGTTTCTTTTTTACGTTGTTTTTTGGTTGCTAGGTTGCACGGGTTTGGAACCTATAATTTTCATTCACACTGGGGGATCCAGTTTAACGTGTGTGTTAAGACCACCACCATTTTGCATATCCCTGTACATGGTTTACACGCTAAAAAAATACATCTAAAAATCTACTGAATTTAACTACACCCCCCACTGAAATCACCAATTGCAGAAATGTTTTACATACTTACTGTTTGAACAGTAAAGAACCCTTTACGCAGTTTAGGACTGAGCCATTTCTCATCAAATTTCATTGTGCGATACTAACACTAGGATGCTAGCAAAATACTAGATTTTCACTAATTATGTGGAGATATAGAAGGGAGCCAGCAGGGGTGGCCCAAATGTATTTGCCAGTGTCCAATCACTGAAAGGTAGCCTGCATATAATTCCTAGTCTATGAATATAAGCCATATGTCCTGTATGATTAAGATATATAGATTGATATTAAGGAAAATAATATTAAAGCAAATCTTAACCCTCCTGAGCTACTTTCTATCATCCCATCCCTAGCTACCCACCCATCCCCTCAGAACAACAAATAGATTTTTTTTTTTATTATTGCATTAATTTTGCAATCATACTTTTTTTTCATGCATCCCAGGAGGAAATGGGGTATTCTATGGCCCAAGTCGGTTTCCTTAAAAATATGCTTTATCATAAAGGGGGCTGGCTGCAAGAACCCAGAAGAGACAACCTGTTCCCTGCTGCCATAGAGTAGTATGGCCTGAAGTGCTGGAGCAGGGCATTCAAATCCTACAAGAGGTCGCTCAATCACTGGGCTTAAGATTATTTGGGGATTTCTTCCCAAAAAATAAAGGGAGGGAATGAAGTTTCTCTTTAAGTAGCATTAGCTGTCTGATTTCTTGCAAATAATTACAAATGTGCTTGAATACAAAGCTGATGAATGACTACTTACTCAAGTCAGCTATAATAGGTTCATTTTTGACATTCTGAGAAGGAGCTGGGCTGCTGTTTTTGACAGTTTCTGTGCCAACTGCTGCTATACTTTCTTTTCTTGGAGCTTTGATGGCAGGTGGTTCGTCGATTATAATGCCGCTCTGCCGCTGCCTTCTGCGCTTCTTGCTCCATAACTCATGGCAGTCCTGCCAGTGGGGTAGGCTATGAGAAAGAACAATTAGTAAAGTAAAAAGTCTGGTTCCTAATGTTAAACAATACCGAGCTAAAGCTTATTCAGAGACCAGCAAAGACAAGATGTCCATTAGTATTTTAAAAATAAATAAAAACTCTATCCAAAACTGATTTAGTAAAACCATGAGCATAATTCATTCTATAAGAAAAAAAAAAAAAAAAAAAAAAACACATGAGCATAATTCATTCTAGAAATGTGTTTGTAATCCAAAGCACTCATATCAAAGCGAATTTTCGCTTAAGAAATAATGGAAACGCAGATGATTCAATCCACAACCATTTATTTTTAATTCCTTCAGTCTATAGTCCATATAAAAAAATAAATAAAATAAAAATAAAAAAAGATTATAGTAGTGACTTAAAGGCAACTTCAGGGAATGCCTGGGTAACCCTCCAGTAATGTGAGAAAACCAGGCAGGTCGACAAGGCTATTAAACAGCTCTTCCAGGAACAGAGAAACCCAGGTGCAGGTAACGGCATATACCTGTTACAAATGATTGAAAAACTGGACGGCCACACTCCAAGATAAATTCAAATGCCTTTTATTCGTGAACCCTGTATTTATCTTGGAGTGCGGCCATCTAGAGTCTTTCAATCATTTGTAACAAATCTTCCAGTAATGTCGGATCCGAATCACATCAATTAAGATAAGGCTCCGACTTAGGGCTCATGCAAACTGCAGCTCAAAAACAAAAAGCTACTTTTACAAGCATATGAGTTTTAATTTCGGCTTGAAGAAGCTTTGTGCTTTTTTGTGCACTTATTGAGCTTCTTTGAGCACAAGCGTTTCCTCAAAGTCTATAGGCACAAGTCGGATAGAAGTTGCCATGAAGTAGCTGTATATTTATATTCAATATTGAAACCACTAATACATTGGGTTGCACAGTGGTGTAGTGGTTAGCACTCTCGCCTAGCAGTAAGAAGGGTCGCTGGTTTGTATCCCAACCATGACACTACCTGCCTGGAGTTTCCTCCCACACTCCAAAGACATGCAGGTAAATTAATTGGCTTCTATCCAAAATTGGCCCTAGTATGTGAATCGGGACCTTGGATTGTGGGCTCCTTGAGGGTAGGGACCGATGTGAGTGTGCAATGTACAGGGATAGGGGCAATTGTAGACACTCAGGTTGAACTGGATGGACTGGTGTCTTTATTCAACCTTACAAACTATGTAACTATGTAACTATATAATATCAAAAAGAATTTCTAACTCCATCTGCTGCTTTTATGAAATTAGAAACTTGAAAAAGGACTGCTTCACTCCCCCTTTAAGTCCAAGACATTTTTCAGTGCTGTCATACTTTGAATGATAAACTACTAAGTCTTGCAACACTGTACTCTATTTTATACAATTTTTTGAGACGTTTTCTTTTAGTGAGATTTAATCCCTAATGTTTTGTTTTTTTTTTGTTACGTTTCTTTTACTATTAACTTTGTAAATAATCTTTCTTCAAAAAGTGGGTCAAAATGCATTATATTGCACTGTATGTTATTTAGTCTAGGAAAGAGTTAGGCTACGTTCACACTATGGCGTTGCGGATCGCAGGCGGAATCGTCGCGATTCTGCATGCAAATCCGAATTGCTGCAAATAGTGGGATGCCCTTGCGGTCCCTGTTTCTTTGAATGGCACCCAAATCATGGTGCGATTTTGCCATGATTGTCACCTGACAAATCATATGCCCGTCGCCCAAAAGAAGGTCCGAAATATCGTTTGGGCGACAGCCGTTCCGCGATTCTCTCTGCACGATTTAAGGCAATTCAAAATCTTTTCTTATTTATTCATCAATCCTAATGTACTATGTAAATTCCTGCAATCCTGATGCCTATCCCAATTCTTGAGGTCCTAAAATATCAAGATAGTGCAAATGTCACAATTTAAAAAAAAATAAAAAATAAAAAAATAAATAGTAAATTACATTTTTATTTATTTTGCTTTCTTCCACAAAGTTGTCATTTTGACAAGTTATTTTCTCGCACACTTACAAATACACTCCAAAACATATTCTGCTACACTCATTTTACTTGAGTCCCTTTAGTGCCAGAACCCCAAGGCTTTTATAAGCAGTTGCTGGAGAAGAGGCAACGGAGTCTCCAGGTATAGCTTCTTCTGGCTGGTACAGACCTTCATTGGTGTTAAGTCATTATGGAGTCCTTGTTGCCTACTGAGATGATGAACCCACAGTGACCTGAGTTAAGTAACTTTTATAAGCTTATTTGCTAGGAAATAGGTAGCATTTTGCTTGGTATAGGTATATCTGTCAGTCTTGTATTGTATTCCTATAATTGTGTATATAAAACATTTTTGTATAGTAAAAGAACATTTATACACTGCAAAGATCTGAGCTTCCTTTCTTATACCGCAAAGTAACTTTAATAGATAGAAGCAAAACAAACACACAGCATTACACCACAAAATGCATTCTGCTAATCCTCCCAATTATGGCAATACCACGTGTGACACTTTTTCCACAGCCTAGCCACATAGAGAGGCCCAAAATCCAAGGAGTAAGCGTTCTAGGTGCATACATTTCCTATCTCATTTCTTGACTACCTCTATTTTTGCAGGGCCTGGAGCATCAAGATGGCGGAAACGCCCCAAAAAAAAAAAATATATATATATATATATATATATATATATATATATATATATATATATATATTATTTTTGACTTACCGTCAAGTTCATTGACAGACACAGAGCTTCCTTATTCAGAACCATAGGGTTATATCGACTCCTACAGAAGTAGAACACTAGGTAGAGAAAAAGACTTGGCTATGCCCATGGGCAGTACTGGGTGATATACACCCCCCTCTGCTATAGGCCTTCAGTGTGGTCAAAAGCAGTGTCAGAAGGATTAAAAACTCCATAGAGGTGTGGGTGCTGTCTGTCAATGAACTCAGAGAAACAGAATTTCCGTTAGGTCAAAAATCCTATTTACTCATTTGTTCATTGACAGAGACAGCGCTTTCTTATTCAGAACCATAGGGATGTTCCAAAGCAGTGCCAAACATGAGGTGTGGGGCAGCCAACAAAAAAACAGGCCAACCAGACAATCTGGAGCTCAACAAGAATAACGAGCCCAACCTGATCAAGAAAACCCCTTCCTGAGAGAAAAACCCTCTAGACCGCAGCCTGCAGAATCTTGACTTTGTAAAATTTTGTTAAAGTGTGCACCGATGACCAGGTGGCCGCCTTGCATACATGCATCACGGACGCCTGATGACTGAAGGTCCAGGAGGAACCTCCTAAAAACCTCAGTGGCCGCCAAATACACCCTGATCGCCTGAACCACATCCAAGGTGTGCAAGTCAAATTACCTCGAATGTTGCGTCCTGGGACATAGGGAAGGCAACACAATGGGGGTTATTTATGAAAAGCAAATCCACTTTGCACTACAAGTGCAAAGTGCACTTGAAAATGCACTAAACGTGCACTTGAAAGTGCAGTAGCTGTAGATCCGAGAGGGACATGCAAGGAGAATTAAAAACAGCATTTTAGCTTGCACATGATTGGATGATAAAATCAGCAGAGCTTCCCCTCATTTCAGATCTACCCCTCCGATTTAAAGCGACTACACTTCCAAATGCACTTTTCAGGGCTATTTCAAATGCACTTTGCACTTGTAGTTTGCATTTGTAGTACAAAGTGGATTTGCCTTTCATTTAAATAGAAATCAGACCCTCTGAAGAAAAGTCAAAATTGGAGCCACCGAAAAGAAACGTGGGTGAAACCTCACTTACTCACACCATGAAATGTACGCTTTCCACATCCGATGCTATACCTTTCTGGAAGTAGACTTCCTAGCTTTGAGTAGTGTCGGAATCACAGACGCAGGTAAACCTCTATCCGTCAACACCTGGATTTTAACAGCCAGGCCGTTAAAGCCAACGATGGTAAAGCAGGGTGCATGATCAGCCCTTGGGATAGTAGATCCTCCCTGAGAGGTAGCCACCAGGGGGCATCTGTGACCGGACGCACCAGGTTGGCATACCAGAACCGACGAGGCCAGTCCATGGCCACTAGAATGAAATCCTTCCGCCTCGATCCTGCGTAAAAGCCGATGAAAAAGCTCGAGAGGAGGAAAGGCGTAGATCAGACGATACTGGCCCCACGGAGCCCTCAGAGCATTTGAGGGGTCCACCAGAGGGCCCCGAGACCTGACCACAAACCTCTGCACCTTCCTGTTGACCTGGGATGCCATCAGATCTACCTCTGGAGAGCCAACGCAGACATAGTTAAAATACCTCCTGATGAAGGGACCACTCCCCTTGGTCCAACACGTGTCGACTGAGGTAATCCACCTGCCAGTTGTCCACCCTGGGAATGTTGATGGCGGAGAAGGCCGGGATGACACGCTCTGCCCACCAGAGAATGCCTGCTACTTCCAGGCCCGTTAACACACTCCTTGTTCCTCCCAGGTGGTTGACATAGGCCACTGCCATGGCATTGTCCAACTGGATCCATATCGGGAGCCCCTGAAGTCGATCCGTTCAATGATCCAGCGTCTGATCGCCCAGAGTTCCAAGATGTTGACAGGTAGCCTGGATGCCTCCAGCATGCCTGAGCTGAGCTCAGGCCCAGGACTCCTCCTCCCCACCTGGACAGACTGGCATTGGTGATGACCACCGTCCAGGGGACAGGAGTTCCCCTGCCGAAAAGTCGGAGAACAAAGCCTGAGATCAAGGACCCTTTGGTTCCTTGGTTCAGCCGAATCTGACTGTCCACAGACCCTGGACATTTGTCCCCATTTTAACAAGACCTCCGTTTGCAGAGGTCTTGTATGGAACTGAGCAAACGGGATCGCCTCGAATGTAGACACCATCCAGCCTAGCCCCCGCATGCAAGTCCACATGGGGTCTTGATGTGCTTGACGCAAATCACGTGACATTTGGGCGTTCACTTTGCCAGCCGGCTTTTCTTAACGCTGATTTGACCTTTATGTTTGTGAGTATGTTTTTTATTATGGAATAAAAGATTTTGGTTTACGGTTTTACGCTATGGGAGTCTTTGCTTGCCTTTTATGAATGGTCCAACCACATGAAAACAAGGTGATGTCCCTGTGTGATGACCCCTAAGATTTCTGATATCAAATGCCTTTCTGACTCTGATTTGGTAAGCGCGCATTTTTACCATTTATCAGCACGGTGTTGGAGAAGGAAATTCTCTCTCTTGCACCCGCATAGGATTTCTTGAGAAGAAGCACTTATGATTATTGGACTGTTATGCCCACGATTACATCTTGATGAAGAACTGTTTTCTTATATATAATTTTTGAGCACTCTAGTCATAATATTTCTGATTGTTCACAAAAATTCTGTGCACTTTACCACTATATGCTCATTACTACGCCTTTATGAGGAACTGTTGCTTATATATAATTTTTGAGCACTTTATATATATATATATATATATATATATATATATATATATATATATTTTTTTTTTTTTTTTTTTTTTTACACTTGATTATTGTATGAGTTATAGAGTATATTTTTATTATTCACTTAGTTGGGTTTTTGTATTATAATTTTGACTAGTTTTAGTGTATACATATTATTCTAAGTTTTAGATATATTTTTTTATATTTTTGTAATTGTGAGCGTGGTTGAAATTCCTGACTTATATGCTTTATAGGTGTGTATCACATCGTATCAATCGCAGCCTTTAGATATCTAGACTGATTGTTGAGAGATTTCTTTAGCGCAGTATTTTTTTCCCAAATTTTTCCACAGGGGGATCAACCTGCTAGACAGCAGTTAACGGGTTGCCGCCTTTAACTTCTGGAGTTTGTCCTGCGGAAGGAACATTCTGGCCAGAGCAGAATCCAGAGTAAGACCCAGATAAACCAATTTCTGAACTGGAATCAGTGAAGACTTTTGGTAATTTATTAACTACCCAAAGTCTGAATAGCCATCTCCACGTCGCCCATCAGGGTTGCAGGGGACTCTTCTTGCAGCAGGTCATCCAGGTAGCCCAGAACAGCAATTCCCCACTGGCGCAGCAGTGCCAGAAACAGGGCCAGGGCCAATACCTTGAAGACCCGAGGAGCAGAGGTGAGACCAAAAGGTAACGCCGCAAACTGATAATGCTCCTTTCCCACAGCAAAAGCAGAGGAACCGCTGGTGTTGTGCACACATCGGAAGATGCAGGTAGGCATCCTTGATGTCCATGGAGGCAAGAAAGTCCCCCTGATGAAGAGATGCACCGTGCCCTGGTGGTCTAACAAGCGCTCCGGAAGACAGCCGCAGATTGGAAAAAAAAATCTGCTTGGGGGACAAGACTGGAACTCGATCTTGTAACCAGACAGAATCACTTTGTGGACCCACATGTCTTATCAGAGAGGTTCATGGGCTCGGAAACCCATGCCAAAAGAGCCTCATCTGGGGTCTGGAGAACCCGCTCTTGGTTTGCCCAACCAGGGCTTAGAACCCCCCGAAGGTGGGATTGAAAAACTGAGTCTTTATCAGTGGAATCTAAGTGATGAAAAAACGTTTGCTGAGAAGGAAGGACCATGCTTGCAACGTGGCTCCTTGCCCTTTTTTGACTGTGGAAGAAAAATAGGATTTTTAAAATAGCTTACCTGTAAAATCCTTTTCTTTGATGTTTATCAGGGGACACAGAGCTGTAGTAATTACTACATGGGTTATATATCGGATCAACAGGTGCTGGACACTGGCCCCTAAGGCATGTACTTCCCCCATATAACCCCTCCTATTACTGGGACTCCTCAGTTTTGTAGCCAAGCAATACAAGCTAAACTGATTTAAAAATCCTATTTTCTTTTCTTACATCAGACACAGAGCAGTAGTAATTACTACATGGGATGTCCCATAGCAATGGCAACTGAAGGGGGGGGGGGGGGGGGGTGGACACACAAGAAAAAAAAAAAAAGGAAGTCAGAGGACTCATACTGCAGCCCGAAGGCAGTATGCTCATGACCCTTAACATTGATTTGATAAAATCTAGTAAACGTATGAACTGAAGACCAAGTCGCAGCCTTACAGATATGAGCCATAGAGGACTGATGATGCACCGCCCAAGAGGTACTAATCGCCCTGGTTGAGTGTGCCTTAACAGGAAAAGGAGGAATTTTCTTCTTTAAACCATAAGCCCGAATAATGACTTGACGAATCCACTTGGAAATGGTGGATCTCGACGCCGCCTGTACTCTTTTTGGACCATCTAGCAGTATAAATAAAACATATGTCTTACGAACATGAGCGGTCGCCTTTAAATACACTCTGACCACTCTTACTACATCAAGTCAATGTAGATAGAGCCTCCTCTTCCCTAGATCAAGGCTCTGGGAAGAAAGAAGGAAGAACAATATCTTGGTTTAAGTGAAAATCTGTCACCACCTTTGGTAGGAATTTAGGATGAGGGCGTAACACAGAAGAAACGCCAACCAGAAAGACTCTTTCTAGTCAAAAGAACCAAGGGAATTTCATGTAAAGGTTCAAAAGGCTGTTTCTGCAAAGCCTACAGGACCAAATTCAAATCCCAAGGATTTAGAGGTGCCTTGATAGGAGGATTGATCCGTGTTACCCCCTGAACAAAGCTACCCACTAAAGAGTGAGACGCTAAGGGCCGTTGAAAAAATATTGATAAGGCCGAGATCTGGCCCTTAATAGTATTCAAGGTCAGATTCATTTCTAGTTCCATTTGCAAGAAATACAGGATTCTACCCATGACATATTTCCAGAGGTGCCAACCCCTGGATCCGCACCAGGAAACATATGCCTTCCAGACTGTACAGTAAATGACCCTGGAAGCCGGCTTCCTGGCATTAATCATGGTAGATATTACTGAAGGAGACAACCCACGAACCTTTAGAATGCAGGTCTCAATAGCCAGACCATTAAATTTAGCGTCTGTAAGGTAGGATGGAGCATCTGTAAGGTAGGATGGAATACCAAGGAACTTCTACTGCCATCTTTATGGTCTCGGCAAACCAAGATCTTCTGGGCCACTAGAATCACCTCCTTTTGTTCCTGCTTGATCCTGCGAAGAAGATGCGGAAGAAGCAGAACTGGAGGAAATGCACAGATCAAAGAAAACGGATCCCATGGAAAGACTAATGCGTTTGTTCTGCAAGCTAGCGGACCCTTTGTTCTTGACACAAAGTTGTCGACCTTGTTGTTCAATCTGGACGCGAACAGGTCTACATCTGGAGTAGCCCATCTCTGACAAATTACAAGGAAGATGTAGTGGGGAAGAGACCATTCTCCAGGAAATAATTATTGGCGGCTCAAGTTGTCCGCCTGCCAATTCTCTGTCCCGTGAATGAAAATTGCTGATAGGCAAGGGACGTTGTGTTCTGCCCAAGACAGAATATGATTCACCTCTCTTTGGGCTGCACGACTCCTCGACAGGACAGCCCCTCAGTCTGACCATCCAGGCCCTTAGAGCCAGATGAATTGCCAGAATCTCCAAAATGTTGATAGGCAAGGTCTTTTCCAACCTGGACCACTTCCCCAGGACAGAATCCTCTTCCAGGACTGCTCCCCAGCCAAAAAGACTGGCATCCATAGTCACCACCTTCCAGGAGACTGGTAGAAATTACTTTAACCACTTGCTTACTGGGCACTTAAACCCCCCTCAGTCCCAGACCAATTTTCAGCTTTCAGCGCTGATGCACTTTGAATGACAATTGCGCGGGCATACAACACTGTACCCAAATAACATTTTTATCATTTTTTTCCCACAAATAGAGCTTTCTTTTGGTGGTATTTAGTTACAGCTCGGAGTTTTATTTTTTGCTAAACAAACAAAAAAAGATGCAAAAAAAAAAAAAAAAAAAATACATGTTTTAATAGTTTGTTATACAATTTTGCAAACGGGTCATTTTTCTCCTTCATTGAAGTGCGCTGATTAGGCGGCACTGATGGCTGCATTGGTGGGCACTGATGGGCTGCATTGGTGGGCACTGATAGGCTGCATTGGTGGGCACTGATAGGCTGCACTGGTGGGCACTGATAGGCATAGTTAAGGCGGCACTAATAGGCACAGATAAGGCGGCACCGATCGGCACAGATAAGGCGGCACTGATGGGCAAAGATGGGCACAGATAAGATGGCATGGATGGGTGGCACGGATAAGTGGCACGGATGGGTGGCACGGATGGGCACTGATAGGTACCACTGATAGATGGGACTGATGGGCACTGATAGGTGGCACTGATAGGTGGCTCTGATAGGTGGCACTGCTGGGCACTGATGGGCGGCACTGCTGGGCGTCACTGCTGGGCACTGATGGGCGGCACTGGGGTGCAGCACCTTTAAGGAAAATTGTGGGCACTGTGGGTGGCACTGTTGGTTGCACTGCTGGATGGCACTGTGGGTGGCATTGTGGGTGGCACTGTGGGTGGCGCTGTGGGCACTATGGGCACTGCTGGGTGGCACTGATGGGGGGCACTTTCATTCAGGATGGCACTGCGGTGGGCAGGTGGGCACTGGCAGGAGGCAGGTGGTCAGCTGTATTGCTGGCCGTGATCGGGACTGATGTCCCGATCACGGCCGCCGGTGATCGGCTTTTTTTTTCTCTCCTCGCGCTGTCAGCGCGAGGAGGAATAATAGCCGATTACCGGCTCCGTTCTGTCACATGATCAGCTGTCATTGGCTGACAGCTGATCACGTGATAAGGGGTCGGGATCGACCCCTTGCACGGATCGGTGATCAGGCGAGTCTCGTGGACTCGCCAATCACAGAGCGCGCCGCGCGCGCCCCTCAGGGGGCGCGCAGGCCGCTCGTAACCGGGACGACGTCAATAGACGTCGTCCCGGAAAAGTAGATCCGCGCTAATGCCGTCATTTGGCAATAGCGCGGATCTCAAGTGGTTAACTTTTGAAAGTTGCTGGATATCAACCACCAATTTATGCTATGACTTACGTCGGGAGCCAGATGAATTGGAAAATCTAAGGCCTGAGCCTTCTTGTTCCAGGCAGACAGGATTGAGTTTTTTAGCAATATTGAAACTGCGCTTAAGGGATGGCCTCGAAGGAGGCCACCATTTGTCCCAATAGGCTCATGCACAACCGAATGGAAGGCTTTTTAATTGCCTTGATGAGTTGAATTAGCTCTACAATGGAAATGATTCTTTTCTGGGGTAGAGATAACTTTTTTTTGTATGGCATCTATGATCAGACCCAGGTACTGTAATCTCCTTGATGGTTTTAAGGAGGAACCCCCTTTTCTTACCAGAGGGTCTGTGGCGGCTGAAGGAGAGGAGAGTGAAAGCTTCTGCTGTTTCCAACGTCAGGATGGTGAGTGCTCAATACAGCCCCCAGTGGTGACACATAGACATGACAACACAATACATAGAAGCAAAAGAACATCTACCTTACCTTATCCTTGCAGCAGGGTTTCATAAGAGATAAAAACCCAATCTTCACCCTTCACGGTAGGCTCCAAGACATTAATGGAAACCATCAGGAACCAGGGAACTCTCAGGTTATCCCACAATCCTGCACCTGCCACAGCACCCTGCCAGTAAAAACTTAATGGCCTTACTATCAAAAAGTACTGGATCCCAGGACCCAGCTCTCAAAAAGAAGGTTATATGGGGGAAGTACACGCCTTAGGGGGCTTGCCAGTGTCCAGTACCTGACGGTCCGATATATAACCCATGTAGTAACTACTACAGCTCTGTGTACCGGAAGCCCATGTTTCCTCAGAATGTGGGTTTCAATAGTCAGGCCATTAAATTTAGCGTTCATAAAGTAGGATGGAATATCAACCCCTGTGAGAGCAGGACTGGCCTTCGTGGAAGGGACCATGGATCCTCCACTGCCACCTTTTAAGATTTCTGCATACCATGACCTGGGCCACACTGGTGCTGCCAGAATTACTGGTTTTCTTTCCAGCTTGATCCTGCAAAGACATCGAGGCAGCAATTGAATATGGGGAAATGAATAGATCAGTGAAAGCTGAACCCACGTTATCACCAATACATCTGTTCTGCATGCAAATGGATCCTTTGTTGTGGAGACAGAGTTGACTAACTTTATGTTGAACTGGACGCTAGAAGATCTACGTCCGGAGTACCCCATCTTTGTCAAACAGCCCGAGAATGTGTTGAGGTGAAGAAACCATTCCACTGGGAATAACTGCTGGCAACTTAAGTAGTTTGCCTTCCAATTCCCGGAATGAAGACTGCTGATAGGCACGGAATATTTCTTTCTGCCCAAGTTAGAATATGGTTCACCTCTCTCTGCGCTGAGAGACTCTTGGTGCCCCCTTGGCGAATTATATAGGCCACAGCCATGGCATTGACGGATTGGATCCTGACAGGACAATCCCTTAACCTGGAAGTTCAGGTCTTTAGAGCCAGACGCACTGTCCGAATCTCTAGGATGTTGATGGGCAAGGCTCTTCCGGTTCTTGACCACTGTCCATGGACAGTTGTCTTCCTTAGTACTGCTCCCCAGCCTGAAAGGCTGCCATCTTTCGCTACCACTTTCCAGATAACCGGTCTGAAGAATTTTCCTTTCAGCATATTCTGGTTAGTAACCACCAGAGGCTTTGGGACACCCTTGGGGACAGTGGCATTGGCAATTCCAAAGCTTGGATTGTCTTGTTAGCCGATAGAATACTGTTTTGCAACAGTCTCAAATGGATCTGAGCATAGGGAACTGCTTTAAATGAAGCCACCATTCTTTATAACAACTGCATGCAAAGGAAAATGGAGGGATCTCCTTTTGACCTGACCATCCACACCAACTCTTATGATGTTTTTTGCCTGGGAAAGAACACCCTTTTTCTGGGCTGTATCTATCATCAGACCCAAATACTCTGGCTCTTTCAGCGGTTTTAAAGGAGATTTCACTAAGTTGAGAACGCAACCCAGACTTATCCAGGTTACTGGTTGTAATGCATACACCTTACTCCAAACACTGATTGGTCTATTAGCAATAGATCTAGGTATGCCGAGACTGTTTAAGCAATGTGCCCTTAACCTGGCTAGAGGTGGGGCTAACACTTTTGTGAACACTCAGGCTGGTGTAGCTGGCCCGAAGGACAAGCCTATAAACTGTAATGCTGCTGTTCTACTCTTAACCGCAGAAACCTTTGGTGAGCAGAAAATATATGGACATGCAGATATGCATCCCTGATGCCGATAGGCGCCAGAAGTTTTCCTCCTTGTAGGATAGAAACTACTGACGTGATCGACTCCATAGAAAGGAAAGGATCTTCAGTAACTGATTTAGATACTTTTAGATCTAGAATGGATCTGTTGAAGCTCTGCGTGGATTTGTACAGGAAATGAATGAAAAAGTCAGTGAAGGTTTTAAGGAAGCGAAGAAAAAAAAAAACAGATCAGCTTACTACTAGAGGTAGCTTGAAATAGGCAAGAGTAAATCGGTTTGACTTTCCTCCTGAGGGAAACCCTTCATCCTCGACCCACTGTTCCCTTAATAAGGGATCTAAGGGGGGGGGGGGGGGGGGGTTGGGGGTGGGGGAGATATCCAACACCCTTCCTTGGATAGCGGATGCAATTACAGAAGCTAATTTTCCTTCTAGGCCCTGCAGGGCGGAGGAAAAACAATGTTCAAGCATGTATACAGGGGCTGAGTGATTTCTCCTCTTAGTCTGACGGTGGAGGCAATCACCACTGCCTAGAAGCAGCTGCCCCTGGCGCAGGGCAAGGAGTCCATTTAAATAAAAGGACGTTTATACCTTCTTGGACAAAAGTACTTTTCCTGCTAGAAATCATTTAAATGTATTTGATCATATGAAAAGGGGAAACTAGTCAGACGCATTTTTGCAAGATGCTTTGGCTGACCAACTTTTTCACCACAGGGTCCTACGCATGTGTTTTAGCACAAGCACAAGGAAGGACGCTTGGTGGACAGAGTCTTTTACGGCGTCTATGGCAAAACATAGCACCTTTGGTAGCAGGATTTTAACAAAAAATTCCAACTTCTTATCTGTTGGATCCTTAAGCATTTATGCATCTTTACTTATGCTGGAAATCGCAGTGTCTACTGCAGGTACTTTCCATCCTTTGTGAATTTTTCTTCCATGACAGATAACTGAGATACTTTGGAGGGAAAAATGAAAAATGCCGTAAAGGTTTTAAAAAACAAAAACACAACAAGGAAGGGACCAAACTTTCAGCTGACTGTTCGGAGTAGCATAAAAAGTGTAATGAACCATCTCTGTAAGAGTTTGTACCATCAATCTGTCAGATTGCGAGGTTGCATAAGGTTCATAAACGGTTTGCTCCGCAGTGAAAAGATTAATACCTCATCTTGTGCCCACAGTTCCCTTGTAAAAAGGGGTTTGAGGTGGGGGAGCTAGCACGTTTCCTATCCCTTAGGATGGAGAATGCGATTAAGCTGCTAAATTTCCTTCTAAGCCCTGCAGGGCAGAGGGTAATGCATCTTCAGTCACGTATACAGGGGCTGAAGTGTGAGAAGCAGTTGGACCACCCATTGCTTCCAATGACTCACCCTGGCTTGCCATATCAGGTATCTCCGGAGAGGATAACTGTGTGGAGGCATGACTGGAGTTCCCTGCGCCTAGGGGTGAAATCCTTGGTACCTTTGTGGTAGCTCTGGAAGTCCTAGTGCTAAGCACAAAAGCAGAGGCACTTTAAGAAAAAAAAATTATAGTATTTGCTGAACAATAGTTTTAGAAAAAAACAATAACATAAGGATCAGCCATTGATGCTGAGTAACCTGAACTTCCTGTACTGGAAATGCCTGTTTACACACCTTTACATGCCTGGCGCTCCTGTGTCCCTTAGTGTGACATACTTCTGTTTTCAGCATGTGAACTGAGAGCGTCTGTTTTAAGCCTCAGGTGAAAACCTGATTAAGCGTCCTCAGCATCTTCCACCCTAGTGTATGCGCCGCGTGCGCCGCATGGACGTGACGTGACGCACAAGGAGCAGTCTATCTGTGAGTTACACCCCTCTGCAATAACCACCACCCAACCCCCCCCCCCCCTCCTTTTTTTGTTGTTTTTTTAAATAACACTAGTCCGCGTGTGCGGACGGCATTCGGGTCTGCAGATGAAGACCTGAAGGGAAGGAGGCGGCGCCGGCGGCAATGGACTTTTAGAGTCTGTAATGCTATACAGGGGCTGAATGCCTGTCCAGGCTCAACAAGGGCAAGCCTGATAAACAGTGGAAGCTATAACCGCACCTCTCCAGGAGGGGAGGGGATGGGGAGGGAAATTTATGTCAGCAGTGTTTTTTAGGCTCCTAGTTTTAAAGGAAGACTTCATTTTATGCAAAAAAAAAATGCAAATGGGTGTTTTTCTATGTTCATGAATTACTGTACCCCCTTTAAATCCCTCAGAAGAGGAACACCATCTGTTCCATTAAGAACCCCTCTCTGGCTGCTGGGACCACACCTGCTGCTATAGCCTGACAAAGAGCTGCTGAAAAAGGCATCGTACAAGGTAAGTGTAAAATACTCCCTTCTAGAGGAGACATTTTTAAAAACATACAGGATAATTATATTATATTATATTATATTATATTATATTATATATATATATATATATATATATATATATATATATATATATATATATATATATATGAAAAAGCATGGGTGGACTTTTTACAGTTCCTAGGCTTCTCCCCCTTCTCTTATCCTCGCTGCAGGATAGCAGATCCAAACTTCACCCATCATGGCGGGCAGCACAGTTAAACCTTCAAAGACCTGGTACCTTTTAATAGGGGTTCCACTCCTTTGAACCTGTATAGCACCCCCTCAGGACAACTTTAGGTAATGTAGCAAGGCCAAAAAGGGTCCTGGTTCCTAGGGTCTAGGCATCAAAGAGAAGCGTTACAGGCAAAACCTTGTTCTTCTATGAGAGGCCCGGGTACCATCCTGTGGCCACAGTGGCATGGATGGATCTGGTTGTGGAGGTTTTTTAAATCCAGCATGGATCCCTACTGGAGCTCCTCACAGCACATCTTCACTCATGACCAACACCTTAGACACTGGACAATATACTGATGTGCTCCTGGAAGGAGGAGGGGTTATATAGGGAGTGAACGTCCTTGATTGGGTATACCAATGTCAACACCTGAAGGTGGCCCATAACCCATTAAGTAATTACTTAAGACCCTGTGTCCCATGATGTACGATAAAGAAAGTACTCTCCCCCCGCGACACTCTTAATGGTATCATCCAGAGTGACCCCAAACAACCAATCACCTTGAAAAGGCTGATCAGCTTGAGGTTTTTTTTTTTTGCTTTCGTTTTTTAGAGGCCTGGTCCACAGGCCAACACTTCAGCCACAATATCCGCCGAAGCACTACTGCTGAAAAAGACAGCTTAAAAAGCAAGGGAGCTGTGTCCAAAGAGGCATTGCAGACAAACTGCAGCCCCTGGACAAGCAGGTCCGCCAATGCAGTGAAGGCAGGAGAAACTGATCATCCTCCAGGTCAGGGCTCAACAGCTTTGCCCACTGTCAGCGTTTGAGACACCAGGGCAATGTCCAGGACCGGTCAAAGCCCCGAACCTGCAATAGTGAACAGAGCATATCTGCCTTCCTGCCTGCCGGATCTTTAAAAAGACAGAGTCTTCAACTGGAATCAAGGTGGATTTTGTTCAGTCGAGAGACTAGAGGATTCACCACAGGTGGAGTCGTCCACTTCTTGAGAAGACTCCTCAAAAGGATAATGCACAGCAAGGCACTTTGGGACCGCAAAAGGGACATTTTGGACGCTCCCATTCCTTCTAGACAAACTTGTCAAAAAAGGGAGGGATAAGGGAACACTTTTACTGCGCAAGACGGCTTGTGAGTGCCAAAAGGGACCAGCACCTTCACCGCAGCTGCATCCTTAATTTTTAAAGCTTCCCACACAGAGTCCAACAGCGCCTTCTCGTGAGCAGCCGCCAGGAGGAGAGGACTAATCCTCACTGTCCGAAGAATCTAGGCGCGCAACCGCAGACCCTTCAGGGTGAGCCCTATCCATGGCAGCAGAATGCGATTCTGGATCTGAGACAGATGAAGAAGGCGAGGACGCTTCTTGCTAGTCTGCCACCCAAGAGCCACCTCCACCCGGGACACAAAGGGGTCCAGGGCCACCATCAGTGAGTAAACGGATGGATGTGACCCAGAGGGACCTGCAGCCTCTGATGGGGGGGGGGGGGGGGTCAGGTGTGGAAACATGCTCCTGAGACTCTCTAGGGGAAAGAGACATCACCCCCACCAAGAGCGACCACTGCAAAGTGACACCACTCATGCCAGTAGTGATACCGGAACACCAGTAGACCCCACAGCCTGCAGCAGAGAGAGGAAGGTACCCCACGAGACTCACCACCCCACCGGCGTAGTGTTTGCTGCCTCAGGTGTAGACCCGCACACTTGTGGCATCCGAGGAAGAGAACACCATAGGAGGAAGAGAACACCACAGGAGGAGGAGCTTTCGACTGCTAAAAACGTCGCCTGGGCTACACAGTAATGGCCCCCACTGCCTGAGCACAAAAACCACCAAATCATGACCATCAAGCTACACAAACATGGCCCCAGCAATAAGAAGTCATCAGGCACTAGGGAAAAAAGACGCCGGATATGACAAAATGGTGCCAGCCGCACTACACAAGGCTGATAGTCCCCAGGAAGGCCCATGAAAGAGGATCCGGGCACCGGACCCCCGGGAGCTCCCTGTGCCTCCCTCCACCGGTAAGCACTGCACCTGATGGCGCGCACCCCCTGCCCACCGGTACTCAACCCCAACCCCCAGGATCCATCATGGCACCACACTAATCCCATATAGAGGAGGGAGAGGGAAATTGGCTACCAGGAGAGGGACCATCCACCCCAGGAAGAGAGGGTGGAGGGAAACCCGCAGGACCAACCAACCCGAGGAAGGGCCCGCATCCACCGCAAACCCAAGGGGAGACGGGGGACATTTACTCACCATACCAGGACCAGAGGGACACCGCTCCAGACTGAACCGCCTCACCACCTTAGTGGGATGCTGCGACTGAGGAGACCACTGGATCACATAACCAGCCCGTCGCCCAGGAGGCAGTTGATTGCAGATCTCACGGGAGAAAATCCAGGGAAAAAAAATTGCCAGGACTAAAGATCTCAGCAGGTAACTGGGTCCTTACTACTGACTAAAAAAAAAACTCAAGTCATTTAGCACAGAGGGGGATGTATATCAACTAGGCTTGCCTATGGGCGTCGCCAAGTCTTTGTGTTGTGTTGGTGTCAAGAACTCTGTTGCACTGGTCTGGTGACATTAGGACTGGTGTGGCACAGATCAGGAACACCATGACTGGCTGTACTATTTGGGCTTGTTCACAAGAGGTTGGGGAGTGGCGAAAGCTTTCAGGTGACGTTTCAGACAGTACCTAACATCTGAATGAGTCCACTCTGGGACAGGTGTGGTGGTAATCGGGGACACCGACTGATTGCACTGACATCTGAACAGCCAGCAATTGTAGGTGATCACAATAGTGACACTGCACTTGCTGGGGAGACAGTATTTAAAAAAAAAAAAAAAAAAGTTTTTTGTTTTGTTTTACATACGGTCACCAGAACAGTGCAGTGTCACTATGGTGACACTGTTCTTCTGTGGCAACTGATCAGACATACTGGCTGATGCATGAGCATACAGTGTCATCATCTCTGAGCAATAGGTGCAGCACTATCACTATGTGGTCCACAGGGGAGGTAAAGCCAAAAAAGCTTTGGCTACACTTAACCTTTACTTTATGCCCATTCCAATACTAATAAAAACTCTTGGATTATTAAGAAAAACCTGCAAAGATTTTCAGACACCATTGAGAGACTTTCGTTTTCCTTTTTACAGGCTTGTTCTCTATATTTATTTGTACCTGGTGATCTTGCCTTACTACATTGATCAAAAAAGATTAGGTGTTGTCACCCCAGAATACACGTCTGATTTCGACTACAAACACCTCATCCACTTATTTCTCTTATATAGAGAGCAGATTTTTGATAGTCCACTGGCAAACACAAAAGCTGAGAAGATTGTTTGAGTTACTAGTTCAGTGCACAAAAAAAATAATTTACAAGGTCAAGGAGGAAAGGCGATTGTATGCAAGTAAGCATCCCAAATGTCTACTGAAGCCAGATGATCTTATTGAAAGGAGAGAGGCAAAAGTCTGACTTTGGCTGATTTCATGCAGAACGTTTGAATTGTCAGCAACAAGTTGAGAATGTTCATATCAAGAATGGGCCGAAAGCCTCCATTTGGCTTGGGAAATATGAACAGAAGTGGAAAGCTTAAAGTGTTCCTTATGCAAAGCTGGAGAAATGACCCAGTAGAATAGTAGCAGAACAGAAGCAAGACAATCCCAATCTTTGCAGAGATAGGAACACCATGCTGGAGACCTTGGGGTGAGCAGACTACTCCACTACTACCCTCTTCCACTATCTCTGACTCAAAAGCAAAGACAGACCCCAATTCAGAAGTGAAGGATGAACAACAAGGCTGTAAAACCTGCTATCGCAAAACTTCTATAAGGCAAGATATTCTACCTGGATAAGAAATAGGAAGCGTATTCATGACACCCACTGCAGTGCAGAGAGGGAGGAATGCCTTGAGGATGCTTTGAACCCATGTATCACATTAGGACTGCGGTGCCAATGGAGGGCCAGAAGAGCATACCTCCTTTGGGGTATTTAGGGACAAATATCATGTCCGGTTCCCATCTCCCCTCTCTGTACCGATCGTTGCAATGTGAGGGGAGAGATCATGGCAGCAGCGATGTGGGCTGGGTGTGTAGTGCCCACAGAGCTAATATGTGCCCATTGCAGTCATCCATCCATACTCAGCAAACTCAGCCATCCATTGATACTAAACCTACTCATCCATCCTCAGCATACGCATCAATCCATCCATCCCGAGACGTACCCAGCCACCCCATCCATACTCAGCCGTACCCACCCATGGCTCATCTATCCCCATTCAAGCTCACCCATTCCACTACAGTGCCTCACAAAAGTGTAATAGGTAGTCAAATTAGATTTGAAACTTCTGCCCCTAGAACACTTGATGGTGCTCCCTGAAATGTTGGGCCTCTCTATATGGCCAGACTGAGGAAAAGTCTCACACATGTGGTATTGCCATACTCAGGAGTAGGACAATCTATTTTGGGGTGTAATTTTTGTTATGTACATGCTATGTGTTCGAAATACTGTGTAAATTGACAATGTTGTGTAAAAAAAAAAAAAAAAAAAAAAAGGGTTTATTTTCTTTACACATTTTCTAAAAACTTGTAGAAAAAAAAAATGACATGTTCAAAAGATTAATTATGCCTCCATAGATTATACATTGGGTTGTTTTCGTTCCAAAATGGGATGGTTTTTGGGGCATTTCCATTGTACTGGTGCTCCAGGGCCTTTAAAAGTGTAAGATGGTATAATATGAAATTATATGTGTAATTTGTCCTCCAAGAACGCCTGCATGTTGGGCCTCTGTATGTGGCCACGCTGTGTAAAAGTCTCACACATGTGGTAACGCCATACTCAGGAGGAGTAGTAAAACGTGTTTTGGGGTGTAATTTGTGCTATGCATATGCTGTGTGTGAGAAATACACTGCTAACATAACAATTTTGTGAAAAAAAAAATCTTGAATTTGCAAGGAACTGTGGGAAAAAATTACAACTTCAAAAAGCTCACCATGCCTCTTAATACATTGGAGTGTCTACTTTCCAAAAAGGGGTCATTTGGAGGGTATTTGTACTTTCCTGGCTTTTTAGGGTCTCAAGAAATGAGATAGGCCATCAGTGCATCAGGTGTGATTAATTTTCAGAGATTTGTACCATAGCTTGTGGACTAACTTTCACAAAGACCAAATGTTATACACCGATTTGGGTTATTTTTTACCAAAGATATGTAGCAGTAAAAATTTTGGCCAAAATTTATAAAGAAAAATTAATAATTTGCAAAATTTTATAACAGAAACAAAAAAATGCTTTATTTTTTTATTTATTTATTTTTTACAGAATTTTCAGTCTTTTTTCCTTTAAAGCGCAGAAAAATAAAAAAAAAACAGCGGTAATTAAATACCACCAAAAGAAAGCTCTATCTGTGTGAAAAAAAAGACAAACATTTCAAATAGGTACACAGTGTTGCATGACTGAGTAATTTTGTCATTCAAAATGTGAGAGCACCAAAAGCTCAAACTTGGCCTGGTTAGGAAGGGGGTTTAAGTGCCCAGTGGGTAAGTGGTTAAAAGGGTCACAGCTGTGGTCTATTTGTCCCCGAATACCCCTACGGAGGTATGTGCAAATGACCCACCTCCATTGGCACAGCATTCCTAATTGGATACCTGGGTTCGCAGCATCCTCAAGGCATTCCTCTCTTTATCTGCACTGCAGTGGGGGTCATGAATAACCCTCCACATATGTTTTCAAAGAGAATGGCAGACCACAAATGCAAGGAAAAATGGTCAGTGGCTCAAATGCATGGTTAGTAGACACCATTAAGCTGCTGCAAACCCCACTTTGTATTTTGATTTAGCATTTGGTTTTCACATTTGCGTGAGCGACACATTTATATCAGACCACAGCCATGGACCTAAAAACCACCAGTCGCTTACAGCATGCCAAGGGGAGTAAGCAGGATCCCCCAAGGCACTGCTGATGAGTAAATCAATATGGAAGATAAAGAACAGAATGCAGTGGCTAGGGTGCAGCCATGGAGCTTCATAGATGAAACCATCAACAATGGAAAAACAAAGTTAAACTTACCGGCAACTTGTTTTCCAGTAGTCTTTCAGGACAGCACCTGAGAGATAGTGACTCCTCCCACAAACCTTAGGAAACACCTTCCTTTAAAGGGAGGCGCCTCGCTACCATACAGCAGTTGTAGAAGAGAACCTCAGGCCCCGGCTGGAACAAAAACACATACGTTAGTCACAGGGTAGCATATCAAAATACAATAGGGCTGGATGTTGCTGTCCTGAAAGACTTCTGGAAAGCAAGTTACCGGTAAGTCTAACTTGGTTATTCCCAAGGCATCTTTCAGGACAGCACCTGAGAGGATAACAGACTTACTTGTAAAAACTCAAAAATGGGCAGAAGAATTACACCATGTATTAAAAACCTTCCAGATCTTAGAATAAATGTTCCTTGTCACCTTTTTTTCTACTTGCTAAGAGTTGTGATCATACGGCTGGAAAAACCCTTGCTATTCAGGGGCTGCTCCTCAGAAACCTGGCTGTGAGTGCCAGACTGACTATTTCTGGATGATTTACCAGGCCTTGTAACAGCAGATCGTGCCTGAGAGGCAGATACCAACAAGGTTTGACCGCCATTCTCAGAACGGTTGAAAACCAGGCTCTTTTTGGCCAAAAAGGCGTGATTAGTATCACTGGTACCCCTTCCTTCTGAATCTTATTAAGAGAATTAACTGGAATGGGGGGAAAGCGTAGTACAGATGGAATTTCCATGGATACGCCAGCACATCTGTCCCCAGTGACCCGTCGTGATTGTTCAGGGAAAGGAACTGAAGAACCTGAGCATTCTCTTTTGAGGCAAACAGGTCTACCTCTGGCTGCCCGCATTTTTCGGCAATCATCTTGAAAACTTCTGGGTTCAGAGACCATTCTGCTTCCTGAATAGGGTTCCTGCTTAGGAAATCCACCACCCATGCTCAGGGTCCCTTTTAGGTGGACTGCTGATAGAGACAGCAAATGTCCCTCTACCCAGGGAATTTCTAAGGCTAGTATTTACAGCATCTTGCTCCTTGTACTCCCCTGCCTGTTTATATAAGCCACAGCCGTGGCATTGTCTGTTAGTATCTGAACATGCTGAGAATGAAGAACCAGAGCAAATTACCCTAGAGCTAAGGCAATCGCCTTGAGCTATCTCCAGTTTGAGGACCTTGCGGCCACTTTCTTGGACCAGGTTCCCAGAGTGAAACTCTTTCCTAGGTGGGCCCCCCAACCCCAGGAGCGGGCATCGGTTGTCAGTCTTTTCTCGAACGGAAAAGCCCAGACTAACCCCTCCGATAGGATATCCTGCCTCTTCCGCCACCATAGTGATGTTTTCAACTGAGTTGGAATTTTTATCTCTGTTTCTAGGGATACCACCTTGTGATCCTAAGATCTCAGAAGAAAAGCCCGTAGACACCTAAAATGTAGCCCTGACCACTGAACGGCCAGAATTGATGCAGTCAGAACCCCCAAGGCTGACATAACATGTCTTACTGTCAGACGCTGGTTGGACCGCATCGTGAATCTTGTCCTTCTTGACTAAAGGAAGAAAGATCTTTTGATACACAAAATTGATTAGATACCTTAGAAACCGAATTTCCTGGGATGGGTCTAGGGACGATTTTTGGAGGTTTAAAATCCAACCCAGAGCCTCCAAATGACTGCGTGCTCTGTCTAAATTGTGCTGTAATTCCTTCAGTTGATGGGTCAAAAAATGGCAGATCATCCAAATATAGAATAACTACGATTACCTGAAGACGAAGCGGAGCTAGCGCTTCTGCCATCACCTTGGTGAATACTCGGGGTGAGGATGATAGACCGAAGGGTAAGGCCCTGAACTGTAGATGATGAATGACGCCTTCCATCCTCACCAACAACCTGAGATACCTCTGAGACTTGGGTGAGATCGGAATATGCAGATATGCATCCTTTAAACCTACTGACGCCATGAAGCATCCAGTCGTCAGTAGGTTCTTGACCGAAAATATTGAGTCCATCTTGAACTTCCTGTATTTGATGCATTTGTTTAGAGGTTTGAGATGGGGTGGGGTATTTATTATCAGAAACCTTTTTGGGGGGCTTTTGGTAAACTCAACTGTATAGCCTTATGAAAGAGTGGTCAGAATAAACTGATTTGAAGTTCTCCAACCACTGTGGAAGGAACTCTTATAGTCTCCCACCCACCCGCAGGGATGAGTCATTGTGACTTTTCGGCCTGTGTACGACGGAAGAGAATTCCGCCTTTACTTTTCGGTTTCTGCGTGGACCAATTCTTTCTTTTCCTCTGAAACTTGGTGCCTTGATCCTGAGTTTTTTTTAGGCCAAAAAAGATGTTTTGGAACCTGCTTTTTCTTTTTGATCGGGAAGGATCTCTTTAATCGGCCATCCTGTCAAGAATATTATAGAGGTCAGGGCCAAAAAGAACATCACCTGAAAAGGGAATCCCACACAGTTTGCTTTCTGACGCTGAAACACCTGGCCAGGTCTTAAGCCATAAAGCTCTCCTTGCAGCATTTGTTAAAGCTGCTGATCTAGCCGACATCTTAATTGCTTCAACTGAGACATCTGCAATATAAGCAACTGCAGAGACCAGGGTAGGAAAAGAATCTAAAGTCTCCTGTTTAGAAGAATCAATATGCGATTTTAGCTGGTTGACCCAGTATTCTAGATCCTGGCTACACATGTTGTGGCCATTGGCGACTTTAAATTGCTCATGATTGATTGCCATGATCTCTTGAGCAAAAGATCCAATGCGTTTGTCCATTGGATCCTTCAGAACCCCCATGTCTTCAAAAGACAGGTCTGTGGATCTTGAGACCAGGGAGAAGGCAGTATCCAACCTGGGCACTTTGTTCCACACCTCAGAAGGGTCCTCCTCGAAAGGAAAACACCTCTTGTGGGATTAGGGGAAAAAAAAAGGATTTTCTCTCCGGATCCTGCCATTCTTTCCAAATGGCCTCAGACATGAACTGGGAATGTCTGCCCTTTAGGTTCATTTAACCCCGCATACATGCGGTCATGGAGAGATAAGTCTTTACTTTCTAAATTTAAGCGTAGCATGAATAGCTTTAAGGAGCCCATCCACCTTTTCTAGGGATAGAATTTGGAGGGAACTGCTTCAGACTCCTCAACCTCCTCCTCTGAATGTTTAACAGAAGGAGCAGGGGACTGCTCTTCCCTATTTGAAGGGTCTTCAGGAAGAGTTTCCAACACTGGGATAGAAAGAGAACCCTGGGAAGACTCTGAAGTGGAAGGGTTACTAGCAGCTGGATTCACTAATGAGTCACGAAAAGTTTGTATCATGGCATATAGTTCTTTATTTACAGAGGCAACCAGATCATCACAAACAGAAGCCGATTCCTCTTTAACTAAAGAAGTGATGCAAGCCCTGCATAGGGCTATTTTCCAATTTTCTCCCAGCAAGGAGGACATCTCTACTTTGGGTCAGAGCTTTTGGCCTGAGAAAAGACAATAAGGGGAAAAAAAAAAAAATAAATAAAAAAAACAGGGGACCTTAAGCGAGACCCAGTCTATGCTTTCACAAGGACCACCACACAGGTGCACTAAGAAACCAGTCAGCCTCTAGTGCCCAGACAGGCCCCTTGCCACGGGGGGGGGGGAATAAAAAAAAGAGAGCCCAAAAACCCAGATAAAGAAAAAAAAGGCAGACTTTAACCGCTGCCTCCTACCTGATGGTGCCTGTGCCCATCCCCACAGCTGCAGCCGCTGACACCTCCATAACAGCTGTGCAGCCTTCCACGTGTGGCTTCACTCGCCGCCTCCAGACTCCCATAGTGCCTCTGCACCGGACCAGAAGCGGAAATAGCCACCAGCTCCCATCCTCCCTCCTGCATCCATGCCGGAAATTACGTTTTTGCCAACCCAGTGAGCCTCTCTGTCACTTCCAGCGTGATTGCCGGTAAACATGGTGGGGGCGCATGCACTCCACAGCTACCCTAGATGTGCGGGCCACTGCACTGTGCCTCTGCCTTCAGTCCAGGATTGTCCCATCTTCTGTTCTCCAAAGGACATGGCTGAGAATTTGTGAAGGATGGGGGGAGGCGGGTGATGTAAAGGGAGTGTGCTGTGCATCTTAGGGATCATGTACAGGGGCAGTGCTGTATGCAGGGGGTCATATATAGGGGGGCAGTGCTGTGTGTGCTGGGGATCATGTACAGGGGTGCAGCGATGTGCGAGTAGGGAGATCATGTACAGGGGGGCAGCACTGTGTGAGTAGGAGGTCATGTACGGGAGGGCAGTGCCGCGTGCGTTAGGGGTCATGTTCAGGGGAAGTAGCTCCATTTTGTTAGGGGGAGTTGTTCAAGGGAGCAGTGGTGTGTGTGTGTGTGTGTGTGTGTGTTGGGGGTCACGTACAGAGGAGCAATGCTGTGTGTATTGGGGGTCACGTACCGAGGAGAAATGCTGTGTGTGTTGGGGGTCAAGTACAGAGGAGCAATGCTGTGTGTAGGGGGTCATGTACAGGAGGGCAGTGCCCTGGGGGGGTCATGTAAAGGGGAGCATTGCGGTGTGTTGGGGACCATGTAGAGGGGGGCAGTACTATGTGTGTGTGTGTGTTGGTGATCCTGTAGAGGGGTCAGCTCTGTGCGTGTACCGGGATGATGTCAAGGGGGGCAGTACTGTGTGTATTGGGGATCATGTACAGGGGGGGGGACAGTGCTGTGTGTTAGGGGTCATGTACAGGGGGCAGTGCTGTGCCTTTTGGGGTCATGTACAGGGGGGCAGTGCTGTGCATCTAGGATCATGGACATGGGGGGGGGCAGTGCTGTGCATCTGGGATCATGGACATGGGGGGGCAGTGCTGTGTGTGTGTGTTTGGGGTCATGTTCAAGTGGGCAGTGCTGTGGGTGGGGGGTCATGTAAAGGGGGCAGTGCTGTGGGTGGAGATCATGTAAAGGGGGCAGCGCTGTGGGTGGGGGTCATCTAAAAGGGGCAGTGCTGTGTGTATGGGAGGGTGGTCATGTAAAATGGGGCAGTGTTGTGTTTGGGGGATTGTGTAAAGGGGGGCAGTGCCTTTTGTCTAGGAGGGTCATGTTAAGGGGGGCAGTGCTATGTGTGTGGTCATGTACAGGGGGACATTGCTGTGTGTGTGGTGGGGGTCACGTGTAAAGTGGGGCAATGCTGTGTGTGAGTAGTTGGAGGGGAGTAGTCATGTACAGGGGGGGCAGTGCTGCATGTGTATGCTGGGGATCAAGTAGAGGGGGTAGTGCTGTGTGTGCTGGGGATCATGTAAAGGAGCTATGCTGTGTGTGTTGGGGATCATGTACAGGGGGACAATGCTGTATGCGTAGGGGTCATATACAGGAGGGCAGTGCTCTGTGTGTGCTGGATGGTGATCATGTAAAGGGAGCAGTGCTGTTTGTGTAGGGGGGGGGGGGTCATGTAGAGGGGGCAGTGCTGTGGGGGGGGGGGGGGTTGAGAAAGGAGCAGTGAGGTGGGAAGACATGTGAAGGGGCAATGCTGTGGTGGGAGAGATGTGAAGGGGGACAGCAGCTGCACAGAACATGTAATGGGTACCATTAAGTCTTCAACACAATGAAATACAATAGTGGGGTTTCCCGCACATGGAAATTGCATTGTACAAAAGCTCTATGCGGTTTCCATGCGGCTGCAGGCTGCATTTTTAAAAAAGGTGCTAGGACCTTTTACCCAGCAGAAAACACAGGCATGGCAACCCATTCAAATGAATGTGTTGCCGTACTTGCACAGCTGGGCTGTGATGTAAAGAACCTGAGACAATCACAAAATTGCGATTTGGACCCCTGCTGGAAGAAAATTTTACTAATTGGACCATGAATATTAACCACTTGCTTACTGGGCCCTTCCTGCCCAGGCCAATTTTCAGCTTTCAGCGCTGTCGCACTTTAAATGACAATTGCACAAACATGCAACCCTGTACTCAGTTTTAATATTTTTTTTAAAACACAAATAGGGCCTTCTTTTGGTGGCATTTAATCACTACTAAAGAAAAAAAAAAAAAAAAAAGATTGAAAATTTTGAAAAAATTAAATAATTTTCATAGTTTGTTATAAAATTTTGCAAATAGGTACATTTTTCTCCTTCACGGATGTGCACTAATGAGGCGGTGCCGAGGGGGTACTGAGAGGCAGCACTGATAGGTGACACTGATGGACACTAATAGGTGGCAATGTTGGGCACCGAGGCAGGGATCAATGTCCTGACCTGCTACAGAAGACGGTTACCGGATTTCTGCTTCTGTCCTCGCGCTGATCGTGAGGAGAAAAAGAAGCCAATAACCGGCTTCCGTTTGCTTCCGTGATCAGCTGTCATTAGATGACAGCTGATCATGCGGTAAAGGGGCCGCTGTCATTCGCCCTTTACCCTTTTCTGTGATCAGCCAAGTCGGAAGGACTCAGCAATTCACAGGGCGTGCGAGCAGCGTGATCACGCGAAGACGTCTATTGATTCCTTCCCAGCACTGGAAGCCCGCACCGTAGCTACCCGCACTTTGGCTATAGCATGGGCGGAAAGTGGTTAATTCAATAACCCTGATCTAGGATGTCAAATTTGGATTTCAGCTTCAGAGTGCATGCTCTAGCAATCAAATTGAATATCCATTGAGTGATATACAGGTTATGCCTTGCTAGGTCCTGAAGACAAAACAAATAGAGATACGGTCTTCCTGATCGAAGCTATTGCTTTAAAGTAGACTCCAATGGCACTGACTACATCCAGACAATAAGGAGAAATTTTCTTTTAGATGCTTTGGAGCAGAGGATAATGCCTCGTAGACACGTTCTAATTATTGTACGACATTGTTCGCATTTTGTTGCGTAAAACGAATATGGAATACAACAGTGGAAAATGTGCTCTATGAAAAGATTTTTGTCGTACGATTCTGGAAAAACCTTCCTCTGTGCGTAGCTATGTATCTGAAATTATGTCAAATACGTGTGACCCCTGTGTCCCTCTGGTTTATTTTCATGTTTCCAATTATTCGTGGTGTTCATCTATTGATTTTTGGAGGATGCATACTGTACCGATTAAACGATTGTCATATGATGGGCTGTTGTCCGAGCAAAGTTTTTCTGTTTGTCCCTTCGGATTTTGTTGGACGGACTGCCGTGATTGGCTGTCGAAAGTTGTGTACCAACAATCAGATTATTGAACGATCAATCCGAAATCAATTTTTATCATTCGATAATCAGAATGTGTACACAGACATAAGGATGGCAGGACAATGTTCTCATTAAGGTGGAAGACTGATAACATCTTAGAAATAAAGGATGATCTTGGGCACAAGACTACCTTATTATTCCGAAGGATGAAGAACGGTACAAGAGCTGCCAACTCAGACAAGTCTGACAGATGTAATAGCAACCAAAAAGACCACTACAGTATGTAGGCAAAGGCATTTAAGGGCAAGTGAGGTACACCTTGAATAAGAGTTTTATTTTTTTTACAAGGGATTTCAAAGAATGGATAATTCTGAAACCTCACACTTTTCAGAGTGCTTAAGGTCAATCATGTTTAAGACCTGAATGTTTTAGCGCAAAGTAGGAACAGACTCAGATCTCTCTATATTTTAAGATATAGGCTTCAACAGCCATGCCATTAAAGCCAGAGACTGAGAAGCAGGATGGAATAGAGGGTCCTGAGACAACAGATCCGGCCTGTTGGAGAGAGTCCAGGGATCATCTGCTAGAAGTTGATGTCTGTATACCAAGTTCCTCTAGGCAAGTTTGATGCAACAAGAATCACAGTCTTCCTCTCTTGCTCTAATTTTTGAGTAGATGAGGCTGAATTTGCACTGAAGAAAAATCTTAAATAAGATTGAACTTATCAGGGCATCCAAAGCATTGCTAGAAGATCCTTACTCTTAAGCACAAACAGGAGGCAGTTTGTTGTTTGAACTGGAGGCTAAGATTTTAAGATCTGGAGTCCCCCATTAGCAGCACATCAGATAAAGATAACAGGATACAGGGCCCTCTTCTCCATGATCCAGGTAGTGGTGAGAGTGTATATGTAATCAACAGAGATTGCATGACAATGCGTTTCCATCCATGAGATTATAGGGCTTCCTTCTTTTAAAGCTGCAAGACTCCTGTTGCCCCCTTGATAGTTTATATATGCCACACCCATGAGATTGTGTGATTGCACCTTGATTTGTCCTTACAGATTGGAGGTCCTGTATTGGTAGGCCTGGAGCAGTTGAATTGTCTTATGTGGGGCGTGGCTTGGCCACTCATGTGAGCAGACATGCTTCACAATAGCTCTGACGATCTCCTGAAATTTCTCCTGTTGTAAGAACCAAAAATGTCTTGCGGTTATTTGCAGACAGCTATAAGAGGAATATAGCCTTCAGAAAAAGGTCATCTAGATGACTTGTGACCTGGATGTCCCAAGTTCTAAGAAGGGCAGGAAGAGGACCTGGGATCTTTGTGAGTATTATGTGAGCAGAGGACAGGCAGAAGCAGAGATAGACAAATTGTCTGCAACTGCAACGGCTGACAAGGTGGACAACATGGAAAATGTAGATAAGCACCTTGGATAGCTACAGATGCCAAGTATTTGTCTCCAGGAGGCAATAACCGCACTTCTGGATGCCTTGGAAAAATTAGCAATTATAGGGTATTTGTTGAGGATTTTAAAGAGGAATTCCAGCTTGAACCAATGTTACTATCCATATACCATACGTGTGGCACTGAAGCTAAAAATCACTGAATTAGATGCTGCTACTCTGAGAACAGGAAGTAGGCCGCTCAGCACGTTTTATTAAGAAAATGCCTTGCATTTTCTGAATGAATGCAAAGCGTTCTCCAAGTGGATGCGGTAAAGAGGCATGGTGATGTCAGAATGCTTTGCATTCATTCAGAAAGTGCAAAGCATTCTCTGAATGGTATTCGTGGTGAGTAGCCATATAACTATACATAAAATATCCATAACTAAATTCACTTTTTAGGTTGAGAATAGGACAAATAGTATGCTTAAAACCGGTCTTGGGCAGGTACTGGCACAACTACTGGTTCAGGGCAATTCTGACTGTCCTTTGGCAGATTTTGGTTGATTTGAGAGAAGAAAGTGGTGAGGGGGTAGTTTTGACTTCAATTTTGTACCCCTTCAAGGGAGAAGCAAACGAACAGACGTCCCCCCACTCTTAAGAGGTAGGGCCCTCCTTAATTAGGAAGAGGACATTGAGGAAGACTTTGTGGGCTTTGTAAGGAAAAATAAAGGGTTGAATTTTGGTTTTAAAGTTGAATCCTGGGCACGGTTATTTAGGTGATTGGTGATTTTGAGGAATTTGGGATCTTTGTGAAAGAAAAGCTTTCCATCCTGTGACATCTGATGAATTGGTCAACTGCCTCTCCAAAAACGTGTCTGCCTGATCATATATGGGAGGTTCTTTTTGCAGGCAACTTCACTGGTCAAGTCTTTGAACCACAAGATTCTGCATGTTAACAGATTAGAGCTATTCTGGTCTCATGACATCTTCTAATAAATCCACACAGCTTGACATAATGAAATTAGAGCAAGGGCTGGTTGCAGGGCTGAGCCTGTCAGAGTAAAAAGCCTTCAGAGGAATCGCAAATGTTCTTCTATCTGTAGAACCCATGAATAAAGGAACATCTTCAATAGGTACAGTGGGATGTTTGTAAAAAAAATAAAAATAAAATAGGGCACCTGTTCCTTTATAGCAGAATAAACAGCACAGTGCTAGTGCTGTCTAATCTGGCCCTCTCTGGCTGATCCTACCACTTCCTGTGTCCCCCTCTGTGAGCAAACCACAATAACCATGGTTGCTGAGCAGAGAGAAAAAAAAAAAAAAAAAGGTTTTTTTTTTTTTAACCACTACAATACAGGGCACTTTCCCCACCTTCCTTCCCAATTATCAGCTTTCAGCGCTCTCGCACTTTCAATGACAATTGCGCTGTCATGCTACGCTGTACCCAAATTAAATTTTGTTAATTTTGTTTGCATAAATAGAGCTTTATTTTGGTGATATTTATTCACTACTTCATTTTTTGCGATATAATCGAAAAACTAGCGGAAATTTGGGGGAAAAAAACTATTTTCTTCTTTCTATTTTAACCACTTGCTTACTGGGCACTTAAACACCCTTCCTGCCCAGACCAATTTTCAGCTTTCGGTGCTCTCACACTTTGAATAACAATTACTCAGTCATGCAACACTGTACCCAAATGAATTTTTTGTACTTTTTTCCCACAAATAGAGCTTTCTTTTGGTGGTATTTGATCACCTCTGGGGTTTTTATTTTTTGCGCTATAAATGAAAAAAGACCGAAAATTTTGGGAAAAAAACGCATATTTCATTGTTTCTGTGACAGAATTATGCAAATTATTAATTTTTCTTCATAAATTTTGGCAACAATTTATACTGCTGCATATCTTTGGCAAAAATAACCCAAATTAGTGGATATTATTTGGTCTTTGTGAAAGTTAGAGAGTCTACAAGCTGTGGTGCGAATCGCACAAAATTGATCACATCTGATGTACTGGTGGACTATCTCGCTTCTTGTGACCCGAACAAGCCAGGAAAGTACAAATACCCCCCAAATGACCCCTTTTTGGAAAGTAGACATTCCAAGGTATTTAGTAAGAGGCATAGTGAGCTTTTTGATGTTGTCAATTTTTTCCCACAATTCTTTGCAAAATTAAGATATTTCATTTTTTTTTTCTCCAAAAAATTGTCATTGTAATAGAAAAACTGAGCATACAGCTAATAATTTTGTAATAGGTTATTTCTCTCACGTGGCACATGTATACCAAAAATGACACCCCCCAAAAAATTCTGCTACTCCTCCTGAGTATTACAATACCACATGTGTGGGACTTTTTCACAGCCTGGCCACATAGAGAGGCCCAACATGCAGGTAGCGTCATCATGTGTTCTAGGAACATAAATTACACATCTAACTTGTTGACTATTTATTACACCTTTGAAGCACCAGGACAATGACACGTGACACTGATGACAGATGGCACCGATACGTGGCAATGATGACACTTATACGTGGCACTGATGACAGATGGCACTAATATGTGGCACTGAAGACACGTGGCACTGAAGACACGTGGCACTGAAGACACGTGGCACTGAAGACACGTGGCACTAATATGTGGCACCAATGACAGATGGCACTAATACATGGCACCGATGACGCGTGACACTGATGAGAGATGGCACTGATAAGTGGCATTGATGACACGTGACACTGACAGGTGGCACTGATGACAAATGGCACTGATACGTGGCACGGATGACAGATGGCACTAATACGTGGCACTGATGACAGATGGCACTTATACGTTGCACTGATGACAGATGGCACTGGGGACAAATGGCATTGACAACAGGTGGCACTGGGGGCAGGTGGCACTGGGGGCAGGTAGCACTGGGGTGGATGGCACTGGGGCGGATGGCACTGGGGCGGATGGCACTGCTGGGGCGGATGGCACTGCTGGGGGAGGATGGCACTGCTGGGGGAGGATGGCTGGCACTGCTGGGGGAGGATGGATGGCACTGCTGGGGGAGGATGGCACTTTTTTTTTTTACTTTTTTTTTTTATCAAAACAAACCAAAGCAGAACGGCTGCCACTGCAGCCGTTCATCTCTCCCCTCTCACACTCTGTGTGAGGAGGGAGAGCGGCGCTGAGAGATGATATCATATGTTTACATATGAGATCATCTCCCATTGGACACGCCGATCGCGCTGTAAATGGCCGCTGTGATTGGCCGTTTACAGCGATCTGTGTTTGCCTGTCCCCGGGGGACACGGCGAACACAGAGCTTCTGCGAAGCGTGCCCGCGGCGGCGCGCATTGCGGAAGTAAACATTAGAACGTCCAGGGACGGCCTCCTGGACGAAAGCGCCCGCTCTACGGCCGTCATTCGGCTATAGGGCGGGCGTGAGATGGTTAAAAGAAAACCAATAAAATCAAATGTCATAAATTTAAGCCAAAATGTATTCTGCTACATGTTTTTGGGAAAAAAATGTCCGTTAAGTATATAATAATTGGTTTGTGTGATCACGGACATATGTACGCAAATGATCATGTACAGATGTGTGCAGGTGATCACGGACATGTGTGTTCAGATAATCATTGGGACATGTGATTTTAGTGGGACATATGTAGGGGGCATGTGTTATTATTTGTGGACATGTGTGTTTTGGGGACATGTGTGGGGACGTTTGTTTACACCGTTTTACACTAGACTGGTGATCAGTGAGTAAAAAGCTGTAAACAGCTCATACTCACTGATCACCAGCCGGCTGCATCGATCCGCTCTCCTCTCAGCAATGACTTCCGTGTGAGGAGAGGAGAGCCGATTGCCTAGCAACCGGCTGTTTGTTTACATCACATGATGGCTGTGACTGGACACGGCCGTCATGTGATCACAGGGGCCAATTACAGAGCCCTCCTGCAGATCCGAGATGCGCCTCGTCGGGGTGACACCAGCGCATCGGGATTGTGCCACTGCGCGGGCACACGTGATCCTCCTCCTTCTGAAAGACGTTCAGGAACGTCCAGTCAGGAGGAGAAAGCTCCCACCCTGCCGTATATATATATACATTTGCCGGGTGGGAAGTAGTTAAATCAGATTTGGTTTGTCAGATTCGATGTCTGAACACTAGGGGTGCAACGGATCAAAACTCAGGGATCGGATCGTTCCTCGGCTCAGTCATGGATCGGATCATTTTTCGGATCAGCAAATAATAATTGAATTAAAAAAAAAAACTGTAAAAATTCAACCACCATATAGTCCCCACTGTAATATTGGCTGGGTATGGCAGAGTACTGGCTGGGTATGGCAGAGTACTGGCAGGGTATGGCAGAGTACTGGCAGGGTATGGCAGAGTACTGGCAGGGTATGGCAGAGTACTGGCAGGGTATGGCAGAGTACTGGCAGGGTATTGCTGGGTAATGGCAGGGTATGGAGGGATGGCTGCTTCCATCCGACCTCTTCACTGTACAGATCAGTACAGAGAGAGGCGAGAGAATCCGGTGTCATGACATGACGCCGGTTTGTTTACAAGTGATCGCATTGTAAACGCCTGGGTGTAGAAAGATTGCCGCCGCTTCCCAAGGCCGAGACCGCGGATCGCAGCATGTGCCGATCCGAGCGGGGTGACCCGTTCGGATCTAGGAACGGTGACGATCCGTTGCACCCCTACTGAACACAGTCAACCCCTTGATAGCCCCTAGTGTCACTTGGGGTCAGATTTGTCTGCTGAAATGTTGCAGTCCCTCTAAAAATCATAGATCGGCGGAATTACCAGTAAAAACAATGAAAAAATTTAAAAGTCCATAAAACATAATACAATAATTTGTAGGTGCTATACCTTTTGCGCAAACCAATCAATATACACTTAATGCACTTTTTTTTTTACGAAAAATATGTAGAATAATAAATATTGGCCTAAACTGATGAATAAATTCGTTTTTATATATATATATATATATATATATATATATATTTTGGATATGTATTGTAGCAAAATGTAAAAAAACAGTCTTTTTGTTTATAACGCAAAAAATAAAACAATTGCAGAGGTGATCAAACACCACCAAAAGAAAGCTATTCATCAATTTTGTTTTGGTACCATGACACACGATCACGGTACTGAAGTGGTTAAATCAGATTGTGTAAGATTTAAAGCAGAGTCCCGCTTTTTTTTTTTTTTTTTTTTTTAAGTCAGCAGCTACAAATACTGCAGCTGTTGACTTTTAAAATATGGACACTTACCTGTGCAGGGTGCCCGTGATGTCGGTACCCGATGCTATTCTGTATCTTGGCTCTCGGGTGCTGCCGCAGCCATCTTCGGGAAGGGAATCAAGAAGTGAAGCCTTGCGGCTTCACGTCCTGGTTCACTGCGCATGCGCGACTCAAGCTGTGTATTCCCACTGGTGTCTCCTGGGACCCGGGGGAAGTGGTGTAGATACCCGCGGGTGGCATGGGTATCTATGCCGGAAGTGGGAACAAGATGCGTGTATTAGACCGGTATCCGCTCCCCCCTGAAAGGTTCTAAATGTGACACCGGAGGCGGGGACGGTTCCCGAAAAGCGGAAGTTCCATTTTTGTGTGAAACTCCACTTTGAATTGGATTTTTTGTTTTGTTAAAAAAAATGTAATAAAATGCTTTTAGAGGAAAAAATCTAAAACATAGTTTTCTATTTAAGCTACATTGATAATTTAGATTATTCAGCATGAAATGGAACATAGTTTTGTAGCATGAGGCTGTATATTCAGCAATATTTAAATTTTTGGTAAACTCATTTAATGAATCCAAGCTCTGCAAGAAGAGAACATGCAATGCATTGATGCGATCACACAATTTCACAGTAACCATGCGATAAAACAAAGTTCAGGAATATTCCTTTATCACATTGTTTTGCAAATCTATGTACACTACAAACTGTATGATTGTTTGTAGAGAAATGCCTCTGTACCAGGCTCTAAGTGTAAGGAGGCTGGGCAAGCAGTAAAAATGAAAGCTAAACCTTCTAAGCAGCTTATAAACGTTGCGCTCTTTCTGCACATAGCTTTAAGTGCTTTATACCTCCCTGGAAGAGCAAAATGGCGACAGGATATAAAAGAGACACAGTTTGGGACGATTTACTAACCTGAAAGCTTATTCTACATAGGAAATGGATTTCTGCACAAATTGGTCATAAAATGTGATCCGATCTTCATCTAAGTCACAACAATAGACAATCACAGTCTGCTTAAACTAATAACACACAAAAAATTAAATGTTACCATGTTTTTATTGAACACACCATGTAAATATTCACAGTGCAGGTGTAAAAAGTATGTGAACTCCTAGACTAATGAGATCTCCAAGAGCTAATTGGAGTGATGTGTCAGGCAACTGGAGTCCAATCAATGAGATGAGATTGGAGGGTTGGTTACAGCTGCCCTGCCCTATAAAAAACACACACCATTTCTGGATTTGCTTTTCACAAGAAGCATTGCCTGATGTGAACGCTGCCTCAAACAAGAAAGCTCTCAGAAGACCTACGATTAAGAATTGTTGGCTTGCATAAAGCTGGAAAGGGTTATAAAAGTATCTCCGAAAGCCTTGCTGTTCATCAGTCCCAGGTAAAACAAATTGTCTATAAACAGAGAAAGTTCAGCACTGCTGCTACTCTCCCTAGAAGTGGGCGTCCTGTAAAGATGACTGCAAGAGCACAGCGCAAACTGCTCAATAAGGTGAAGAAGAATTCTAGAGCGTCAGCTAAAGACTTACAAAAGTCTCTGGCATATGCCAACATCCCTGTTAGCGAATCTATGATACGTAATACACTAAACAAGAATGGATTTCATGGGAGGATATCACAAAGGAAGCCACTGCTGTCCAAAAAAAACATTGCTGCACGTTTACAGTTTGTACAAGAGCACCTGGATGTTTCACAGCAGTACTGGAAAAATATTCTGTGGACAGATGAAACCAAAGTTGAGATGTTTGGAAGAAACACACAACACTATGTGTGGGGAAAAAGAGGCACAGCACACCAACATCAAAACCTCATCCCAACTGTGAAGTATGGTGGTGGGGGCATCATGGTTTGGGGCTGCTTTGTTGCATCAGGGCCTGGACGGATTTCCATCATCGAAGGAAAACTGAATTCCCAAGTTTATCAAGGCATTTTGCATGAGAACTTAAGGCCATCTGTCCACCAGCTGAAGTTCAACAGAAGATGGGTGTTGCACCAGGACAACAACCCAAAGCATAGACGTAAATCAACAACAGAATGGCTTAAACAGATGAAAATACACCTTCTTGAGTGGCCCAGTCAGAGTCCTGACCTCAACCCAATTGAGATGCTGTGACCTGACCTCAAGAAAGCGATTCACACCAGACATCCCAAGAATATTGCTGAACTGAAACATTTCTGTAAGGAGGAATGGTCAAGAATTACGCCTGAACCTTGTGATGTCTGATCGGCAACTACAGGAATTGTTTGGTTGAAGTTACTGCTGCCAAAAGGAGGCTCAACCAGTTATTAAGTACAAGGGTTCACATACTTTTTCCACCTGCACTGTGAATATTTACATGGAGTGTTCAAAAATAACATGGTAACATGTAATTCTTTGTGTGTTATTAGTTTAAGCAGACTGTGATTGTCTATTGTAGTGACATAGATGAAGATCAGATCACATTTTATGAATTTGTGCAGAAATCCATACCATTCCAAAAGGGTTCACATACTTTTTATTGCAACTGTATTAAAGATTCTAACTGCCAGCAAGAATGAGTCCTTAAATTTAAAGAGCACCTGTCATTTCAAATCCATTATGGCAGCACCCGTCACCAGGCATACACTCACCTGCTGCTGCCACACCCCTTGATTTAAATCAAGCTTTTTTACTAGCAATTTAAAATCTACTTGACTTAAAGCGGAGGTCCACCCTAAAATGGACCTCCGCTCATCGGAATCCCCCCCCCCCCTCCGGCGCCACAATCGGCACCTTTCAGGGGGGAGGGGGGTGCAGTTACCTGGATAATCCAGGTAACTGCACCCACTTCCGGGCTAGCTCTCTGCGGAAAGGGGCGTACGTTACGCCCCTTTCCGCAAGCGCCCGCCCCCTTCAGCAAGTGCCCCGCTGCCTGCTGGGAAACACAAAGCTCCCAGAGGCAGCGGGGACCGTCCGGATTGCGCCGCGCGGCTCGCGCATGCGCAGTAGGGAACCGGGAAATGAAGCCGAAAGGCTCCATTTCCTGATTCCCATACCCAAGATGGCGGCGGCACGAGCGAGCGATCGGCTTCGGGTGCCGACATCGCGGGCGCGCTGGACAGGTAAGTGTCACTATTTAAAAGTCAGCAGCTACAGTATTTGTAGCTGCTGGCTTTTAAAAAAAAAAAAAAAAAAAACGCGGAGTCCCGGTGGACTCCCGCTTTAAATAAAATCCACGCTGCTGCTCAGCCCTGACTACCGTGGTCAGTTTGCGTGCCTCCATTATGCACAGCTCTCCTCTGTACACAAGTTACAAAACAACCTGGCAGCCCCTTCCTTTATCTGGCGATAACTCACTCTAAGTGCTTGTTTAACCACTTGAGACCCGCGCTATAGCCGAATGACGGCTACAGCGCGGATCTCCTTTTCCGGGACTACGTCTATTGACGTAGTCCCGTGAACGAGCGGCCGGCGTGCCCCCTGAGGGGCGCGCGCGGTGCGCTCTGTGATCGGCGAGTCTACGAGACTCGCCTGATCACCGATCCGTGCAAGGGGTCGATCCCGACCCCTTATCACGTGATCAGCTGTCAGCCAATGACAGCTGATCATGTGATATAACGGAGCCGGTAATCGGCTATTATTCCTCCTCGCGCTGATAGCGCGAGGAGAAAAAAAAAAGCCGATCACCGGCGGCCATGATCGGGACATCAGTCCTGATCACGGCCAGCCCTGCCAGTGCCCACCTGCCCCCTGCCAGTGCCCACCTGCCCCCTGCTTTGCCTGCCTGAATAAAAAATGTGTCCCCCCTGTCAGTGCCACCCAGCAGTGCCCACAGTGCCACCCAGCAGTGCCCACAGTGCCACCCAGCAGTGCCCACAGTCTGCCTCAACAAAGGTGCTGCACCCCAGTGCCACATATCCGTGCCCATCAGTGCCCAGCAGTGCCGCCCAGTCCCATCTATGCCCCTTAGTGCCACCCATCCGTGCCATCTTATCTGTGCCCGTCTTTGCCCATCAGTGCCCACCAGTGCAGCCTATCAGTGCCCACCAGTGCAGCCTATCAGTGCCCACCAGTGCAGCCTATCAGTGCCCACCAGTGCAGCCTATCAGTGCCCACCAGTGCAGCCTATCAGTGCCCACCAGTGCAGCCTATCAGTGCCCACCAGTGCAGCCTATCAGTGCCCACCAGTGCAGCCTATCAGTGCCCACCAGTGCAGCCTATCAGTGCCCACCAGTGCAGCCTATCAGTGCCCACCAGTGCAGCCTATCAGTGCCCACCAGTGCAGCCTATCAGTGCCCACCAGTGCAGCCTATCAGTGTCCACCAGTGCAGCCTATCAGTGCCCACCAGTGCAGCCTATCAGTGCCCACCAGTGCAGCCTATCAGTGCCACCTCATCAGCGCACTTCAATGAAGGAGAAAAATTACCTGTTTGCAAAATTTTATAACAAACTATTAAACATGATTTTTTATTTTTTTTTGCATCTTTTTTTGTTTGTTTAGCAAAAAATATAACTCCCAGCTGTGATTAAATACCACCAAAAGAAAGCTCTATTTGTGGGGAAAAAATGATAAAAATTTCATTTGGGTACAGTGTTGTATGCCCGCGCAATTGTCATTCAAAGTGCATCAGCGCTGAAAGCTGAAAATTGCTCTGGGACTGAGGGGGGTTTAAGTGCCCAGTAAGCAAGTGGTTAAAAAGCTGTTTCTAAAATGGGATTTTTAGGTCATACTTACCTGTAAAATCCTTTTGAGTACATCATGGGACACAGAGTCAGGCTAATATTCATTACCTGCTGGGACATCCGTCAATATCTTTGAGGGGAGGAAGACACCCTGACAAAAAATAGCCATCAGAACTTAAACTGAAGACCAGTTAGCAGCCTTACAAATCTGAGCCACAGATACCCAATGGCAAAAAGCCCATGAGGTTCCTATACCGCTATAAGAATGAGCTCTCACCCTAAAGTGAGGAGCTTTATGTTTCAGATCGGAGGGACCGTAGGCCTGAATGACCAATTGATGGACCCAATTGGCAATGTAAACTTTGGAAGCTGCCTGCCCCTTCTTGGGTCCTTTTGGTAAAACAAAAAAAGTCTGACCCTCAGATCTCGGCAAATAAACCTCGACTGGCCAGACAATGTCCAAAGAATGCAGTAGTCTCTCTTCCGCTGAACGAGGCAGAGAGTAAAAAGGCAAAATAATGTCCTGATTTAAATGAAAGGCCAACACCACTTTTGGTAAAAAGGATGGGACAGGTTGAAACACGACTGTCATTGTGAAGGATCAAGTACAGTTCCCAGCATGAAAGGGCCGCCAACTCCGACAACCTTTTAGCCAAAGGTGATAGGTATCAGGAAGGCTAGCTTGCGTGACAGCAAGTCTAATAAAATTGCCTTAATAGCTCCAAATGAGATAATTTGCCTTCCAGTTCTCTACTCCCGGGATATGGACTGCTGATATAATTGGCACATGTCCCTCTCCAAAGACTAGTATGTAGTTCACCTCCTTCAGAGCTGAAAGGCTCCTGGTATCGCCATTGGGGGCTTATATAGGCCACTGCTGTGGCATTGTCGGACTGAACCCTGATGGGGCAGTCCTGAAACTCCACCGTCCAGGACCTGCCCGTAATTCTAGGACGTTGATGGGCAGGGTCCTCCCTAGAAGACTCATACAGAGCCTAATAGAGGGTTGTCTGGTGCCCTTTATCTGACTTACACAGATCCTTACTGGTGGCAAGAAAACACTTGCTTGGACCGTGTTTAGGATCAGACCTAAATACCTTAGACTTTGGGCTGGTCTCAAGGCTGACTTTTCAGTATTTATGATCCAGCCTAAGTTTTTAAAATACTGCACTATGTAAATTATGCTCTGTTCTAGAGCCTGTACTGAGTGATCACAGAGCAGGAGGTTGTCAGATAACCAGGCACCAGGATCCCTTGGGCCCTTAAAAGGCCAGTACTGGTGCTAGGACCTTTGTGAACACCCAGGGAGCTGTAGCAAGCCAGAAGGCCACAAACTGAAAATGACGTTCCTCTACTGCAAAACGTAGGAACCTCTGATGAGACTGAAAGATGGGTACGTGCAAGTATGTGTTCTTTATATCAATGGAGGCTAGAAAGTCTCCCCTCTGGAGTGAGATTACTACTGAGTGGACAGACGCCATCCGAAAGGACTGTTTCAATAGATACTTGTTCAGGTTTGAGTAAAAACCATGTGCCCCTTTCGAATACAGGAAACTACAATCACTCCTTGATGCACTAGCTAATGTAGTGCCTGAAGCAATAAGTTTATTTTTGCGAGAATCCGAGGTAGCGCTGGATCTTAGAAGCCTCTGAGCGGGGAACCCCCCGCAACTCCAGCTTGTAACCACAAGATATAATTGAGGTGACCCACTCATCCTGAATTGTTGTTTTCCCAAATGTCCTCAAAGTGTAGCAGCCTTCCACCATCCGATGGAGTGGGGGCATTCCGTCAAAAGGAGGGCGTTCCCTCAAAAGGAGGGCTTAGTACTGGGTTTAGAAGAATTTTGGACCCAGGGTCTCCCTGGAACTGGCCTTGCAGCTTGCCCCTGCCCCTACACCTTGCTGACGGAGGAACCGCCCCCACCTTGAGACATTTAAAGAAGCAAATTCTGGGTTTTCAAACAAGGGACATCTGGTGCTTTTCTTCATAGGAAGTAGAGAACTCTTCCCTCCAAAAATCTTTTGGATATATTTTTCCAAATGATCACAGAATAAACATTTGCCCTGAAATGGGAAACCTGCCAATAACTTCTTACAAGGAAGCTCGGCTGACCAGTTCTTAATCCATAAAAGTCTGCGCATACGTACAGACAAGAGAGCCAGGTGAGAAACCTGCTGTATTGAATCCTTTAAAGCATCAACAGCAAAACACAATGCTCGAGGAATGTCTGTTTTATTTTCAGGCAGATCATCCTCCTGGTTAGACCGTTAGACCTGATCCTTTACGTACTGGCAAAAACCAACTGCCGCAACAGCTGGCTGAATAGTTGAACTGGCCAAAGAAAAGGAAGCCTTTAATAACAAATCCACTTTCTTGTCAACGTGGTCTTTTAAGCCCTGTGCATTATCTACCGGATAAACTAAGTTCTTGTTTAAAGAGACTGCTGCATCTACAGCTGGCATGCTTCATTTTTTAACAAACTTTTCATCCATGGGATATAAAAGGGAAAACCTTTTAAGAGGAACAAGTCCTGTCAGGATGTTCCCAATCAGCGTACAACACCTTTTTGAACAGGGGGTGTAGAGGGGTGTTTAGAGGGAAAGTCTGTGTGACCTGAAGAAGTCTTTAGAGATCCCAAAGAGGACCAGGGGGATCAGTCACCTCTGCAAGAGGCAACTTAAAAGCAGAATGAACCATTTCAGTCAGAGACAGGATCAAAAGCCTCTGCAACTGAGAGGCAGACATCGACTGGATATCTTCTTGTTCAGATTGCTCGGAAGCAGACTCATCTGCCAGGCACTTCACCCAATCCTGAGCATTAAGCCCTTCCCCATCCTCAACCCATTCCTGCTCCAGACTAGGAGACTCTGGGGAGGGGGCTCTATCATGCTTGCCATCACCCTTCAGGAAGGAGGCAATCATGCCAGCAATCCTATGCTGTAACCCGGGCTAGGGCTGAGGACAATTCATCCAAAGTGATAAAGAGTGAAGCAGCAGCGTTGACTGTAGGCACAATACAAGATAGGCGCAGAGGCTCAGATTGCCCGGGAGCCTCTGGTCCTTCAAGGGATACAGCACTAAGGACATGACTAGGTTCATCAGGAACTATTGATGACATAGGTGTGCCCTTCCCTGTGGTGTTAGTCCCACCACTCTTTTTTGCCAACATTTAATAGCCACAAAGAGTACTTAGGTGTAAGACACCTCAGAAGGGAGACCCCTTAATAGGGGTCACCAAGCCCCAATGCAACAATCCTGCTAAGCACCTTTAGCCTGCCAAGCGACACCTGGTGACTCATGTGACATGGGTAAGGAAAAATGAACCACTGCAAGTGTCTGTTTAGAGACTGCTCTGTTTCCCAAAGCTGCCTTCTGGAAGCACAACATGCTTGGCCTACACAGCTTAAAGAGGAGGGCAGGTTTTGAAAAAAAAAAAAATTTAAAAGTCAGCAGCTGCAAACACTGTAGCTGCTGACTTTTAATAAGTAGACTTGCCTGTCCAGGGCGACCGCGATGTCGGCCGCCCGAAGCTGACCGGTCCCTCGGTCTCGGGTCCCGGCGCCGCCATTTTGGGTAAGGGAAACGGGCAGCTTGCGGCTTCACTGCCCGTTTCCGCATGCGCGAGTCACGCAGGGCTTTGTGAATGGGACGCGCTGTGTTCTGGGACACACAGTTCCCAGAACACAGCGCGACCCATTACCCAGAAGACGCCGCACGGAGGAGAGAAGAAAGAAGATCTCCGCGGAGGAGGAAGAGGCAGATTATGATGATGTGCTTAGCAACAGGCATTTCTGGTAAGTAAAAAAAAAAAAAAAATTTTCATTTTTTTTTAAATGATTTTTTTCTCATTTTTAATGTATTTTATTTTTTCAGGGTGGCCCTCCACTTTAACCACTTCAGCCCCAGAACTCAGAGAGCTCAAACAAACTGTGCCATCCACCCTGCAGACACTGGCAAATAAAAAAAACTTCCTGTATGGGAGAGGTTATATAGGGGATCACTTCCTGTCTGAAGACCTTTGGTCTCCCAGTGTCAATTCACCTAATGATTAAGTCTAACCCAGCAGGTAATCAATATTAGCCTGACTGTGTCCCACGATGTATGAAAAATGTCTCTAGTCATCTTCAGGCCGGTCACTTAACTCTTGGCTGCTCTGCTACTAAGATCCAAGGCTACAGCGGGAGGTGCCGAGCGGCCAGCACAGCAGTCACGTGACTTCTGGCCAATGTCAGAGGGAGATCTCAGCTCCTCCCTCTTTAGCCCTGGATCATAATAGCAGATCAGCTGGGAGTCACGTGACCAGCCACAACATAACTGGAAAAATAGGATTTTTTGTAATGACCGTAAAATCCTTTTCTCTGTAGTTCACTGACTGACACAGCTCCTCTCATAGACCATTGGGTTATTACGCCACCTTCAGGAGAGGACTAGGCATAACATGTTAACGTAATATAAAAACAAGAACTTTCTAGTTCCGTCCAAGGGGCGGTCCCTTAGGTAACAACCCCACAGCCTGCCTTGCAGCTTCAGTACGTCAAGAAGCAGTATAACGTAGAGAAAAATAGGAGGGGCGGGTGCTATGTCAGTCGGTGAACATGAGAAAAGGATTTTACGTGGAGTACAGAAAAAATCCTATATTCTCTTCGGTTCACCGACTGACAGTTCCTCTTAGACCAGGGTGCGAGAAACCCGCGGGCGCCAGGTCGCATTTGCGACTAGAATTAGCGACCTGGCGCATGAGGCGTCACAGCTGGGAAATCCTGTCTCTGTGCGCACTGTTCTTTTGAAAAAATAAAAACTGTCGCTTTTATTCCTATTATAAGGAATGTAAAAATCACTTGTAATAGGAAAAAAAAAGCATCACAGGTCCTCTTAAATATGAAATATGGGGTCAAAAAGGCCCTTTTCACACGTGCTGTCTGAACAGGTTCGCCTGTCAGTTTTTCAGGCAGACCTGCTTGGACCCTTAGCGGGGATATGGTGGCTTGTGTCCCTGCAAGGCAGGAAATAAAAGCAGTCACATTCGTTATAGTTGTCTGTGTAAATTTAAAGCGGGAGTCCACCGGGACTCCGCGTTTTTTTTTTTTTTAAAAGCCAGCAGCTACAAATACTGCAGCTGCTGACTTTTAAATAGTGACACTTACCTGTCCAGCGCGCCCGCGATGTCGGCACCCGAAGCCGATCGCTCGCTCGTCTATCGGGTCCTGCCGCCGCCATCTTGGGTATGGGAATCAGGAAATGGAGCCTTTCGGCTTCATTTCCCGGTTCCCTACTGCGCATGCGCGAGCCGCGCGGCGCAATCCGGACGGTCCCCGCTGCCTCTGGGAGCTGTGTGTTTCCCAGCAGGCAGCGGGGCACTTGCTGAAGGGGGCGGGCGCTTGCGGAAAGGGGCGTAATGTACGCCCCTTTCCGCAGAGAGCTAGCCCGGAAGTGGGTGCAGTTACCTGGATTATCCAGGTAACTGCACCCCCCTCCCCCCTGAAAGGTGCCGATTGTGGCGCCGGAGGGTGGGGGGATTCCGATGAGCGGAGGTCCATTTTAGGGTGGACCTCCGCTTTAAGATTGGTTAATTTTTATATTGAGAATAAAGCTTTTAAAAAAAAAAAAAAAAAACTGGCTCTTAACTTTTTTAGCTGGCTTCTAGATTCCAAGCAAATTTGTCAAGCGCGGTCTTAGACCATTGGGACATTTCCAAGCAGTGCCAAAACGAGGGGTGGGAAAACTGTATAAAACTTCACCCAAAATGGCATGTGGGAACTAGTATAAACTTTATCCACAGTATAACCAAAGCTTTTTTACCCACAAAAAAACAGGGTGCTCCTCAACTGAGGGGCACAACCTCCAAACCACACCAGAACTGCGATAACAAATGCAACAGTGCATTACTTAAAAGGTACTGCGTTTTTACCAAAAAAAAGGGGAAAAAAAATGTAAAGTGCAATTGCAATTATACAGGCGCCTGCAAAACTTTATGACCAAAACAGGCATCAGCCGATGTACTAACATCTACCTTATAGAATTTTTTAAAAGCGTGTGAACAGATGACCAAGTCGCCACTTTACACACTTGAGCGACAGACGCTTGATGTCGGAAGGCCCAAGACGTTCCGATTGACCTTGTGGAGTGGGCCGTGACCGGAAAGGGGCGCACCTGGCCCTTCAAGGCGTAGGCCTGTGCTACAATCTGTCTGATCCACCTGGAAATGGTGGCCAACGAGACTGCCATGCCTTTTTTCGGACCAGCCACTGAAACAAACAAGGAGTCTGATTTCCATAAGGGAGCCGTAGCAGACAAATTTAACCCTCAGAGCCCAAACCACGTCCAGGGCATGAAAGGCCACCTCCTTAGGATGTGTCGGCTTAGGATATAGATGCTAACACAATGTCTTCATTGATATGGAATGCCAAAAACACCTTCGGCAGAAAAGAAGGTAGCAGACACAAAATGGCCTTATCCTTATGGATAACCAGATTTATGACACAGAGATGATAAAACAATGTCTTCATTGATGTGAAAGGACGAAACCACCTTCGGTAGAAAAGAAGGTTGCGGCTGCAACAGCACCTTATCCTTGTGTATAACAAGATAGGGCGGATTTGCAAGACAAGGCCACCAGTTCCGAAAACCCTCCTGGCCAAAGTAATGGCCACTAAAAAGACCACTTTCTGGGAAAGAGTCAACAGAGGGATCTCTCTGATATTTTCAAATGGCGATATTTGAAGCGCCGATAACACCAGGTTCAGATTCCACAGGGGTAACTGGAACTACATGTCGGACCCCTTGAACAGAAGTGCTCACTAGAGAGTGAGACACCAGGGGTCACTGAAAAAAAAAGACTGTCAAAGCTGATATTTGTCCTTTAATGGTGCTTAAAGCCAATTTCTGGTCTACTCCTTGCTGTAGAAACAGCAGGATCCTGGATATAGAAAAGGAGCGCGGACACCATCCTTTCTCCTTACACATGGAGATGTAGGCCTTCCAGGTACGATGATATGTGGGAAAGATACGGGAAAGATAAAAACACTTAATTTCAAGATAGCAAATTTTCCAAGGATGAGAGCTGCTCTCCAGGACTTAGACTGGGAGAGAATATTGGCAGCAATGGGCACAGAACAGAAATGGGAATTCTTCAAAAAGACTGTTTGTGATCTCACGGCAAAATATATTCCCATGGGCAATAAGTTTAAAAGGTTAAATATAAAAACGATGTGGCTCACGGCCAAAGTTAAAAAAGCTATAAACTATAAAAAAGAGCTTTTAAAAAATATAAAAATGAAGGAACGCTAGTGTCATTTAAATGTTACAAGGAATATAACAGAATATGTAAAAAGGAAATCAGGGATGCAAAAATTCAAAATGAAAGACAGATTGCAAAAGATAGTAGGACAAACCCCAAGAAATTCTGCAAATATATTAATAGTACAAAAGGTTAAGTCTGAGCATGTAGGTCCTTTGCAAAATAATCTGGAGTGGGTGACTGAGGACAAAGAGAAGGCTAACTTATTAAATACTTTCTTCAGCTCTGTGTATACAAAGGAGCATGGGGGAGCTCATGTCCATAATGGGGGTGGTACCGACGCAGCCCCAAATCCACAATGGCTCAAAAGTGATATGGTCCAGAAATATTTGGACAAAATAAAGGTGGATAAAGCACCTGGACCTGATGGCATCCACCCACAGATCATAAAAAAAATAGAGCTCTGTAATTTCAAAGCCATTGTATCTAATTTTTAGGGACTCGATGACAGGAATAGTACCACTGGATTGGCGCATCGCCAATGTGGTGCCTATATTTAAAAAGGGAACAAAGTCTTTACCAAGTAATTATAGACCCGTTAGTTTAACTTCTATAGTTGGGAAGATACTGGAGGGATTAATAAAGGACCACATAGACGAGTTCTTGCAGGAAAAAAATATTTTGAGCAACAGACAGCATGGATTCATGAAAGACAGAAGTTGTCAGACAAACCTGATTTATTTTTATGAGGTGGCAAGTTAAACCTTGGACAGAGGGGTGGCGGTGGACGTGATATATTTGGATTTTGCAAAAGCGTTCGATACAGTTCCGCACACACGGCTCATGTGTAAGGTAAAGTCTACAGGTTTGGAAAGATCAGTTTGTAAATGGATAGAAAACTGGCTAAAAGACAGAATTCAGAGAGTAGTGGTTTATGATGCTTACTCTGAATGGTCTAAGGTTATCAGTGGTGTACCCCAAGGTTCAGTGCTGGCACCCTTACTTTTTAATATCTATATAAATTATATTGGGTCTGGGATCAAAAGTAACATTTCCGTGTTTGCAGATGACACCAAGCTATGCAGTGGAATAACGACCTTACACGATGTCTCCAATTTACAAGCCGACCTCAATGCTCTGCCTACTTGGCCGACTATGTGGCAGATGAGGTTTAATGTTGAGAAATGTAAAGTTATGCACTTGGGGGCTAAGAATATCCATGCATCATACATGCTATGGGGAGTACAACTGGGGGAATCCATAGAGGAGAAGGATCTGGGGGTTTTGGTAGATCATAAGCTCAATAACAGCATGCAATGCCAAGCTGCGGTTTCCAAAGCGAGCAAAGTCTTTCCTGTATTAAGAGAGGTATGTACTCCAGAGAGAGAGATATTTTGCCCGTTCAAATCATTAGTAAGACCTTATCTGGAATATGCAGTTCAGTTTTGGGCACCAGTTCTCAAAAAGGATATCGGTGAACTGGAGAAAGTGCAGAGAAGGGCAACCAAACTGATAAGAGGCATGGAGGAACTCAGCTATGAGGAAAGATTAGAGGAATTGAATTTATTCACTCTTGATAAGAGGAGATTAAGGGGGGATATGATTAACATGTACAAATATACAAGGGGTCCATATAGGGAACTCTGTGTCGAGATCACCGACTTCTTTAGGTTCAACAGCCACCCAAATTCCTACAGGGTCTGCATGGTGATCGCCACATCCCCCTCTAACTCTGAGGCGGAAGATGCTCTCAGGAGGAGATAGTCTAGGTATCCCGTGATCGTGATCCCGCATTGCCGCAGCAATGCCAAAACTGGAGCCAATACCTTAATAAACACTTGGGGGGCTAATGCCAAACCAAAAGGGAGAGCCACAAACTGGTAGTGGGCTTCCCCGACTGCAAATTGCACAAACTTCGGATGTCGAAGGCATATGGGTATGTGCAGGTACACATCCTGGATGTCCAAGGACACCAGGGAGTCCCCTTGATGGAGTGCAACTACTGAGTGAATTGATTCCATTCTGAACCTCTGTACTTTTACACAGTAATTGAGGGCTTTCAGGTCCAAGATTGGACGTACCCCTTGCTCTTTGGGGACTACAAACAGGTTTGAGTAGAAACCCTGGAAACGTTCCGATTCCGGAACAGGGAATATCACCCCGTGACTCAGCAGGTCCCTTACCGCCCCCAATAGGGTGGGAGTACGGGTATGCTGGAGGGGAAGAATCTGTTTTGCGGCCAAGAGAAGAACTATCATGTAGCCTGAGGAATTCAGATCTCAGACCCATTGGTCGGACAGCCGAGAGGCCCACCGGGCTGCAAACTCCCAAAGGCAACCCCCACACATGTTGCGGGTGGGAGTAAACCTTCATGCGGTAGCACTTTTGCTCGCAGGCTTGCGGTTCCATGGACACTTTGGTCCTTCAGAGGTCGTCCTGTCGGGCTGGGGACGCTAGGTCAAAACCCGGGGCTGACAAAAAAGCCGTTTGTGAGCGGAGAATGAGGGTCCTTGCCTGCAGCGTGGCTCCTTAGCCTCCCTGGCCTGTGGGAGTAGTGTACTCTTACCACCTGTGGCATTTTTAACACTGTCATCCAATGAGGCTCCAAAGAGCCGGTCGCCAAGGAAGGGAAGATCCGTCAGGGATTTTTTAGATGCCTGGTCAGCAGAACAGCATTTTAGCCAAATTAAGTAACTCAGCACCACTGCTGACACTGAAGCCCTTGATAGCAGAGGAAGGCTGTTTTTTACCATCTTTGCACCTATGCACCGCCTCCATCTTGGCAACGAACGAATTGAGGACTACTGACAGAGCGTCCAGAGGCACTGCACTGGCTGCAGAAGAACCGGTTGCAATTCCCTGGATTTCAGGGGGAGAAACACTAGTTTCTGAAGCCATGCTGACCCTACCCTGTCTGCCACCTGTTGGGGACTTAGGACAGTCATGGTCCCACCCTCCTAACTGCTGCTGGCTGAGGGGCTCTTTCCCGCAAGACTCAACACCTTGACTGGTTCTGCGCTTTCCAGCTAGTAGTGCCTGTGTCAGCTCCCAGATGCATAGGAGACCAAACTACGCTGTGCAGAGCTGCTCTGAATGTCGCGGAAACTGACCAAAAACGTGTTCAAGCTTCAAGAAAATATCCGCCGAGCGCCTAGTATAAAGGACATTATCACAGGGAAAATGGCCGACGAACTACAGGAAAATGATCAGAGAGAATGCTGCTCCTTGCCCCACCAAAGATGCATTGTATACCATGAGGGACAGTGAACAAAACAGACAGATCAATGGCGGTGAAACAGCTCTACAGCGATCAATAGAGACACAGCCTCCAGACACCTCCAGGGAGAGACCTACACACGTCCAGGGTACAGCCAGCACGGTGAGAGCCCCCCCGGAGAGCCCATGTATGGCGCACACACCACTCAGCAGCCCATACAGCCTCCCCCACAGGGAGGGGGAGGGAGGGAATATAGGGACAGGGAGAGAAGAGAGGGAGGTGAGGGACCCCCAAATCGACCTCCCAGGGAATGCCCAGCTGCTCAGCCCCACTGAGGCAGGGAGAGCTGTACTTACCAGTCCTGAAGGGCTGGGAGACATTCCATCAAAGACCCACTCTCCGATCAGTACGGGGTGGCTGCTGGCCTGGCACACTGTGATGCAGACATCAGTAGCCCAGTCATGTGTGCTCCAGAATATTTACGCTCACCGACCTCCTCTGGAGGTGAGGCATGTCGTGGCCGACCAGGCACGGAACTCTGGTCTGCACACGCTCGCTGGTCAGGCGGAGGGGATACTACAAGGATAAGAGTATCCAGCCTGTCACCCAGCCTGTTGATAGCAAATCACAGGATCTTTAATTTTGCACAAAAAGCAAAGCTTCTGCAAAAAAAATCCACAGACCGATGGGCCCACAAGCTTCCTAGGTCCTTCTCTAGGCAGAAAAAAACTGAAGCTGCAAGGGAGCCTGTGGGGTTACCTAAGGGACCGCCCCCTTGGGCGAAACTAGAAAGTTCTAGTTTTTATATTACATGTTATGCCTAGTCCTCTCCTGAAGGTGGTATAACAACCCAATGGTCTAAGCGAGGAGCTGTGTCAGTCGGTGAACGTAAGAGAAAGGGTATTTCGAGGCATATTTAAAAAAAAACAGTTAGCGAGCGTGTTATTGTTCGTTAAAGGAAAGGGACTGCCAGTGAAAGGCTCTTTTAGGGTTACAACTACTTTAAGAATAAGACGGCTGAATCAACTACTGGAACAGACCACTTTTTAAGTGAACTCTTGTCATGGTTATGCAGTGATCTTCCTGTGTTTGCTTACCTCCCCTCATGTGTTCAGACTAAGAAGCCAGCCACTTCCACCTGGTGGTTTTTATAACCTCTCCTCTAAGCATGGCTCCACCCCAGGCCCTATCAGGGAGCCCTATATTAACCTGTGCACTGCAGGCCATCAGTGCTGATCAACCATTGTGTATTCCTTTGTGTGTTAGCTTCCTGTTTCCTGCCGTGTGCTCTTCTACTGTTTTCCACTACCGACTTTGGCATGTTTTTGACTATCCCTGTTTGCCTGTGATCCTGACCTTTTGGCGTATCCCCGACTATTCTTGTCTGCTTGTGGCCCTGATCTTGGCTTTGTCCCTCACCATCCCTATCCTCCTGTTGTCTACTGTGGGTGTGAGCTGGGGGACCCTGGGGGTCGCGACCTGGAGCCAGTTGCAGCCAAGTCCATCCTCACCACTAGAGGCGCTGGTGAACACGTGCTGGCTCTTAGACTCCGCACCCCAGGGAATCTTACGCTCTAACCCCAGTGGGATCTGTCCCCCGTCTGCAGCAGTCAGCCGTAGGGTCCACAACCTTGCGGTGCACTCCTGATCCCTACGGTGTGCATCTGTCACCTCGCCTCAAGGTGACCCGACAACTCTTTTTCCACTGGATAGAGTTCAACAAAGACATTGTTTGTTCCTCAACGGAAAATGTCTTAACAGACAGAAAATCAAAGCTACAACTCCAAAGTTTTTGCACACAGCAGAAGTGAGCTTATCCACATAGAAATCCTGTTGCATAAAGATACCACATCAGTTGTAAAAGTGTGTAGGGGAGAAAAATCTTCTGCAGCCTCCCTTAATACTATTTCTATATAATGTACTCTTCATTCCATTCTGTGTATGCCTTCTCCAACGCAAGCATATCGGGATCTGACTCAGGTAGAGATGGAGGAGCTGGAGAAAGGGCATGGTGCTTTGCAGCCATGGACAAAGATAGCTGTATTAGGGTCGTTCGTTGTAGAATGGTGACATGTCACCATTGTCAGGTACGCCACTTGTTGCATGCCTGAGATAACACTAAAATTAGATGCAGAGTACGGTGTTAAAATCATTTCCTGCTCCAGTGCAAGAGAAGCAGCATCATTCTGAGGTTGAGTGTTGTGCCGGTGATCAACAGAGCGAATATTCAACTGAGGATTGGCCATGGTGCCTATTCACCTTGTTTCACAATAGCTACAGTATGGGGATGATGGTATTCCACTTGGGGGTATGCACAGGGAAGGGTGCAGAATATACGGTAGGCTTGTCCGAATGGAGTACACAGCAACCCGAGTATAGGACATTCTGAAACAAATCTTGGTGAAAGGGTGGGAAGAAGCACCTGTGTTTTTACAGTAACAGAGATATAGGGTGACCCTGTCTTACCTGTCCTTGGCATTGGATTGTGTATAAAGTTCAAACGTCATCCTGGCAAGGTGAGCACACCCACAAAAGGAATCTTCAAGGTCTGGGTTCCATAACAAATACAATGAAATGCCAATGTGAGCATCCATGCAGGATTCAATGCCCAAAGCAAAATTAGAGGTCATTCCCATGACATGGAAGCTGTAAACAGCTCCCAAAGTTTTACTGAGGTTGCACCAATCCAGATGCACTGCTTCTACTTTTGACATTAGAAGCAGTGAAGGTGATGATTGAAGAGTTGAAGAAACCAAAGATAAAATAATAAAATAGAGAAGCTAAAAGTTACTTCACCGCAAAGGAGAATAGGCATTACCTTAGGATACTAGCAAAAATTAGGACTTGTGGTTGGGTAGGGTTATAAGGGATGCGCCCAGAGGCCAAGTCCTTGAAAGCTTTGCCAGTGTTCAATCACCTAAATCACAAAGTATGAACCTATAAACCAGGGTATTTGAATACTTTGCCTGTGTCCTGTACTGTATGACTAAGAAGTATTTTTCAAGCTGGTACTTTCTCTTTTTTTAAAAACCCTTATTAACCACTTCAGCCCCAGAATATTTTACCTCATTCCTGACCAGAGCACTTTTTACAATTTGGCACTGCGTCGTGATAACTGACAATTGCACGGTCATGTAATACCCAATCAAAATCTGCCTTCTATTTTCCCCCACAAACAGAGCTTTCTTTTGGTGGTGTTTAATCACTGTACAAGTAAATGCGCAGTGAGCCAGATCAGTGGAATTTTTTTACACACACAGTGCAGGTAGTCTGAGACTATATAAACATGCTGTTAGTCCAGAGTCCATAAAGGATTTCTGCCAGAGTTCATACACACAGGGCAGCCTCAAGGGAAACAGAAACCATGTTCCAAAACTATAAAAGAACACAAAGAGCAGCCTCTGGGTGTAGATTTAATCACACAGTTTTACAAATCACATTTAGAAGGTTAAAAAGTGTAATGGATAAAACAATCCAGGGAGTGGGGAATCATCAGATCGGACCAATCATCCTGCCGGCAGGATATTTTTATTTATTTTTACTATTATTATTATTTAAATTTTTATTTTTATTTATTTTTACTTTTATTGTTTTTATTTTTATTCCCATCTTCATCGTTATATTTTCTACTTACTTACGTATTGCTTCCCCCATTCATAATCATTTGCCCTTATTAGTTTTGAGATAATAGCTGTCATCCCTTTCCCTCTCTCTCCGTTCTATAGCAATTCTCACTGCATATGTTTTTTTCTTCTGCCTTAAACACGCCCCTCCCTAGCCTTAACTCGTCCCCTCACTCCTCCTCTCAGTCTGTGTAGTTTTCTTCTCCCGTTTTAGCCACGCCCTTCCCCAGAGCTTTATCTATTCGTCCTTTCACTTCCCCCTTCAGCTTGACGAAGGAGCGCAGCTTACTTGCCATCTCAGTTCGAACGCTCACAACACCTGGCCGCAGCATGCCAGTGATGTCATCATCCCCCACCTGTGTACCATCCCTCGCTCTGTCTCCATGACCAGCGCTCTTTCCACAGCAGTTTTCTGGATATGACAGTCTCCAGCATCCCAGCCAGCAGGATGATTGGACCGATCTGATGATTCCCACTCCCTGGATTGTTTTATCCATTGCGCATTTTAACCTTCTAAATGTGAGTTGTAAAACTTTGTGTGCAAATTTTTTTTAAATATACACCCAGAGGCTCCTCTCTCTTTGTATTCTGGTATTTAATCACCTCTGCAGTTTTTATTTTTTGCACTATAAACAAAAAAAGTGTGACAAAAAAAAGAAAAAACACAATATTTTTTGCTTTTTACTATAATACCCTAATTTTTTTAAACACATTTCTTCATCAGTTTAGGCCGATATGTTTTTTTCTACATATTTTTGGTAAAAAAATAAAAAAATAAAACAAAAATTAAAAATCACAATAAGCGTATATTGATTGGTTTGCACAAACGTTATAGCATCTACAAACTATGGGAAATATTAATGGCATTTTTATGGTTTTTTTTTTACTAGTAATGGCGGTTATCAGATTTTTAGCGGTATTGCGACAGATAGGACACTTGACACATTTTTGGGAACATTGACATTTGTACAGCGATCAGTGCTATAAACATGCACTGATTACTGTATAAATGTCACTGGTAGGGAAGGGGTTAACACTAGGGGGTGATCAAGGGGTTAAATGTGTGTTTTCCCTTAGTGTGTTCTAACTGTATGGGGATAGGACAATATAAGACTGACTAGGGGAGGAGACATATCGTTGTTCCTACTTAGTAGGATCAAACTACACGTCTCCTCTCCCATGACAGAACAGGTATTTGTGTGTTTACATACTCAAATCCCTGGGCTGTCCGTACTTGTATAGGGTTGTGCGCACGGGGTGCCATTCTGCCCCGTAAAAAGACGTGAGCCGGTCGGGAACCATTTAATGCAGGGAATCCTTCACAGTGTTACAATTGTGTGAATAAAAAATATATGTGGCAGGCACCACTGTCAATTCCTCTTCCGATAAACTTTCTTTTCCCAGAAAAGAAAGCACATTTTCAGTCTAAAGACTAAATGATTAGTCTAAAGACTAATGATAGCTTGAAAAAAGGCCTTCAAAATCAAAACACTGCATGTATGTAGTTGTGTAAACACGAGAAAAGGAGCGGTCCAGAGGTAAGTACTGCATTCTTACCACCTACTATACTATACTTTCCCTTTTAAGAGCAATCCAGAAAAAAATGTTGATTTATATTCATAAAATCCCATCCTATAGTTGTACTGGGCTAGACTTACTCTGGAGGAGGCATCTTGCTCACATCTACATCCTTCAGGAAGTCACTCAGAAGAGCCTGTTCTGCAGTGCAACGCTTACTGGGATCCAGGGTTAGCATGTGGTCTAGGAGATCCAAAGCAGGAGTTGGAATGCTGAAAATAAAGGCAAACACAAGAGTGCAGGTCAAATACATCTCAATGTTATACATTCCCCAAGTTCTTGAATTAACAGGCCATTGGCATCAGTTTGAGATATTCATATGATCATTTAGAAGTCATCGAATATCTTCCTGAGTTGCTTTAAATTTCTATGGGCTTGTTCTGCATTACAAAGCCTGCCTGACATGAATAAAAGCCCATCGCCACAAACCTTAATATTGTTTATACACTGCAAGAACCTAAAATGCACTTTTTCCCAACAAATGTATTGTCACAGTGCATTTATATTTGCATCAAAGTAATTTTTATTTTATGCTTTAACAGTCTCTCAGAGAAACTGTTAAACAACTAGCTTTGTAAAGAAAAATACCACAGCAATATGCTCTACTGTGCACAAAAGAGGTTTGCGAGATTGAAATTGTTGGACCAACCCTATTATGCCTAACCAACACTGTTAAAGGAGGACAATGAACAAAACACCAAGGAGCTAAAACGCAGCAAGGAAAAAAAAAAAAAGAAAAAAAAAAAAAAAAAGGATGGATGTTACCCTTGTAAAGCTACACAAGACGAAAGCAATAATAAATCATGCACGATCACACAGTACTCAAATACACACACACATACACCCATAGGAAGCCTTTAATTCCATTGCTTTATCAACTGCTACTTCTAGCAAAAATTTGCAAATGAGTTAAGTAGTGCAAACAATGCTACTAAAAATCTTTGGTTCAGTTATTGCCTACTGATATCTAAAAGGGATTAAAGTGGTGCTAAATTAACCACTTCCGGACCGACCACGTCACATATAATGTGGCAGCGCAGCCCAGCTGCATGAAACTGTGTACCTGTACGTCATTTAGTGCATGAGATACTGTGGGCAAATGCACACTGCACGCCAGGGAAGGGTGTGCGCAAGGGTTCCGGCAGACACTATGTCCACCTGCCACCGACAATCTCTGTACAGAGGCAGAATGGGGATGTAAACAAGGCAGATCCCATTCCGACGGGACAAGATGGAGATCTGCTGTTCCTAGCGATCAGGAACAGTGATCTTTGTGTTGTGCCAATGAGCCCTTCCCCCACACAGTTAGAAAACACTCAGGGAACACAGTTAACCCTCTGATTGCCCCCTAGTGTTAAACCCTCCCCTGCCAGTGTCAATTATACATTGATCAGTGCATTTTGTTTTAACACTGATCAGTTCATTGGTGTCACTGGTCAACAAAAAGTGTCACTTAGGTTCAGATTTGTCTGCCGCAATGTCGCAGTCCCACTAACAAGATCACTGCCATTACTAGTAAAAACAATAATAAAAAAAAAATTCAAAGTCCCTAAATCTATCCCCTATTTTGTAGACGCTATAACTTTTGCGCAAATCAAAATTCGCTTACTGGGATTTTTTTTACCAAAAATATGTAGACTACATATGCCTAAACTGATGAATATTTTTTTTTTTCACTTTTCCTATATATTATAGCAGAAAGTAAAAAATAGTTTTGTGGTTTTTTTTTTTCCAAAATTGTCACAATTTTTTTGTTTATAGCGCAAAAAAAAAAAAAACAAAAAAAAAAAAAAAAAACACAGGAGGTGATCAAATACCACCAAAAGAAAGTGCAATTTGCAGGGGGGGGGGGAATAAATTTAGTTTGGGTACAACTTTGCACGACCACGCAATTGACAGTTAAAGTGAAGCAGAGAAGAATTGCAAAATATGGGGAAAATCCTTCCGGAGCTGAAGTGGTTTACATACACACACATTTCTCTATATCTAGGGCTCGACAAACCCCAGGCACCAGGTCGCCGTGGCGACCAGAAAACGCACCCAAACATGCAGTGCATTAACACTGACCGCCGCCCTCCTCCCTTCTCCAAACTCAGCGGCACTTGGTGCTTGCCAGAGCTGCTGAGTGTATGAAACTGACAAGCAACTGAGAAAGGAGAGAGGAGGATCTGTCAGATTTGAGCTTGATGTCGGGGGTGGGCAGGAACCAGCAGCTATCAAACACCAGCCAATGGGATCTGGGCAGGCTGCTACGTGTATGTGGACCCGCCCCTTTTCTTAAGCAGCCGAATCATTGGCTGGGGTTTGATAGCTGCTGGGTCCCGCCCACCCCAACATTAAGCTCAATTCTGACAGCTCCATTCTGTTACATGTCAGTTTCACACTGAGTGTTCAGTGTGAAACCTGCCAGTGCCAACGCCAACCAGTGCCTCAGCAACCAATACCACCTGCCATCAGCAACCAGTGCCACCTGCCAGTGCCAACCAGTGTCACCTGCCAGGGCCAACCAGTGTCACCTGCCAATGCCAAAAGTGCCACCGCTAAATGAGTGCCACCTGCCATCACTAGCCAGTGCCACCTGCCAATGCCAATAATGCCACCTGCCAGTTCCAAACCAGTGCCACCTACCAATGCCTGCCAGTGACAGCTACCAGCGCCACCGCCAATCAGTGCCACCTGCCAGTGCCACCTACCACTGCCAATCAGTGCTACGTGTCAGTGCCACCTGCCAGTGCCAACCAATGCCACCTGCCAATAGAGCCAAAAGTGTCACCTGCCAATGCCAAAAGGGCCGCCGTCAATTAGTGCCACCTGCCATCACTAACCAGTGCCACTGCCAATCTGTGACACCTGCCAGTGACAAAAGTGTCACCTGCCAATGCCAAAAGGGCCACCTACCAGCGCCACATGCCAACCAGAGCCACCTGTCAGTGCCATCTATCAGTCCCAAACCAGTGCCACCTGCCAGAGCCAACCAGTTCCATCTGTTGGTAGCCCATAACCCTGATGTAAAAGCATTACATTGGAGTTATTGACTGGGTGCTCAGTTGTGAGTTAGGGGGCAAAAATTACTGGCCTTACCCCGGACAATCCATGCCACTCTTAAAAAAAAAAAAAAAACTAGCTCCTAACTTTTTTTTTTAACTGGTTCCTAGATTCAAAGCAAATTTGTCAAGCCGTGTGTGTGTGTATAATACATACACACACACACACACACACACACACACACACACACACACACGGAGAAGATCTAAAAAATTTATTTGTGTATCCCGAGAAAAAAAAAGTAATTTTGCCTCAATCTTCTCCTGAAAAGAATATTTTTTTTAAGTGGCTTGGGTCCCATTGTAGTATATCTGTAGTGTGAGATCCCCATATTTGTTGCCTGTGACTGGCTAGTCTTATGAGACTTGGAGATGTCACTGCTGTGCTGCTAACTGCTCCACTTGCTGAAGCTAATCTTTCAATCATCTGCAGTGCAAGGATCTCCCTTGCTTCTGCTTCATTCCCTCTGTAGAGCTGTGCTTTATTTGCATTCCATGATGCTTCTTGGATATTGACCCCACCAATCATCAGGGAGGCAAGCTCTGACATGGAGACAGAGCCGAACGAGGCATGATGAGTCAGTAATCGGATAAAGATCAGCTGTAGGGAGCCTAAAGGCAATTCTGACAGCTAGTCCTTCACCAGCCACTATTTTGATCAAAGTTTCAGATCCCCTGTAGGTTTCTGGAATTTCAAGTTGAATTCCAGGAATTCAGCCATTTTGTAAAAAGTGCAGAAACACCATGCATTAAAGCTGAACTCCAACCTTACTTTTACTACAATTGAATGGAATGAGCAATTCCAGCATAGATCATACCTCTGTACCACGTTGCTCTGTCTGCAGCTCCCCTGATTTTCTGGGTTTAGGCAGTGTTCACACTGGTACGACTGTGGATTCGACTTTGCCCTGCGACTTGAAGTCCGACTTCAAAGAACAGGGATCTGACTTTGATCCCGATAATACTAGGCACTGTGTGTCTGGTATGAATCTTTAGGGGAAACTCCATGTCAAATAAAAAAAAAAAAAAAAAGAAACGGCATGGGATCACCCACAAAATCCATACCAGACCTTTCCGAGTACGCAACCTGGCAGGTTAGGAAAGGGGGTAAGAACAAGCAAGCGCCCCCACCCCATAGCACGTTGTTCCCATATTGATGAGGACAAGGGACTCCTGACAACCCTGGCAACTGGTTGTCTGTGGGCGTGGGAGCTTATTGGAATCTGGAAGCCCCACTTTAACAAAGGGGCACACAAATCCCGCGCCCCCCCCCCCCCCCCCCAACCTATGTGAATGAGTACAGGGTACATTGTACCCATTCACCGGGAAAAAAAATAAAAAACAGTACACAGGTTTTTTAAATTAAGACAGCTCGAGCGTTTCTTCTGATTTCTTCTTTCCTCTCCGGCTCTCCTCCCTCCTCTGCTGACGTCTCCCGCCTCTGCCAGTTCTTCTCCGCTCATGTCTTCTATCCCTCTCTGGTTCTTCCCCCACTGTCCACTGTCTTCTGCCTATTACGGGTCTTTTCCGCTGTCTTCTCACTCTTTTACCAGGTCTTCTCTGCTGTCTTCTCCCCGTGTTGTTCTTCCGATGTTGACTCAGTGCTCTCTCCTGCTCTAATGCTAGGTGTGCAGTGAGCCACTACTTATATTGGCATGGAGCTGGGTCACTGGGTGACGTCATCCAGTGGCCCTGTCCCTAATGACGTCACAGCCCCATCATGCCACGGGCATATGGAGAAGCAGCGAAGACCCGGCAGAGACAGAAGACAGCAGACAGGCGGAGAAGAACCGGAAAGGGCTAGTAGACATCAGCAGCGAAGAACCAGCAGAGGCATTAGACGTCAGCGAAGGAAGGAGAAGAGCCCAGGCACTAGCTGGCCATTGGGACTACCAGGAGTTTCCTGGGGGGGGGCGCCGATGGGGACACTCCGATCTAAGGGGGGGGGGGGCGCCGATGGGGACACTCCGATCTAAGGGGGGGGGGGGCGCCGATGGGGACACTCCGATCTAAGGGGGGGGGGGGGGCGCCGATGGGGACACTCCGATCTAAGGGGGGGGGGGGGCGCCGATGGGGACACTCCGATCTAAGGGGGGGGGGGGGGGGGGGCGCCGATGGGGACACTCCGATCTAAGGGGGGGGGGGGCGCCGATGGGGACACTCCGATCTAAGGGGGGGGGGGCGCCGATGGGGACACTCCGATCTAAGAGGGGGGGGCGCCGATGGGGACACTCCGATCTAAGAGGGGGGGGCGCCGATGGGGACACTCCGATCTAAGAGGGGGGGGCGCCGATGGGGACACTCCGATCTAAGAGGGGGGGGCGCCGATGGGGACACTCCGATCTAAGAGGGGGGGGCGCCGATGGGGACACTCCGATCTAAGAGGGGGGGCGCCGATGGGGACACTCCGATCTAAGAGGGGGGGCGCCGATGGGGACACTCCGATCTAAGAGGGGGGGCGCCGATGGGGACACTCCGATCTAAGAGGGGGGGCGCCGATGGGGACACTCCGATCTAAGAGGGGGGGCGCCGATGGGGACACTCCGATCTAAGAGGGGGGGCGCCGATGGGGACACTCCGATCTAAGAGGGGGGGGGCGCCGATGGGGACACTCCGATCTAAGAGGGGGGGGCGCCGATGGGGACACTCCGATCTAAGAGGGGGGGGCGCCGATGGGGACACTCCGATCTAAGAGGGGGGGGCGCCGATGGGGACACTCCGATCTAAGAGGGGGGGGGGCGCCGATGGGGACACTCCGATCTAAGAGGGGGGGGGGGCGCCGATGGGGACACTCCGATCTAAGAGGGGGGGGGCGCCGATGGGGACACTCCGATCTAAGAGGGGGGGGCGCCGATGGGGACACTCCAATCTAAGGGGGGGGGCGCCGATGGGGACACTCCGATCTAAGAGGGGGGGGCGCCGATGGGGACACTCCGATCTAAGAGGGGGGGGCGCCGATGGGGACACTCCGATCTAAGAGGGGGGGGCGCCGATGGGGACACTCCGATCTAAGAGGGGGGGGCGCCGATGGGGACACTCCGATCTAAGAGGGGGGGGCGCCGATGGGGACACTCCGATCTAAGAGGGGGGGGCGCCGATGGGGACACTCCGATCTAAGAGGGGGGGGCGCCGATGGGGACACTCCGATCTAAGAGGGGGGGGCGCCGATGGGGACACTCCGATCTAAGAGGGGGGGGCGCCGATGGGGACACTCCGATCTAAGAGGGGGGGGGCGCCGATGGGGACACTCCGATCTAAGAGGGGGGGGCGCCGATGGGGACACTCCGATCTAAGAGGGGGGGGCGCCGATGGGGACACTCCGATCTAAGAGGGGGGGGCGCCGATGGGGACACTCCGATCTAAGAGGGGGGGGCGCCGATGGGGACACTCCGATCTAAGAGGGGGGGGCGCCGATGGGGACACTCCGATCTAAGAGGGGGGGGCGCCGATGGGGACACTCCGATCTAAGAGGGGGGGGGCGCCGATGGGGACACTCCGATCTAAGAGGGGGGGGCGCCGATGGGGACACTCCGATCTAAGAGGGGGGGGCGCCGATGGGGACACTCCGATCTAAGGGGGGGGGCGCCGATGGGGACACTCCGATCTAAGAGGGGGGGGCGCCGATGGGGACACTCCGATCTAAGAGGGGGGGGGCGCCGATGGGGACACTCCGATCTAAGAGGGGGGGCGCCGATGGGGACACTCCGATCTAAGAGGGGGGGCGCCGATGGGGACACTCCGATCTAAGAGGGGGGGCGCCGATGGGGACACTCCGATCTAAGAGGGGGGGCGCCGATGGGGACACTCCGATCTAAGAGGGGGGGCGCCGATGGGGACACTCCGATCTAAGAGGGGGGGCGCCGATGGGGACACTCCGATCTAAGAGGGGGGGCGCCGATGGGGACACTCCGATCTAAGAGGGGGGGCGCCGATGGGGACACTCCGATCTAAGAGGGGGGGCGCCGATGGGGACACTCCGATCTAAGAGGGGGGGCGCCGATGGGGACACTCCGATCTAAGAGGGGGGGCGCCGATGGGGACACTCCGATCTAAGAGGGGGGGCGCCGATGGGGACACTCCGATCTAAGAGGGGGGGCGCCGATGGGGACACTCCGATCTAAGAGGGGGGCGCCGATGGGGACACTCCGATCTAAGAGGGGGGCGCCGATGGGGACACTCCGATCTAAGAGGGGGGCGCCGATGGGGACACTCCGATCTAAGAGGGGGGCGCCGATGGGGACACTCTGATCTAAGAGGGGGCGCCGATGGGGACACTCCGATCTAAGGGGGGAGTGCCGATGGGGACACTCTGACCAAAGTGGGCCAGTCTGGATGACGTCCAGGGCCAAAATGTTGTCTGTCCTAATCCAACCCTGGTAGACCCGGAGAGCAGAGTAGAAATCGCAGGAGAGCCCGGAGCAGTCTCAATAAACTACTTTAAAAACCTGTGTACTGCGTTTTATTTTTGACACTTTTTTTTAGGTGAATGGATAGGGGTACAATGTACCCCATACTCATTCACATAACCTAGGGGCCCCCCTTGTTGAAGGGGGCTTCCAGATTGCAAAAGCTCCCCACCTGCAGACCCCAACAACCAACGGCCACAATTGTCGGGAAGAGGCCCTTGTCCTCATCAACATGGGGGCAAGGTGCTTTGGGGTGGGGACCCAAGGGACAGGTATGGTCTTGGAAGAGGAACCCATGCCTTTTTTTTTTTCATTTTTGCATGGGGTTCTCTTTCAAGATCAGAGGTCAAGTCGCATGCCAAATTTGGATTAGATAAGAGGGCAATCTGACTTCAGTGATATTCAATGGGCTGAAGTCGGACCAAAGTAGTACAGGGAGCATTTGCAAAGTCGGACTAATTTTTGTCAGACCAGTTAAGACTGCTCTAATAAGGAAACATTGATTTTCACATCTCATGCGACATGAGTTTCCAATGTCGGAGCTTTTGTCATACAAGTGTAAACACGGTCTTAGTTGTGGCTTTGGGTCATGTGACACTCTGTATATTCTGCTTATAGACTGTCCCCTCCACAGCCCCTCCTGCAGCAGCTAGAGTCTGTAACACTCCCCTATGGAAGCTTTCAAAACTATGCAAATGAAGCAACTTCCCTCACAGCCCTGATAGTGTTTGGAATTGTATACATTCAACTTATATCTTTCAATCCCACCTAGCCACACCTACAAGAATAGTCCAAACCTCCCTAGTCCCACTTCACAGATCTCAGCATTATGAAAGAAGTAAACCTCGAGGGGGCGGAGCTAGCGGCGGACATGTGAGCAGCGCTTTACAGGAGCTCCAGCCGGGACACTACATTCTGTCATCATCCTGAGTGTGAGAGACAAATCCTCCACAATACCAGCACCCCCCCCACCCCTACACCCTCCCTCTCCCCATTTCAAATCCCCTTCTCCTGACAGCTAGACCTTACCTTAATCGACTAAAGGACTTTTAAACTGGTTGATATTCAGGTCATACGGATTATTGATATGGGTTGTTTTTGTTGCTATTAGAGCACTGTGACCCGCACCCCCCCCCCCCCTAAATATTGGGAGTTGAATGGGGTGGAAACACCAATGGCTAATCAATGGGATGCCTTTGACCATGACCATGAGGGGAGTTTTTACCACTGAGACTAGAAATTTCTCTAAGGCGCTTAACTCTGATATCAGAGATGCAGGGGTCAAGGCCACTGACGCTGAAAGGCAATATATAAGACTCAACACCTACCAATTATACATTGTGGAAGGCCCAAATGCAACAGTACAGTTTACTCCTGACCGAACGGCCAAAAAGAAACTACGCCAGGATAGGTCCTTCTTTGAATTTGGAGATAAGAGCGGTCACCTTCTCTTTTTAGCGAAACCACTCAATACCTCGATCTCGGTAATGAAACTTAAAAAAACAAATGGAAAGGTGGTGGGGGAATCTCAGGAGATTCTAAACACATTTCTGAATTTCTACGAAACCCTGTACCAGACTCAGAATCAGAATACTGACCAGCACCTAGCACTTTATATGCAGGACTTAACCCTTCCATCCCTAGCTCAGGAAGATGGGCAACTTTTGTAATCACCAATATCGATCGAAGAAATAAATGGCGCAAACCTGGTAAATCACCTGGCCTAGATGGACTCCCAACGGAGTGGTACCAACTACATAAAGAGAAGTTACCCCCAACTCTCCATAAAGTTTTTATAGCAGCAGGGAAAGAGGGCATATTACCAGACTCTATGAGGGAGGCCTTAATTGTAGTAATCCCCAACCTGGGAAGGATCCGCAGGAATGTGAGTCATATAGACCGATCTCTCTAATTCGGATGTCAAAATACTGGCCAAAATTTTGGCCAGTAGGTTGAAGTCGGTGACCCTTAAATTAATTAATTCAGATCAGACAGGATTCATACCCGGTAGATCCACCCATATGAATCTACGCAGGCTATACGTCAACCTGCATATTCCACATGAGAATGGGGGCAAACAGGTAATTGCATCTCTGGACACCAAAAGGCGTTCGATTGAGTGGAATGGAATTATTTGTTTGCCCTCCTAAACAAAATGGGTTTTGCACTAAAATTTACCTCCTGGGTTAGACTACTATATAAAAACCCCAGAGCTAGCCTTAGCGTTAATGGACTGATTTCTGATTCCTTTCAGATTCAAAGGGGAACGAGACAGGGGTGCCCCCTGTCTCCTCTCCTATTTGCTCTGGCCATTGAGCCACTGGCTGCCAAGCTCCGAGTTAACGATACTTTACAGGGATTTCTGGTTTGGGGACCTGGAGGAACATGTATCATTATATGCGGACGACATGTTCTTACACTTAAAGGACCCCGATGTGTCCTTGACCACAGCGGTCACCTTAATTCGAGAGTTCGGATATTTCTCTGGCTTCCGGATCAACTGGACCAAGTCGGTCCTTTTAACTCTATACCCTCAGCCGGACCTAACCCTCTCAACTCAATGCCCCCTAGCTATTGTAGAAAAGTTCAAATACCTAGGAGTAACAAACCAACCCCCAGTGGACAAGTTTACTGAAGTTAATCTACGGCCCATAATAAGAGCTTTTGGTGATAGGATACAGAAATGGAAGGATCTCCCACTCGCGCTTTACGGTAGAGCCAATTTATTTTAAATGATTTTTCTTCCGAAATTCCTATATGTGCTTTCCAATCACCTATGTACATCCCAAAAAAAAAAATATTCAAACATATTAATTGTTTGCTGACATCTTTACTGTGGAGCAATGGTGCAGCTAGAGCCTCTTTGGAGGTCTTACAACTGCCAATCCAAAGAGGGGGACTGGCAATACCTGACGTACACCTATACTACTTAGCATCCCGATTGGTATTCATCCACTGGTGAATGTTCCCACAAGAAAATAATGCGGCAGTCACGGTGGAGGCAGCAACAGTAAACTCATATGAAACTTTATTAAACTTCATTTTCAAAGGAAAGACACCCATGGCAGAGGGTAATGAGATACTCAAGTCTGCTAAGTGGATACTGGGGATCTGTATAAAACATATAATGGACACCCCTCTTCACCTCTCCCCTAATGCCCCCTTATGGTTTAATCCTCAGCTCAAGGAATTTTTCTGTTTAGAGGATGGCTTCAAGTGGGCCAAATTTGGACTTGCATACCTTCATCAGCTGTATAATGGGGAACTAAAATCCTTCGTACAGCTGAAAAGGGAACTAAACGTCCCATATACGAGGAAATACCAGTTCACCAAACAAACATGCTGCTTATGCTCAGTTTGGAACTGGAACATTGTTGTTGGAAAACTCTAAACTAGAGAAATTGCTTGCTGATCCAGACCATACTAAGAGAATATCCACATATTAAAATGTGCTACTGGATAGGGTGAACCCTAGGGAAAAGAAACTCTGAGAAAAATGGGTGCCGATTATACCATAAATCACAAAGGAGCAATGGGAGGCAGTTCTTGCCTCCTACTTACCTGCTGTCATCTCTGCAAGAGACAAACTGACACAACTTAGGTTCTTACATCAAATGTATTATACCACTCTATGGTTGTATAAAATGGGATGCAGGGATAACCCCACTTGCCACAAATGCTTGACAGAGGTGGGCTCTTTTATACACATGGTTTGGGGGTGTGACAGGATAAGGCCACTATGGTCTCAGGTAACCCAATTCATTGCCGATACATTGGATATACCAAACATATGTAGTCCACGTCTTTGACTGTTAGGGGTTATAGAAGATGAGGTTATGAGCAATAATATGAGAATACTACTAAGACTGTTGTTTTATTATGTAAGGAAGCTGATTGCACTTCATTGGATCAGAAGAGAGCATCCAACACTAAATGCTTGAAAGGGGCTAGTTAACGCAAATATTACTATGTATAAAATTACATACGAGTCCAGGGGATCAACCAAAAAATTTAATAAAATATGGGGGAAATGGTTTAATTCTGAAAACACTCTACAAAAAGATGTGTAACTACATAGGTTGTATTATATGACCGGGTTGGAGATGGAACGATCTTCCGGAGAGCTAAACGGCAGCACACAGCACAAACGTTTGCAGGAAGACATCTTCCCCTCTTGGGACTATGAAGTACTATATGCACATAAATTGTCTTATCTATAGAAATAACTTTTTCTCTTTTTGAATGTACTTCTGCTTCAAGTTAGTTTGGTTTTGACAAAAAAAATAAAATGAAGCCAAATGTACAAAGAACATGACATGGAGGTGAAGAACAATCTTTATTGTATATGCAAATGTTATTGATCTGGATATTTTTTGATCTGTGTCTAACTTTGTTTATTGCACTATGATAATACTCTGTATAAACATTTGGCGAATAAAAAATCTTTAACAAATAAAATAATAAGTAAACCCCTTCATACACAGCCTGTTCTGAAAGTTAGCGGTGTTGCTGCTGGGCAGGATTGAATTGATCACAATTAGAATTAAATCCTGCCCAGTTAAATATGCAGACCAGTGTGAACAGGGAGGGATCCCTGCTCTCTGTGATGTGATTTACATATGAAGTAAACACCTTCGTAATAACCTCCCATAGCTCTTCCTCTGTAGTCTTCCATTAAGCCATTATTCTTTGGCATGCTGCAAGACAGTCATGACACAGGAGGAGGTATGCTACATTTACACCTTTCACCACCCACATGAAGGCGTAGAAAAGACCCACAGCAACCCATTAACTCCCACAACTGGTACAATAACTTTCATAGCCTGTCCTAAAACTACAGAGGCTCAAATGATCATGGGCGATGTAGTATCAGGACTGGAAAAGGAAGGAAACAGGAAATCAGAGAACTCTGAAAATTAGCCAGGAGGAGTGACATCACAGACACAAAAACCTGCTATATACAGCTGAAGGTGGCAAGTATCTTGTAACACAAACTGACATTAGGTGCCATGTTGAACTTCCAATGACTAGTAAGAGATAGCAATAGTACCAAATTTAAACACACCGGCTCCCTATTCACATCTGAGACCTTGTAACACCATTAGGACATTTTCACATAGGGGTGTACTCACTTTTGTTGCCAGCGGTTTAGACATTAATGGCTGTGTGTTGAGTTATTTTGAGGGGACAGCAAATTTAGACTGTTAACCAAGCTGTACCCTCACTACTTTAAATTGTAGCAGAGTGTCATTTCTTCAGGGTTGTCACATGAAAAGATAAAATATTTACAAAAATATGAGGGGTGTATTGACTTTTGTCAGATACTGCATGTCTATTTTTATGGCTCTGCAGCATACACAGACAATAGGGGGCTGTGAGAGAGGAGAGAACACAGGGCAGATATGCCTGCCCCTCCGCTCTGCTGCCTATTCAGATAAGCCTCTGTATTTGTATTTGTATACACAAGAGCTGCTGTGATAGGGCAGGAGGACGGGGAGGGGAAAACACAGCAGCTGCACCGACTGTTGCAGATGCTTAGTGATAGAGTCTTTACATGCATTCAAGCTAAAAGCATACTACCAGCACAAAGACTTACTAGGAGAATTCCTCCCGTAATCGCCTTCTATACTGCTTCTTCGGTTTCATGGTGTTGAAATACGGTAATTTGATAACATCTGGCCAGACAGCAGGACAAGGACTCCCACAAAGACGGCTGCAAGTAGAAAAAACAAAAGCCAAGGGCATTTAAAATTAAATAAAATAAATGATACATGTGATTTTTGCAAAAAAGACAAGTCAAAAGCAGCAAATTGAGATACCTGAAAATGTCATATCTTGGTGTACATTTAACGGGGACAGGCTGAGTATGGGGAAACTGGAAAAGCATTTGAGGACACTCCCCCCGAGTACCATCCTTATTACCCCTGCACACTCGTCCTCCATTTTGTAGCAAGCGATGCAGAGTATCCAGGAAACAGAAGGGATGGTAGCATGGATCCTTGCCTCCAAGAAATGGAATTTACAGTCAGTCAACTTCCTCTTAGATTAACTGTACAGGCACAGGCTGAGTATTTAGAGACGGTGGGATGTCCCTATGCTATGAATGAGAAAGGTACCACCAGAAAAAGACTGGAGTTCCACTTAGTAAAACTTTAAACTGTACAAACAAAATCAACCAGATGGAGGCCTTACAGAGCTGAGCTACAGTGGTCAGATCTAGAAGTGGGCAAATAAAAGGGCAGGAGGAATTCTTTAGAGTGTAGGCTCTAGTGATCGGCTGCCTGATCCAGCGAGAAAGAATTGACTTAACCACTTGCCAACCGGCACACTGTAGTTGTACTGCTATAGTAGTGTGTGTGTGTGTGTGTGTGTGTGTGTGTGTGTTGTGTGTAGATATATATTTTATCAGAATCATAGTGCTATAGCACTATATACATATATATATATATATATATTTCAAGATCATACATCACGGGACACAGGAGCTTCATTACATAGTGGGTTATATAGGCACCTCTGGTGATTGGACACTGGTTAACCCCCAATTAAGGAGAATTCCTCCCCTATATAACCCCTCCCATATGGGAGGCACCTCAGTTTTTTCGCCAGTGTCTATGGTGGTTGGTCATGTAAAACATGTGCTATGAAGAAAGCTCTGGGCAGGTCCCTGCGGGGGCCTAAGGGCTACAATAACCAGATCCATATCTCGGGCCGATATTTTGACTCCCAAGATGATATGGTACCCGAGCTTCGTCATCCGAAGAAACTAGGTTTTGCCTATAAGTCCTCTCCTATTGGAAGACTGGGCTCTGGGAAATCCAGACTTGATGTACTATTTACATAGTGGCAGAGTCTTTTACAAGGTTCAGGTAGGAGGTTCTTCTGAGAAGGAACCCCAAAAAAACCTGAAGGTTGGCACAAGTCTGCCCGCTGTGATGGGTGAAGGCTGGAATCTGTCTGTTTTCAGCAATTCCTGCGGCGAGGACAGGTAAGGGAAGTTAATCCTATATAAATTATATTATGGATTTCTTCATTGAGTAGTTGTATGTCTTACCTGGTTTCCACCACTAGAGGGAGTAAGAGCAGCCTGATGCATACTTACATGCCTTTCAGATACACACGCTCAGTGAAGCCTGGTTCTCCCAGATGACTCACATCTCCACTGCAATCTCTGCCACAATGAAGGTAATACAGGGGTCCCACGCAGCTCCAATGGAGATTCCCTTCCCCCCTGGATACCGGCGGTCTTCGTGCACACGCACGCTTGCACGCGCGCCCCCGTGCTAATGGAGGAGGGGGGGGAGTGTGGTTGCGAGCTGTGCATGGCGCTGTACTGTGCAGGCGCCAGTTTTAAAAAGCCCAGAGCATTAGGGGGCTGTAAGTGGAGACACAGGAGCTATGGGCAGTAAGCATCCCAAGGGATTGGATCCAAGCAAACCTAAGACACCTACTCAGCATCAGGTTGTGCAGTTTAAGCATATATATTTATTGTGAGACTTTAAGCACAACAGTGATTGCACTTTGTACTAGTACCTCTGCTTTGTAGCTTAGGACTATGTCTCCTCGTAAGAGGGTCTCAGGGGGAGGTAACAAGGGCGCTGGAAAATCACCGCCTAGGTCTAGGGGTTCTAAAAATGCCTGTAGGTTACCATCCCCCCCTGCAAGACTGGAGCCAGCCCCACAGGATGAGTCAGTGCCCCTGTCAGGTTTTGCAGCCTCTTCTAATATTTCAGCCCCGGTATACATCACTGAGGACTCCCTTAGGGCTACATTGGAGGGTTTTGAAGGGAGAATAATGAATTTTATTTCAGCTTCCCTGAAAGATAGCAGGAAAAGGGGTAGATTCCCTCCCTCTGCTGAGATTCCTCTTTCAGATGACACTTCTGACAATGAGGAGAGATCCCCATCTTGGGACAGGGATCTTGAGCAGTCGGATGAATCAGAGGAAGAGGAGAGAGTCCTCTCCTCCCAGGCGCTCAGAAAAAAGATGCAATATTATACTGAATTGGTGCGTACCACATTCAGAATGCCTGCTGCTGAGGTCGCTACGTCCTCTGTTTCTTCCCTGGGGGTCAGGAAAATCCCACAGACTGCCTTTTCCTTTCCAATTCATCCCTTAATGGATAAATTGTTGTATGAGGATTGGGGACATCCCGATAAACTGTTTGCTCCTCCTCAAAGGTTTTCTATGCTTTATCCTCTGGAGGAAAGTTTCACCAAGAAATGGGAGGTCCCATCTGTCGATGCGGCTGTTTCTTGCGTGAATAGAAACCTGACCCGTCCTTTGGATAATGCTCAGGTATTTAAAGATCCAACTGATAAGAAGCTGGAAACATCATTAAAAGCCTCCTTTTCCATGACTGGCGCTGTAGTGCAACCTACAGTCGCAGCTGTGGGGTTGTGTCAGTTCCTCAAGGAACAGGTTAAGCAGATGCTTGGCCTCCTTCCCAGTGAGGAAGTGGAGAATTATGCAGAAATACCTCAAATTCTGTGTTTCATGATTGATGCGATTTTGGATTCTGTCCAACAAGCATCTCGTTTGTCTCTCCTGTTGGTACACATGCGAAGGGCCCTATGGCTAAGGAATTAGACAAATTCGTCCAAAAAATTTCAGGGGGTAAATCTACTCTCCTTCCAGTCAAAAGGAGCAAACGTCCATCATTTAGGCGTTCTCTCTCTGCCGGAGCATCAAGCTCTAAGCAGTGGCGACGGCCTTCTCAACCCTCCTCTACAGGAAAGGCTCAAGGCCGGGCCCAGGGGCAGAAGAAATCCTGGGGGCGAAAGCCTGCCAAGCAGAGCCCAAAAGCTTCCTTGTGAAGGGGAGCCCCCGCTCGGCCGAGTGGGGGGAAGGCTCCTGTAGTTTTTGCGGAAGCCTGGCGGGAAGAGATCCGGGACAAGTGGGTGGTCTCTTCGGTATCTCTGAGCTACAAGCTAGAGTTTCAGGAGATTCCACCTTCTCGCTTTCTAAGGTCAAGGATCCTCAGGGACCCAGTAAAGCAAAGACCGCTATTTCTGGCCTTAGATCACTTACTATCCCAGGGGATGATAGTAGAAGTGGACCCAAAAGAACAGGGTTCAGGGTTTTACTCGAATCTCTTCACCGTTTCAAAGACAAATGGAAGTGTCAGACCTATCCTGGATCTGAACCGTTTTTTATGCATCCGGTCCTTCCGAATGCAGTCAATTCGCACTGTGGTCTCCTCCCTGCAAGGGGGAAGAGTTTATGGCTTCAATAGACATCAAGGATGCATATCTCCATGTGCCAATTTTTTACGCACACCAAAAGTATCTAAGGTTCGCGGTAGAGCGGCGTCATTTTCAATTTGTGGCCTTGCCGTTCGGGCTCGCTATGGCCCCTCGAGTCTTCACAAAGAATCTGGACCCTCTCTTGGCTAACCTAAGAGCTCAGGGTATAGCCGTCATGGCTTATCTAGACGACTTGCTTCTCACGGAGAAAACAGTAAGGTTCCTGAACCACAGTGTTTTGAGAACATCTGGAACGCCTAGGTTGGATTATAAACCTAGAAAAGTCGTCCCTACAGCCTGCTACCAGGTTGGAATACCTGGGTATGTTTATCAACACCGCTCAGGGCAAGGTGTTTCTTCCAAGGCCAGAAGCCTTTTCCATCGGGGATCTGGTGTGCCTAATTCTGGGCAGGAGATCATCCCCCATTCGGTTATGCATGAGACTGTTGGGGAAAATGGTCGCCTCCTTAGAGGCCGTTCCATTCGCCCAGTTCCACTCAAGGCCTCTGCAAAGATGCATCCTTGCGGCTTGGAACAGGAAGGCCCAGTCCTTGGATCTTCCTATGCGTCTATCCCCAGGGACACGCAAGAGTCTCGTCTGGTGGTTACAAACCGAGAATTTGCTGAAAGGCAAAACTTTTCTTCCTCTTCCATGGAAGGTTATTACGACAGATGCCAGCCTGACAGGCTGGGGAGCAGTGTTGGAGGAGACGTGCTCGCAGGGGAAATGGCCTGCGATCGAGAAGCTATTGCCCATAAATGTCTTGGAGATCCGGGCAGTTTATATGGCTCTCATAAACTGGTCTTTCAGACTACGGGGTCTCCCTGTTCGGGTTCAGTCCGACAATGCCACAGCAGTGGCCTATATCAATCACCAGGGCGGTACCAGGAGTCTGGTTGCGCAAAAAGAGGCGATTCGCATACTTGTCTGGGCAGAAAGGCATGTTCCATGCCTTTCTGCAGTCTTCATTCCAGGAGTGGAAAATTGGCAGGCGGATTTTCTGAGCCGCCAGCAGTTGTGCCCAGGAGAATGGGCTCTGCACCCCGATGTGTTTGGGAACATATGTCGCAGGTGGGGTACTCCAGACGTAGATCTGTTTGTGTCCAGGTTCAACAGAAAACTTGACAAATTTGTGTCAAGGACATGAGATACACTCGCTCAGGGGTCGGATGCTCTGACAGTTCCCAGGGATCAGTACAATTTGATTTATGCCTTCCCCCTGTGCCCGCTTCCGTCGCGGTTCCTGGGAAGAGTCAAGAGGGAAACAAAGTCGGTTCTTTTGGTAGCCCCGGCTTGGCCCAGGCGACCGTGGTACGCAGAGATCATGAAGTTGGCAGTAGGCAGGCCGTGGATCCTCCCTCTCCGACCAGATCTGCTCTCACAGGGTGCAATTTACCATCCTGCTTTACACAGTCTGAATTTGACGGCTTGGCCGCCGAGACCCACATTCTGAGAGACCATGGGCTTTCGGGGCCAGTCCTTTCTACTCTGGTCAATGCCAGAAAGCCGGCCTCCAGGCTTATTTACTACAAAATCTGGAGGGCATATGTTTCCTGGTGTGAACTCAGGGAATGACATCCTAGAAAGTATGTCATTAGCAGGATCTTGGCCTTCCTCCAGTCAGGCCTAGAAATGAATTTGGCCGTAAGCACTATCAAGGTGCAGATTTCGCCTTGTCAGTGTTTTTTCAGAAGCCACTTGCATCGCATTCCCTGGTGCGGACTTTCATCCAGGGGGCTATGCGGATAAGGCCGCCAGTCAAACCTCCAGTATGCCCATGGGATCTGAATTTGGTTCTCTCGGCTTTGCAGGGGCAACCTTTTGAACCTTTGCATCAGGCTTCGTTAGTTCTTTTGACTAAAAAATTGGTTTTCTTGGTAGCCATATCCACGGCTAGAAGAGTGTCAGAACTAGCAGCTCTCTCCAGCAAAGAGCCGTATCTAATTATTCATAAGGACCGGGTGGTAATGCGTCCCAGCAGGTCCTTTCTGCCTAAGGTGGTTTCAGGATTCCATTTGAATCAAGATGTAATCCTACCATCCTTATTTCCAGACCCACAGTCTGCAGAAGAAGAATCTTTGCACATTTTGGATGTGCTAAGGGCGATCAGTATCTATCTTCAGGCAACTGCTCAGATAAGGAAAACTGATTGCTTATTTATTTTGCCGGAAGGCCCTAGGAAGGGCCAGGCGGCATCAAAATCCACTCTCTCAAGGTGGATTAGACAGATTATTTCTCAGGCCTATAGTGTTAAAGGGAAGATCCCTCCTTTTCAAGAGAAAGCGCACTCAACTAGGGCTGTAAGTGCTTCTTGGGCAGTGCATCACCAGGCCTCCCTGGCTCAGATCTGTAAGGCTGTAACTTGGTCATCAGTCCACACATTTGACAGATTCTATCAGGTGGATGTCAGAGGGCAAGAGGATATCGCCTTTGGGCGCAGTGTACTGCAGGCTGCAGTTTAGGTCCTCCGGTCTATAATTATGATCTGTGTCTCCCTCCCCTCAATCTGAGCATTGCTTTGGGACATACCACTATGTAATGAAGCTCCTGTGATATATGATCAAGAAAATAGGATTTTTATATACATCTTACCTGTAAAATCCTTTTCTTGAGAGTACATCACGGGACACAGGGCTCCCGCCCCTCTTGGGTTTTACGTGGTTTCCTATTGCTTTGCTACAAAACTGAGGTGCCTCCCATATGGGAGGGGTTATATAGGGGAGGAACTCTCCTTAATTGGGGGGTTAACCAGTGTCCAATCACCAGAGGTGCCTATATAACCCACTATGTAATGAAGCTTCTGTGTCCCGTGATGTACTCTCAAGATAAGGATAAGATCAGGTATATATTTGCGATTCTGTATTAGATCGTAAGCTCTAACGAGCAGGGCCCTCTGATCCCTCCTGTATTGATTTGTATTTTAAGTGTACTGTCTGCCCTCATATTGTAAAGCGCTGCACAAACTGTTGGCGCTATATAAATCCTGAATAATAATAATAATATATTTGCGATTCTGTATTAGCGGGTAGGGGGCACCCACCTGACTGTGCGGTCACTGGCTCCAGCAAACACAAAGCACTCTTCTGACACCGGCAATTTGACAATTTTTGTTTCCCTGTGACGCAGGGAATAAAAACTGGCACATCCCTTAGTAAAAGCACCACACAGTAAACATAGTTAGGCACACATTTAACCCTTTGATTGCCCCAGATGGTAACCTCTCCCCAGCCAGTGTAATCAGTACAGTGTCAGTGTATATTACTGGCACAGATAACTGTATTAGTGTCACTGGAGATGTCAGTGGCAGTTAGCCAGGTCCCACAAAGTGTCATTGTCAAATTGCCCGCTGTGCCCTGCCATTACGAATATAAACATTTTTTTTTAAAACAAATTCCAGTAAATATCTTAAGGTTTGTAGGTGCTATAACTTTCATGCAAACCAATCAATACACACTTAATGGAATTTTTTTTATAAAAGACATGTAGCAGAACGCATTTTAAATGGATGAAGAAATTCACATTTTTTTAATTGTATTGGTCCTGAGGGCTGCACAAATGTTCATTATCCTAAGAGAAGCTGTTGCTCTGAGGTAGACACTGGTGGCTCTATGTCCAGGAAATGAAGAGCAATTTTTTTGGAGTTGAAAGAACTGTATCTTTATTGAGATGGAAGTCTGATACCACATTGGGAAGGATGGATGGCCTTGGGCATAGTAGTACCTTGTCACTATGAATGATGAGGAGTATCTCTTTGCCAGCAAGAAATACAAACCAACATGTCCGACTAGGACTAGACTAGACCTAGGACTGCACAGCAAAAAAAAAAAAAAAAAAAAAAAAAAAAAAACACCTGTACCTAATTTATACTCAACACTTATAGATCCATTCATATCAATCAGGTTATAAAAAAAAAAAAATCATTAGTGCAGGGCTATAAGTGAGAATACCCAAAACGTCCAGTTGGACTGTTTGTAACATATTAAACATGAAGTTCAATAGTTCTTCACAGTGCTCCGCAGTGCTGAATATAAGCACATGTGAATCCCAACAATCTTCAGTTGATTACGCTTTGTGCCTTAGCTTAAATAGGTTTGCCCTCTCCAGACATAAACACTATCAAAGGTTTAAAAAAAAAAAAAAAAAAAAACACCAGAAGTATGTCCCTTTTTAAATTTTTTAATTTTTTTAAACTAAAAAAGTGGTTTTAATATACTACAACATTGGAGGTATCCTTTGCCTCTTTTTCCCCTTGGTGAGTTTTACACACTGAATGATATAAATGTGAATGTGGTGGCTTTCTACACATTCAACCAGCTATAGGGATGGAAGGCCTCCTGGCCGCAGATACCGAAATAGGCGAGGAGGCTATCCAGTACAACCTGATGCTGACATAACTAAGGAGTGGAGGTGAGAGTTCTGTGAGCTCATTACTGGATTACAAATCTATATTTGTGTGTTTTATTAACATCTGAGGGAAACTTACGTATGGGAGCATAAGAACAATTCTAGAGACTTTTTAAAGAAGTTTTTTTAATATTTTATGGATATATTTATCTTATTTTTTCCTCATTCATGCATTCATGGATATTTACTAAGTGCCTTTTAAACAATTGCACATCACATTTTTATTTATATACATATTTGAATATATGTATTCTATATATATATCTTTTTTCACTACAATTCTAATAGATTATTTTAGTTTATGCTTTATACACCATTGCGCAGGATCACTTTCTATTTATTTAAGCAATGGAGATATTACCTCTCAATCTTCCAATGGAACTACAGTAACGGTCAATGAAACAGGGTGAGCATTTCTTACCTGACCATGGTCTTTTTGGTTCCTGTTTGGGGTCCAGGCTTTGCCTGTCACAGTAGGCATACCACTTAAGTCGTCTTCAAGGTCCGGGTTTCAAAGGGATGGACCAAGCCCCTGGCCCTCTAGCACTCTGCAGCAAACTACATGCGTTGCACCAAATGCCAAGGTGAGCGCACACACAGGATCCAGTGCTTAAAGCAAGAATGCAGGCTGTCCACAAGGTGTGAAGTCAGGGCAAGACTATCAGGGTTTTACCAATGTTGCAATGATTTGGATGCACTACTTCCATTGTTAAATTGGAAGACAGCGAAGAGCTGGTGGAATCCAAAGTAAAAAAATAATCTAGGTAAGCTAAGAGGGATTTCTCCGTAAGGGAGATGATGTCCATCACCTTAGGACACTAGAAAAAAACCGAGGACTCTCAGAGTGTGGTAGGGTTATTGGGGAAAGCCCAGAGTTAGTGTTCTCAAAAGGCACCAGCCTATAATCTAGGGTCTATGAATATAGTGTCTTGTAATTATTGAGATAAACTATTTTTTTTTCTTTGTAATAAAAAAAAGAGGTTATACTTACCTACGCTGTACAAAGATACTGCACAAAGCATCCTCTTTTCCTGTTCCTTGCTGGAGCTGTGCTGAGGGGGCACCCATGCAGGGGCATGCTTCTGAGCCAGGCTGTGTTCATTCATAGACACACACAGCTTGGCTCAGCTATGGCCCCACCCAACCCCTTTCTCACAGGATTTGACCGATAGCAGTGAGAGCCACGAGTGTGTCCGGTGAAAGCAGGAAAGAGAGCAGCAGACGTGACAGCACCGGATCAGTGGAGAAGGGGCACAAGTGGTGAAACACTTTAGAATAAGCATTTTTTTTTTCTGCTCTCTAATGACAAATGGGACATCTCTATATAAGATCGCAGTGCTCTCTAACACCCCCATAGTAGCTCTAAATGGCAAAATTTTGCAAATATTGCACTAGGCAAATAGGTGGCATAATGGAGCAGTTTGGGTCAGTATAACCTTACACACAACCATACACAGATTTGTTGGGGGTGGGGGGACAAAAGAAAACAAACAAAAAAAACAAACAGGATTTTTGTCTGTCCTTGAGCAAATCACATATTCTTGGGTTATCTTAGCAATAAACTTAATTTGCACTTTGCGGCATTGAACAATAAAGCTGCATAAATGTAAAACAATTTAAGAAAATACCTAATCAATTCTAGTTGAGCCAGCTCCTGATTAGCCTGGAATATTGGTTTCTTTGTAAAGAGTTCACCAAGAATACATCTGTAAGGCAAGAAATAAAATGACCATTAATTATTTTCTTTTGAAGAAACGCGGTCCTTAAATATTAAGTATTAAATGCTTCACTAAAAATGTCAATGCTGTAGTTCAATCAAATAGCAAAATATGCAGTTGAAATACATACACAGTTGTAGCGAATAGTATTAGCATTAGGCCTCTTGCACACGATATGCCTGTCTGAACATCTGCTTTTTTTCTGCCTTTTTTGTATGTATTTTCACACATTTACTTTTGAACTTATTCTCGCGTTCACAATATGTCAATAGACATTTGCGCATAAATGTACGTATAACAGATTAGCAAGTATTCAACTACATTTCCCATAATTCCAATGGCAGTCACGCATGCATGGTAACGTCACAGTTTCTGGCTCTGCCCTCCATGCTTCGTCAAATATGACATCATCAGGGGCATGGCAGGCCCACGGGTCACCACATTCAAACAAACATACTTCTAAGTCCATTACAAACGGGAAGAAACACAGGAAGAAAACCAAGCCAATCAATATGAATTATTACACATATTGTCATCTTCTGGTACTATTAACCGGTTCCCGACCGGCTCACAGCTATTTACAGGGGCAGAATGGCTCCCCTGTGCAAAACCCTGTACAGGTACGGGGTTCCTTTAAAAGCCGCCAGAGGGCAGGCGCCCGCCACACGGCGGAAGACTTGAAGCACGTGGCCAGCAATCGCCGCCAGCCATGCCGGTAGCATGCACGAGCAGCAGCATGGGGATTTGTGTGTGTAAACACACAAATCCTTGTGCTGTCACAGGAGAGAAAACATATCGTTTGTTCCTATTAAGTAGGAACAGTGATATGTCTCCTCACCTACTCAGTCCAATCCCCATACAGTTAGAATTCACAATCAACACCGTGATCACCCCCTAGTGTTAACATTCCCCACCAGTTTCATTTAAACAGTAATCAGTGCATTTGTATAGCATTGATCGCTGTATAAATGCCAATGGCCCCAAAAATGTGTCAAATAAGTCTGATCTATCTGTCACAATACTGCTAAAAATCGCATATCACCGTCATTACCAGTAAAAAAAAAAGTAAATTAAAAAAAGTGCCATGACAGGATCCAAACTGAGAGGCCAGTCACCAAAGGACCCCAAAAGTGCCACAATATAGATACATAAAAATTATGAATAATTAGAAGTAAAACACTCGGTAAATTCATTGTGTGTGTGTCGATATATATATATTATAAAAACGCAAGTTCCTGTGGTCATCCCTACACTGATAAAATTATCATCACCATACAACTGATAAAAAACAATGAAAACAGAATACAAACTACCAACTGAAGGAGGAACAATAACTAACTATTGTTAATGACCGCATTAACATCCCACTATATTGAACCCATGTTGGGTGAACGCCTTCACCTTTTCTCCAATTTGGATATTTCTCTCCTGACAAAGCTCCCCCTTCAATATGGAATGTATTTGTTGATTGTCATAAAGAGGGTTCCAGATGGGTCCTTTTTATGGACAAATGCGTAAAGCTTAATGCGCAACACTATAGCTTCGGAAACCCACTCACTGCACAGGAGATTTTTAATCACTTCAAAAATAAGACTGGGAAAATTTGTGATGAAATCTTCACCCTACAGGTATCTCTCCATGTAAACAGGTAAAATTGACACTTCCCTTATTCAAACTTGCTACTATAGACAAAGTTGCTAAATTCCTTTCTAACGCCCAACTAACCACCTGTCCCCTGGATCCTATTCACTCTCAAAAACTACAGTCACCCTCTCACTATCACCCACATCTTCAATCTCTCCCTCTCTTCCAGCATCTTCCCCAATGCTCTAAAACATGCACTGGTCACCACCATACTTAAAAAGCCATACTTGGACCCTACCAACCTTAAATCGACGTCCTATCTCCTAGCTCCACTTTTCTTCAAAACTCCTTGAATGCCTGGTCTACAACCGACTGACCACCTCAAATAACAACCTTCTTGATCCCCTTCTGTCTGGATTCCACCCACAATGATCCACAGAAACTCACAAATGACTTACTAACCCCAAAAACCAATGGACACAATTTTATACTCATTGGACCTTTCATACAGTTGACCACCCCCTCCTGAAAAAAAACGTTACTCCCTCGGTCTCCGTGACGTTACACTTTGGTGGCTCTCATCCTACCTATCCCATCGCATCTTCAAATGTCACTTACAATTCTACTTCCTCCTCCATCAGTCCATCATGAATTCTGCTGCCAGACTCCTACACCTTACACACCGCTCAATGTCTGCTAACCATCTCTGCAAATACCTCCATTGGCTGCCACTCGCCAAACAAATTAAATTCAAAATACTAACAATAAGTTACAAAGCTGGCCCCAGCTACATCACTAGCCTAGTCTCAAAATACCAACCTAAATCATCCTGTTCAGTCTTCCTAAGACCTCCTCCTCTCTAGCTCTCTCATTGCCTGCTCCCATATTTGCTTCCAGGACTAATTCTGACAAGCTCCCATTGTCTGGAATACCCTGTCACAAGGTATCTGTAAATCTATCTACTTTTAGGCGATCCCTGAAAACTTTTCCCTTTGGACAAGCCTAGCCAGCCTCCACCTAACAACTGCACTTTTATTTTCTTCATCAACTCATCCCCCACAGTTATTACCTTTCATATCACTTTACCCTCTCTTCTAGACTGTAAGCTCCAACAAGCAGGGCCCTCCGATTCCTCCTGTATTGAATTATATTGTAATTGTGCTGTCTGCCCTAATGTTTTAAAGTGTTGCGCAAACTGTCGGCGCTATATAAATCCTGTATAATAATAAAATAATCACATGGACATGATTAATGGAACTCAAAAGCCATATTTAATTTTAGCAAACCTCCAAGCAGACTAGTCTTTTTTTTTTTATTAGCATTATGTGCATCTTCCATCTAGTAAATATGTAAAAGTGTAGCACAGTGAACATAGACAAGAAGAACAGACAAGCACGGTAAAAGCAAACAACACAAAACCTTCTCCAAAGAGCTTTAGGTTTCTGTAAAAACAGATGCCTGTATTATCAGGTTTAAGAGCAGGTGGACCATTGAAATGCTCAGTAGATGTATATACAGTATAATAAAAAAAAAAGTATTTTAAAGGGAAAAACACACCAAACCTATTGTGAAACATAAAAAAAAGGCACCATAACACCATGGGATTGTTATTTTCACTCAGACTCTGTAAAAGGCAATGTGGAATCAGAAAATTATCAAGTGGTCCTGGAGTAAAATATAATGTTCGGTATTATAAATCTCAGTCACAATTTACCAGTCTGTTCTGAAGTGGCCTGCTTTACGCCCACATCGGAATCCATCAGAGGATTAACGAAAAAGGTTGACACTCACATTCAGGAGTAGGAGCCCATCAAATTTATAGCCATTAAAGCAGTTTTCTCAAGAAGGCTGCAACTAATTGCCAGATAAAGCGTCTGTAAACTCCACTTTTACATACAGATAAGCCTATAACAAGGCTTACATGTATGTACTGTGAATATCTCCTAAACTTGCACAGTTTAGGAGATAATCAGTATATGCACTGCTGCCATCATTGGCGCACACACATTGAAGAAACGGGCCGCTGGTGCCATTTCTACAGTAGCTGTGAAAACGCAAGTAACTCCGGAGGAAGATGTCGGCCATGTACTCAGACTGCCAATGCAAATTCAGGTCATCGGTCAGAGACAAGTATTTCATAATGAGCTAGTATGCAATGCATGCTAGATTATGCCTGTCTCGAAGGGTTTTTTTTTTCTGTTTTTTGTGGACAACCTCTTTAAAAAGTGTACAAGTCTTACTCAGAGCTATAGAAAGCACTATTGCAGTTAAAGAATTGTAAGGCATGCTACAAAATATTAGGTTGGGCTACCGAAAATAGGTCATAAAGCAAATCCAGACTGTTTTCTCTGTGGACTTAAGCATAAATAATTGTGGATTCCATTTACTTGTGCGAGTTTCAACATTGCAACATAGCAAATTGGAACTATTCAGCAAAAATAATGAGGGGGGGGGGGGGGGGTATCAATACTTTTGAAAATACAAACTGCTATATCAGACCCAAAAAAATTAAATTATGTCCACTTTAGCAATTCTTACACCTTCTAGGCGGTACATACAGGAAACGGTTACTGCTTTCTCAGCTGGAGTTAAAGCGACATTAAATACAAAAATTTAAAATATTGCAGCTTACCATTCATTCTAGGTAATGGATGCATTAGTTTTTTCTTAGGCTTTTTTTTCCCCCCTCCGTTTTCACCTGGTGATCTGGCCAGTAACACACCTCCTGTATTAGACTGCCACCATTCTAGATGAATGAGAACAGAGCACCTTTGGACAGCAGTATTGACAGTCTGGGTGGAGGGGAGTATTAGATGGACTATCAGATGTAAATATACTAACACATTGAAGACCAACTCCAGCTAACACTTTATAGGCCGTTACTGCAAACCGGTTATTCAAAAATAAATGCTGATCATTGTAAGTGCCACTGCTAGAATTAAATGGTTTGTCTCATATCTATAACTGAAACAGTCTGCTGAAGAGCTTCTTCTTTTGAAAATCTGACTTTACTGGCTGGATCACCAGATGAAATCAGAAGAAAGTCTAAAAAAAATAAAAACTTAACAGCCATGACATCTAAGAAATGGTAAGTTGCAATATAATAAATTGTTTGCTTTTGAGTTTAATATCACTTTAAGGAATAAAGTGGTGTCACCACCCAGCCCATAACTGGACAATTAACCACTTGAGATCCGCGCTATAGTCAATTGACGGCTACAGCGCGGATCTCCTTTTCGACGTCTATTGACGTCGTCCCGTGTACGAGCGCCCTGCGTGCCCCCTGAGGGACGCGCGCGACGCGCTCTGTGATCGGCGAGTCCATGAGACTCGCCTGATCACCGATCCGTGCAAGGGGTCGATCCCGACCCCTTATCACGTGATCAGCTGTCAGCCAATGACAGCTGATCATGTGATATAACGATGCCGGCAATCGGCTATTATTCCTCCTCGCGCTGACAGCGCGAGGAGAAAAAAAAAGCCGATCACCGGCAGCCGTGATCAGGACATCAGTCCCGATCACGGCCAGCCCTGCTAGCGACCATCTGCCCCCTGACAGTGCCCACCTGCCCCCTGCAGTGCCCCACTTAATAAAAGTAAGTGCCCCCCGTCAGTGCCACCCAGCAGTGCCCATAGTGCCACCCAGCAGTGTCCACAGTGCCACCCAGCAGTGCCCACAGTGCCACCCAGCAGTGCCCACAGTGCCACCCAGCAGTGCCCACAGTGCCACCCAGCAGTGCCACCCACAGTGCCACCCAGCAGTGCCCACAATCTGCTGCCTCAAAGGTGCTGCACCCCAGTGCCGCCCATCAGTGCCCATCAGTGCCCAGCAGTGCCGCCCATCAGTGCCCAGCAGTGCCACCTATCAGAGCCACCTATCAGTGCCCATCAGTCCTATCAGTGGTACCCATCCGTGCCACCCATCCGTGCCATCTTATCTGTGCCCATCTTTGCCCATCAGTGCCGCCTTATCTGTGCCCATCGGTGCCGCCTTATCTGTGCCTATTAGTGCCGCCTTAACTATGCCTATCAGTGCCCACCAGTGCAGCCCATCAGTGCCCACCAGTGCAGCCCATCAGTGCCCACCAGTGCAGCCCATCAGTGCAGCCCATCAGTGCCCACCAGTGCAGCCCATCAGTGCCCACCAGTGCAGCCCATCAGTGCCCACCAGTGCAGCCCATCAGTGCCCACCAGTGCAGCCCATCAATGCCCACCAGTGCAGCCCATCAGTGCCCACCAATGCAGCCCATCAGTGCCCACCAATGCAGCCCATCAGTGCCCACCAATGCAGCCTATCAGTGCCGTCTAATCAGCGCACTTCAATGAAGGAGAAAAATGACCCGTTTGCAAAATTTTATAACAAACTATAAAAACATGATTTTTTTTTTGCATCTTTTTTTGTTTGTTTAGCAAAAAATAAAACTCCGAGCTGTAACTAAATACCACCAAAAGAAAGCTCTATTTGTGGGAAAAAAATGATAAAAATTTCATTTGGGTACAGTGTTGTATGCCCGCGCAATTGTCATTCAAAGTGCATCAGCGCTGAAAGCTGAAAATTGGTCTGGGACTGAGGGGGGTTTAAGTGCCCAGTAAGCAAGTGGTTAAGCAGCAGCACAATGAAAAGTCACCAAACCAGACTCATCCACGTCAGTACATTGGGACACAGCAAAGCCTGCTTTGGCTCTTGTGCTATAATTTTCTAATCTGTGAGCCCAGATGCTGATACCAAGCCAAACTCAAGTACACCTTTCTACAAGTAAATCTTTCTGAAAGTTAATAAAAAAATGAATAAAATGCATTATTGTATTGTTTTTTTTATATATATATATTTGCCAGGAGTTTTGCATTAATGTCAAAATTGGACAGCTACACCGTCTGTAATCGCCAGACAATGGCAGAACACTGAAACCCCTTCCTTGGCTAAATGAGCATGCGAAGTGGACAAAACTGACCATATGGAACATGATTGCTAGTGAAAATTTTAAATTAATAAGCTCATGTGATGGTATGGTCCCACTTCTGTTTTTCCATCTGACTTTGACTCCTTTGTGTCCTGAGCATAGGTTGAGGTAGCCTAAAGAGACAATAACTGGGCCCAGGAAAATTGATAGCTGCGTACCTCCTTTCCCTTCCCCGCTACTTTTGTTTTTGCCCCCTCCCCATTCCTTTCATTTACTTTCCTCTTTTCACTAATTGAATGTATGGCTATTGTGTTGGTTCACGGTTTGGTTTCATTGCTTACACTATTCACCGAGCAGACATGTTTGGCTTGTAGGGTTTATGATGGTTAGCAGTGCTCAATTGATATTAGATATATGTCTGCTTTTTAGACATATAAAGATTGTCTTTTAGCCTTCATTTACATTGGAGCGAATTGTCATGTGATTTGACAAGTCGAACTCTATTGCCGGCAATCACACTTTTCAAATCTGTGCATTGCCAACTTTGCTGTGCAGCCTCGATTTGAAAAATTAGTTCCTGCACCACCTTTGGCCATTTTTGGTGTGACTTGCATAGACATCTGCGCATGAAGCTGGACAGATTGCACTAGGTGGCTTTGAAATTGTGCGATTTCATATCAAGTCGCGTGATTTCAAAGCCGCAGTCAATATGAACGAGGGCTAACTGCCACAACCATACTATGACCATCATCTTATGCCTTGTTTTTCATGTGTATGAGGATTCTGTACTTGTAGACATTTTGACTTATACTTGTTCACGTTTGGGAGTCTTGTATTGTGCTTTTTATTTGTGAATGCCTTTATCCATTTTTTTCATACTCTTTTGAATTCAACCAATTCTGTTTACACCCTGAAGTCCAAACATTTTTTTTTTCAAGCTATCCCATCAGAAAAGGGGATTAAAGCAGACCAAGACACAGAAAAATGACTTTGCAGACCAAAGCAATTTATACATTTTCTGGGCCTTTTTATTTAGCGATAACTGTCATTACTTAGTACAAGTCCAGGGTAGACAACCTGAGGCAGAGATCCAAACATGAAAAATAACTAAAGCCCCATACACACTATGAGAAAATTAGTCTAAAGATGAAACGGTTTTCCTTGATGTTTCACAGCAAGTCGGAATGGAGGAACAATAATGTACAAAAATTCTTGAATGACAAAAGCCTTTTTTTTGTTGTTGCTGATCATGCGCAGTCCTTTGTATGTAATATTTTGCATATGAAAACAGCACACACTAAATGAAAATCTTTCGCTCTGTTCCCTTACACACACAACTGCAGCGTTCACAGAGTCAGGCCTGATCCCTGCAATCGCTAACAGCTTTTTTGTTAGCGTTTGAATCAGTCAGGAGCTTATTTACCTGAGAGTCTCACTAGTGTACCAGTAAATTTAGAGCCCAAAATGGCAAATCGAAGGTACACTAGTGAAGAGGCCTACACGTTTCTGAGCATGACAGATAGTGAAGAGGGAGTCACTAATTTTTCAGATTCAGGCTCAGAATAAGATCCTGTAGACCAAAGGGGCTCCATGACAGATACCTTTAGGCCGGGTTCACACCGCTGCGATGTGGGAACGCCGCGAATCCGCGGCGTTTTCCCGCATCGCATTACTCCCGCCGGCAGTTCACACTGCCCTATGCGGACGGCTGGGAGTGTCAATGATATGTTAATGACACCCCCAGATCCGTCCGCATATCGCAGTGTGATCTGCCGACTCGCACAGGAATCGGATCGCATGGTGTGAACACCCATGCAATCCGATTCTGTTGCGGACCAAAAAAAGGGTCCCGTGCGAGTTTGCTGCGGGAGCTATGCAAATTCAGCCATACTATCTGTATGGCTGAACTCGCATCGCTACGGAGATCGGATGTGATTTGCACTGCAGTGCGGTGCGAATCACATCCGGATCTCCCCCCCGCAGCAGTGTGAACCCAGCCTTAGGCTGCATTCACACCTGAGCGTTTTCAAGCAGAAAATGGCGCAAATTTACCACGATTTTGCGGGGTTTTTTACCGCGATTTGCCTCGATTTTGTGCAGGGCAAAAGATCACCAATGTTAAAAGAAGAAAAACGCCCAAATCTGCCCGATTCGAGCTACAAAAAAGGGTCCGGAACTTGTTTGAGCTTCAGGCGTTCGGCTTCAGGTGACATGGAGTGGAGATGTGAACCATCTCCATTGAGAATAATAGATTTTTTCCCCTCTAGCGTTTTGAAGCTTCAGGCTTAAAGGCTACAAAACGCTCACGTGTGAATGGGTTCTTAAACACCTTTACAGGTTACTTATTTAGAGTTACAGAGGAGGTCTAGAGCTAGAATTATTGCTCACTCCAACATTTACGGCGATACCACACGTGTGGTGCGATAACAGTTTACATATGCCTGCAAGTACAGAGGGATGAGGTACTTTACCTTAAATTTTTTTACTTTTTATTTTTGCCTTTTTAATTATTTGGATCACTCTTATTCTTATTACAAGGAATGCAAACATTCCTTATTTCTATTATAAGGATGACAGGTCCTCTTTATGGAGAGATCTGGAGTCAAAAAGACCCCAAAACTCTTCCTCACCTTTAACCACTTCCATACCACAGAACGTCATATGATGTGCAAAGCTTTCAATGAGGATATGGGAATGCAGTTACTGGCATCATTCAAATATTTTTCTTTTCAGCTGGCGATTCCCTTAACTAAGAAAAAAATATGATTTTTTTACTTGCCGTAAAATCCATTTCTCTGAAGTTCATTGACAGACACAGCCTTCATAACAATAGGGTTATATCGCCTCTATTAGGAGTAAGACTAGGCAGAACAAAAAGCAAATTAACACATGGCTATTCGCATGGGCTGTCCTTCAGTCAGTATAGAATTCCTGCCCTGCTCTAGGTATTCAGTTTACTAGCAAGCAGTAATATAAGTATCAAAAGAACTCCACAGAGGGGCGGGTGCTGTGTCTGTCAATGAACTTCATAAAAATGGATTTTACGGTAAGTAAAAAATCCTATTTTCTCATTCGTTCATTGACAGAGCCTTCATAATGATAGTGACGTCCCAAAGCAGTGCCAACATTAGGAGGTGGGAAAATGAAAAATCCCAAGGCCAATACAAGAGCCAACCAGGTAACGGGAACTTTACCCAGGACAAGCTGAAACCTAACCTGAACAATACCCCTTCAAGAGGGAATAGACCCTCTAGCCAGCAGTCTGCAAAAATAGGATTTTTGTACTCGCCATAAAATCCTTTTCTCTGAAGTTAATTGACGGACACAGCATCTTCAGCTTGACCTTAGGGTTATATCACCCCTTCAGGAGAGAACTAGACAGAACATGTTAAAAACAGCAAAACTGCACAGAAACGCCCAGGGGGCGGTCCTGCTGGCTATAACCCCTCACACTGCATCCAGCAGCTTTATTCGTCAAAAGCAGTACAAACATAAATAGGAGGGGTTGGCGCTGTGTCCGTCAATGAACTTCAGAGAAGAGGATTTTACGGTGAGTACAAAAAGTCTATTTTCTCTTTCGTTCATTGAAGGACACAGCATCTTCATCTTGACCTTAGGGACATCTCAAAAAAAGTGTCAAAAAAATGAGGGGAGGGAACAGCAAGAACTAACTACACCCATAAGAACCAGAGCTCCTCAACGGAGGAGTTGCAACCATAAATAGCCACTTGCAAAACTCTGCGGCCGAAGCAAGCATCTGAAGATTCACTAAATATTACAAGTTTCATGTGAGTGCAAGTGTGAACGGACGACCAGGTCGCCGCCTTACACACCTGAGAAACAGACAATTTATGTCGGAAAGCCCAAGAGGCACCAATTGCCCTGGTAGAATGTGCCGTAACTGGGGAGGGAGGCGCCCGCCCCCTTATGGCATAAGCCTTAACCACAATCTGTCTGATCCACAGAGATATGGTGGCTAATGAGACAACCAGGCCCTTCTTCGGACCAGCCACGGATACAAACAGCGAGTCCGTCCTCCGAAAAAGGAGCCGTAGCAGATACACCCGCAGAGCCCAGACCACGACCAAGGAATGCAAAGCAACCTCTTTGGGGTGTGATGGCCGAGGACATAAGGACAGAAGCACAATGTCCTCATTTAGATGAAAGGCCAAAACAACCATTGGAAGCAACTAAGGCTGCGGGCGCAACACCACCCTATCCTTGAGGAGGACCAAGTAGGGAGACTTGCATGACAAGGCCACCAACTCAGAAACCCTCCTTGCAGATGTAATAGCCACTAGAAAGACTACTTTCTGATAGAGTATCAATGAGGGGATCTCCCTAATGTTTTCAAACGGAGGTTTCTGAAGCACCGAGAGCACCAGATTCAAATCACACAGAGGTAGCGGTGGTCGAACCGGAGAGGCCACATGTCAAACCCCCTGAAAAAACATACTCACTAATGAAAGAGTCTCCAAGGGTCGCTGAAAAAAAAAAAAAGACAACCAAAGCTGATATCTGCCCCTTAATGGAGCTTAAGTTTCTGATCCACTCCTCGCTGCAAAAATAGCAGGATCCTGGAAACAGAGTATGTGTGCAGATGCCACCCCATCTCCTCACACATGGAGATGTAGGCCTTCCACATACAATGATAAATCTTCCGAAATTATAACGTCCATGCCCACAGCATAATGTAGATAACCGAATCCGACAGACCTCAGTCCCTTAGCACCTGGATTTCAACAGCCATGCCATTAAAGCCAGCGACAGTAAAGCAGGATGAAGTATTGGACCTTGCGACCGAAGGTCCTCTCGCATCGGCAGCCGTCAAGGAACATCTGCCACCATTCGTACTATGTCGGCGTACCACGGATACCGAGGCCAATCTGGGGCACTCAGTATCACTGGAATCCCCTCGGCCACCACTCTACAAATCAGACGTCATAGAAGTTTGAGTGGTGGGAGGCATAAATCAGCCAGTAATGCCACCATGGAGCCACCAATGCGTCTGCCGCAGGATTTTTTTACCTGCCCACAAACTTCTGTACCTTCCGATTGAGTGTAGAGGCCAGGAGATCCATATCTGGTGTGACCCACCTTAGGTAAAGGAGCCAAAATAAATCCATATGCAGCGACCATTCCCCTTGAGGCAGCATCTGACAACTTAGGTAGTCCGCTTGCTAGTTTTCTACGCCCGGAATGCACACGGCTGACAGAGCCGGAAGGCGCAGCTCTGCTCACCGCAGGATGCGAGCGACCTCCAGTGCTGCAGCCAAGCTCCTTGTTCCTCCCTTGATGATTGACATACGCCACCACTGTGGCTTTCTCCGACTGGATCCTGACCGGACACCCCTGCAGCCTCTGTGACCATGTGGAGGAACCACCCGATTGCCCAAAAGCTCCAGTACATTGATCGGAAGATGGGATGCTTCATGCGACCAGCGACCCTGGCCGACTGTACGCCCCAAACTCGTCCCGAACCGGTCATGATGACGTCTGTTGTGATCACTATCCAAAGAGGAGGAAGGAACGACTTCCCGGACTGAAGAGCCGGCGACCTCAGCCACTAGAGCAGGGAATCCCTGACTAGCTGACTCACTTGAATTTGACAATCTAGGGATAACGGAGATTTGTCCCATTTGGACAAGATCTCCTTTTGCAAGACTCGAGTATGGAAATGAGCATACGGTACCGCCTCAAAAGTGGCTACCATGAGACCCAGAAGTCACATGAAAAACGCAGCAACGACCACCTTCCGTACACCAACTATATGAGTCTGCAGCTTGTCCGAAGGAAGAAAGACTCTCGCCTCTGAGGAGTCCAGAAGCAAGCCCAGGTACTCCAGGCGTTGAGTTGGCATCAACACCGACTTCTGGAGGTTCAGTACCCAACCGAAGACTTTGCATGGTGATTGCCACATCCGCGTTAATTCTGAGGCGGAAGCTGCTCTTAAGAGGTCGCACAGGTAACTCATGATTGAAATCCCTCACTGCCTTAGCAAAGCCAGAATTAGGGCTAGCACCTTGGTTTAGATCCTCGGTGCTGACACCAGGCCAAAAGGGAGAGCTACAATCTGGTAGTGCTCATCCCCGACCGCAAATTGCAGAAACTTCTGATGCTTGATGCATATATGGATATGCATTTATGCATCCTTGATGTCCAGGGACACCAGGAAATCCCCCTGATGGAGTGCAGCCACCACTGAGCGAAATGATTCCATCTTGAACCTTTGTGCTTTCACAAAGCTGTTGAGGGCCTTGAAATCCAGGACCGGACGGACCTCTTCCTTCTTTGGGACTACAAACAGATTGGAGTAGAATCCCTGAAACCTTTCCGGCGTGGGAAAAAGCACTCCGTGCAGCAGCAGGTCCTGTACTGCCCCAAACAGGGCTGCCTGCGGACCCACTGGTCAGAAAGTAGGGAGGTCCACCGAGCTGTAAACTCCCGAAGACGACCCCCACCACGCACGCACGCACACACACACACACACACACGTGCGCTCTTTACCTTTCCTGGACTATGGGACTAAGGTACTCTTACCCCCCAGTAACACTCAATGTCATCCAGCAGGGCTCCAAATAGCCTCTCTCCCTGATTGGGCAAATCCGCCAGTGCTTTCTTAGATGCCTGGTCCACAGACCAGCATTGCAGCCAAATCAGGTGACGTAGCACAACTGCTGAAACTGAGGCTCTAGAGAGAAAGGGGGGCGACCCCACCACCGTAAACATGGACCGGGCAACCGCCTCGGCAGGGTCCTTGAAAGCAAAGGTCCCTTCCACCGGAATCGTGGTTACCTTATTCAACCGAGATACCAGGGGGTCAACAATCAGAGATGTCCATTTCTTCAGGAAACTCTCCACAAAAGGGGGAACGCACAGCCACTGAAAAGTCCCGCAGCAAGCTTTCCCACTCCTTGTAAATTAACGTATTAAAATAAGTTAGGGAAGTAAACACCATAGCCGTGTGGGCCGGCTTGTGGGACCCAAAAGGGGTCGATACCTTTGTAGATGCCCCTGCCGTACCCCTCCCTCTTTAGGATATCCCGCACCGCTGTTTTAAGTGCTCCTACAAGCGCTTTCTCCTGTGCTGACCCGGACACGGGGTCATCCTCACTGTTCGAACGGTCCTGGTCCGCATCCTCTGACATGTCAGAATAGGTGCCGTCTGCCACAGCGGGACCAGAGTCTGAATCAGAGCTTTCCCCAGAAGACGTTGGGGGAGGTGGCATTTTTTTACCCCCCTTGCTCCCACACGCCGCTTCCACCCTGGCAACAAAGGACTCCAGGACCACTGACAGAGCGTCCATAGGCACCGCAGGTGCAGGGGAACCGATTGCCATAAAAGGGATGTCTGAGGAAGAAGCGCCAACTTCTGACACCATGCTGACCCACACTCGCCTGTCACCACTTAGGGACCTAATGCAAGTCACACAAAATGTCCACGTTCCTAGCAGCCACAGACTGAGGCCCCCCCCCCCCCCCCGCAGAACTCACCACCCTGACCCAGGTACTGTGCTGTGCTGCTGCTGTCCGCTGTTCTAGAAGGAAACAAGCACCCAGTGACAGGCAAAACAAGCAGCGACTGCTAGAAAACGACCGCCTCAGCAAAAAATACCTAAGAGCGCTGGGGAAATAGCCGCTGGACTTCTAGAAAATGTGTGAAAGGAAAAAACTGGCAGTGGGCAAAAAAAAATGTCTGCGGTCCACGTGGTGGCCTCCCCACATGGCGTACACACTAAAAGACACCACCATGGCCCAGACAGAAACAGGGAAGAGGACGAGCAGACTCCCAACACCAAGAGCAGCCCGCTGGCAAGACCAGGAGCCCCCCCCCCCCCGGGTGGACCCCCAGCCAGGTATATGCACCGCACCCCCATGTGCCCAGTCACACATCATCCCATAGAATGAGGAGGAGGGAAGGAACAGGGAGGAGGAGGAGGAGAGTGAGAGCCCACCTAGTCGACCTCCCAGGGAATGCCCAGCTGCTCCATCCTGCCAAAACAGGTGGAAACATAGCCCTTCTGCAGGGACTGCTGGACGCATTCCACGGACAGACCCATCACCCGAGCAGTACGGGGTGGCTGCCGGCCACAGCACACAGACACGGACAGCAGTAGCCCATTCATATGTGTGCCCCGGAACATAAAGCTCACCGGCTGCCCCTGGATCAGACGGGCATGTCATGGCCGACCCAGCGCGTAGCTAAGGTCTGCTCACGCTCGATGGCCAGACTGGGGAGACTACCAGGATCTATATTATCCAGCCCGCAATCAGCCCGGCTGTTGATTGTAGATCTCAGGAATCAAAAAGACAGAAAAAAATAAAAAATGATCCCACCGGGAGCCAGGTCCTTCAACACTAGGCAGACAAAAACTGAGCTGCTGGATGCAGTGTGAGGGGTTATAGCCAGTAGGACCACCCGCTGGGCGGTACTGTGCAGTTTTTTTTTTTTTTTTTTTTTTTTTTTTTTTTAACATGTTCTGCCTAGTCCTCTCCTGCAGGGGCGATATAACCCTAAGGTCAAGATGAAGATGCCTTGTCCATCAATGAATAAAAGAGAAAAAACCTTGCGGCCAAAAGAGGCATCCGCAGACGCCAACTCATTCACTTCCTAGACTTGTGAACCAGTAGGATGACAACCAGTGGTCGCCTTGCAAATCTGCACAATGACCGCATGACAGAAGGCCCAAGCAGCACTAAGCGCCCGAGAAGAAAGCACCATAACTGGAAAGGAGGCACCTAATCCCTGACAGAACAGCGCCCCCCTCACTTAGAGAAAGGTTGTAGACAAAACCACAACGCTCCCTTCTTAGCCCGTCTGCAAATACCCTTTCATAGCAGAGAAGTCAAATTCCTCGGAAAGTGCTGACTAGGGAGACAAAAGAAAGACAATACAACGTCCTTATTCAAATGGAAATCCAGGGACAGAACTCTGTAAACAAAAAGGCAAAGCACCACCTTAACACGGGTAACGTGAATGACAAGATAACGCCCCCTTCTTAACACTCTGTGAGCAGAGGTGATAGCCCCAGAAGAGCACCCTCCAAGCCAGAGAAAGTAATGGAATCTCCCGAATATCTTGAAAAAGAGATTGAGAGACTTCTGGAGAACCAAGAAAAAAAAGGTACCACGGCAGTAGAACCACCGCACTGGTGGAAACAGGCGTCTAACCCCTGGAAAAGGGAAGACATCAGGAAGTGGGAGACCAGGAGACACTGAAAAAGATCACCCAGGCTGACACCTGGGCCTTGATAGTACTCAAGGCCCATTTCCTACCCCCCCCCCAACAGGTGTGTTGGAGACCGCAGCACCTGGCTCATCACAGCCAGGCCGTTAAAAACCAACACCTTTAAAAACAGGATGTTAGAACGGTCCAGGAGACCGTAGGCCCATCCTAAAAAGCAGTCACCCATAAAAACGTTGGCGCACTTGGTCAACACACCCAGACCACCGGGACCCATCGGGATCCAGTAGGATGGCCAAAATCACCGCAGCCGTGATCCTGCCAAAAGGCCACAGCAAAGGCTCTAAATTAGGAAAGTCCGAGTAAACGTGGATCACTAGCCGAAACCTTGGTACCGTCCTGTTGAGCCAAGACGCAAAAACAGAACCACCTCAGGCATGCCCCCGTGGAGACCAATACGACAAAACGTGGCCCAGTGAAGGGCCCACCCCATGGATCAACCCAACCGAGGCATCCGATTTACAGTATTCCACTCCTGGAAAGTATGTCAGAAAAGGCCAGAACGACGCTCTGCCCTCCAGAGGATACTAGCAACAGCCTATTTTGGCCTGCCCTGGACATACGCCACCGCCATTGCCTTTGCCCACCTGGATCACTACCGGGAGCCCCCAAAGTCGATCCTTTCATGATCCAGAACTAGTCTGTTCGCATAAAGTTCCAAGAGATCACTCGGTAGTCCGGATTTCACCAACGTCCAGTAGAGCTCAGTCCTAGGACCTCTTCTTCCCCCCGGGCAGACCGGCATTGGTGGTCACCCTATTCAATACAAGGGGAGAAAGGATAACCTCACTAAAGCACCGGAGAGCGAAGCCACCAGACTAGGGAAAATTCACGATTCCTGACTTAGCCGACTCAGACTGTCCAAAGACCCTGAGTATTTGTCACATTATGTCAAATATAAAGTGTAAGCGCTAAATATATGTTGCCGTGATAATCAGACTATGAAGTGAAAACAGAGAATGATAAATATGAAAAAATAAACAACATATATACTGAAAAAGGATATAAAAAAAACCCATACAGTGTATTCATATAACTATGAATTTTTGGGGAAACATGACCCCAAACATGGGGATATAAATATAAAAAATGAAGTATATAAACACAGATAGTGATTAAATAGAGTCCATATTTTATAATAATAAATGTGCAAACATGAGTCCCAACAAAATTTAGTTAAGGCCGGGATCCAAATCAAATGTAGCCGTGAAAATTCCACCACAGTGCAACTCCCACCACCTTAAGAAGCGCAGGCTTACCAGATGGAATTGACCCGAGTAGACATATCTAAGGGGTCAACAATCGCTTACAGTTCCAACTACTAAGGCACTGGTTCATCGTTTCATGGTTGTGTGGATCCCAAAACAAGTGGTTCTTTCAATATAATCGACTGTATGTAGTAACACCTTTTAGAGAGACAACTCCGGCATCAACCCCGACATGAAATGGAAGGATAGAGCCAAAATGGTGTGATAACGTTTAAAAGATTTTTTAATAAAAATAAAGTATCAAACTCACATTCCAGTGGTTAACAATGAGCATATCAGGAAAAATAGGCAGTGGTAGAGTCGTTTCGACCTATGGGTCATCATCTGGGGTGAACTGCTACCACTGTTACACTGCCTTATGTAAGTTACATACCACAATGCACTGAGGTTCAATTGGAATCCACCCCTGTGTGTCACAGGTGTCAACTTCAGGTATGGAGGAAAACGGGGGCCGGGCGTGCGTTCCACGCCTCTATCTTATAAAGTGAATGGCATTCCACCTGATACACTCATATAGTTGAGCCAGATATTTAAAATTACCATCTATATGAAGTATTATGAATATAACAACCTAAAGTATGGTGGGCGTAGTAAAATGCCAATTTATGCAGTCTAATTTGCGTTCCAGACTTCTAAAAGAATCGATAATGACAACACCGCATCATTTCCGGTGGGACCAGAACCAGAAGTGAATAAACGTCACTTCCGGTGACCTGTATAGTGATAACACCAAGACCGGAAGTAGGCCACGTCACTTCCGGTGGGGCGAGGATGGAAAATGTATAGTCGGGACCAGAAGTAAACTAACGTCACTTCCGGTACAGTAAAGACGAGGCGTAGATGTCAACATAATAGCATCGCCCCTAATACCATCAAAACTGGAACTAGAGAACCTCCAAACAAAATTGTAATATATAAAAATATATAAAAAAGGAATCAAAGATACACAAGCATCTTCAAATCTATCGCATGACACGCATCAACTATCAATGGTGGATATATACAATAACCAGAATTCTCTCTTCAATAGTAAACAAAGAGAATATATTTTTGCCTAATTAACTATTCTCACTCAAATGTGCATAACAAAATATCTAATGAGTGCGTGGCCAGGGCGAATATAAGAAATGGCCCGCACTCAATTTGTCTTGAGGAAATTATAAATTATCGTCAAGACAAATCATATATAAGCCAATGAAATGTCCACTGAAGTGACACACAGGAGTGAAACCCACACAGAAAAAAAAAAAGAGAAAAATTATACTTTAACCACCTCGCGCCCACCCTATAGCCGAATGACGGCCGTAGAGCGGGCGCTTTCGTCCGGGTGGCCGTCCTAATGTTTACTTCCGCAATGCGCGCCGCCGCGGGCGCGCATCGGGGAAGTTCTGTGTTTGCCGTGTCCCCCGGGGACAGGCAAACACAGATCGCTGTAAACGGGCAATCACAGCGCCCGTTTACAGTGCGATCGGCGTGTCCAATGGGAGATGACCTCATATGTAAACATATGAGATCATCTCTCAGCGCCGCTGTCCCTCCTCACACAGAGTGTGAGAGGGGAGAGATGAACGGCTGCAGCAGCCGTCAGTGTAAAAAAAAAAAAAAAGTGTAAAAAAAAAAGTGCCATCCTGCCCCAGTGCCACCCGCCCCCAGTGCCACCTGTTAGTGCTATCTGTCCCCAGTGCCACCTGTTGTCAGTGCCATTTGTCCCCAGTGCCATCTGTCATCAGTGCCACGTATAAGTGCCATCTGTCATCAGTGCCACGTGTCATCAGTGCCACATGTCATCAGTGCCACATGTCATCAGTGCCACATGTCATCAGTGCCACATGTCATCAGTGCCACATGTCATCAGTGCCACATGTCATCAGTGCCACGTATTAGTGCCATCTGTCATCAGTGCCACGTATTAGTGCCATCTGTCATTAGTGCCACGTATCAGTGCCATTTATCATCAGTGCCACCTGTCAGTGTCACGTGCCATCTGTTGTCAGTGTCACGTGTCATCAATGCCACTTATCAGTGCCGTCATCGGTGGCACATATTAGTACCACATATTAGTGCCATCTGTCATCAGTGTCACGTGTCATTGTCCTGGTGCTTCAAAAGTGTAATAGGTAGTTAACAAGTTAGATGTGTAATTTATGTTCCTAGAACACATGATGGCGCTCACTGCATGTTGGGCCTCTCTATGTGGCCAGGCTGTGAAAAAGTCCCACACACATGGTATTGTAATACTCAGGAGGAGTGGCAGAATTTTTTGGGGGTATCATTTGTGGTATACGCATACCATGTGAGAGAAATAACCTATTACAATGACAATTTTGTGGAGAAAAATAAAAAAAATGAAAAATCTTAATTTTGCAAAGAATTGTGGAAAAAAAATGACAACATCAAAAAGCTCACCAAGCCTCTTACTAAATACCTTGGAATGTCTACTTTCCAAAAAGGGATCATTTGGGGGCATTTGTACTTTCCTGACTTGTTCGGGTCACAAGAAGCGAGATAGGCCACCAGTACATCAGATGTGATCAATTTTGTGCGATTCGCACCACAGCTTGTAGACTCTCTAACTTTCACAAAGACCAAATAATATCCACTAATTTGGGTTATTTTTATCAAAGATATGTAGCAGTATAAATTGTGGCCAAAATTTATGAAGAAAAATTAATAATTTGCATAATTCTGTCACAGAAACAAAGAAATATGCGTTTTTTTTCAAAATTTTCGGTCTTTTTTCATTTATAGCGCAAAAAATAAAAACCCCAGGGGTGATCAAATACCACCAAAAGAAAGCTCTATTTGTGGGAAAAAAAGAACAAAAAATTAATTTGGGTACAGTGTAGCATGACTGAGTAATTGTCATTCAAAGTGTGAGAGCACCGAAAGCTGAAAATTGGTCTGGGCAGGAAGGGTGTTTAAGTGCCCAGTAAGCAAGTGGTTAAGAATCATCAATGAAAGCATTAATATCACACTCCACATTCATACCAAATGGGGAGTGGGATTGGAGTTCATAAATCCAATAAGTCTCCAACCTCGAGACCCCTCTTGTAAGGGGCCCCCCTCTCCATGGTGGAGTGTACCTATCAATCACAATGAATTGTGTACCTTCTGGATCGCTAACGTGAAATTCCTTGTAATGTCTTGGAACCGTATGCTTTGATTCTTTACTCTTAATCAGGGAAATATGTTCACCTACCCTGATAGAGAACGTTCTTGTGGTACGGCCGACATACTGTTTCCCACATGGGCAAGTTATTAAATAAACTATGTATCTTGTTTTGCATGTACAGAAAGATTTAATAGAATACCCCCTCTCGGTCACTGTTGATGTAAACTCAACAACCTTCCGTTTCGTCAATGCGCTGTGTTGACATACAATGCATTTCTTGCAGGGAAAAACCCTACAAGATTATGAAAGAAGGTGGGCCGAACTGGAGGATTGATAATGTTGGGTGCTATTTTGCTCTGCAGTGATGGAGCACCTCTAAAAAGGACGCTAGCTCTTTCAGGGAGTTTAGGGCCTAAGATGGAATCGTTTTTAAGGATTTCCCAATGTTTGCTAAAGATGGTTTTTATTTGTCTGTGTTGGATATTGAATGTAGTAAATAAAGACCATTTAAACTCGTCCCCATTAGTCCGAAGGGTTTTTTCCTGTAATAAAGTTTCCCTACTGATATGAGAAACTTCCTGCAATTGTTTATCAAGGATTGATGCTTGATACCCCTTATCAATAAACTGCTGTTTTAAAAGATTAGCCCGATTGAAAAAAGTATTTATGTCAGTACAGTTCCGACGGAGTCTAATGAATTGACTACGTGGAACGGAGGAAAGCCAGGTTTTATGGTGACAGCTGTCCATAGAAATGTAGCTATTGCCATCTGTGGACTTAAAATGTGTCTTGAAACAAAATCCGCCTGACACAATCCCTATCTCCAAATCTAAGAATTCTATCTTCTCAGGTCTCATCTGATAGGTCAATGAGATGCCCCTATCGTTGCAATTCAAACCAGAAAATAATTCTGGGAGTGTTTCAGGGGTACCACCCCATAGGAGGAGGATGTCGTCTATGTACCGGACCCACAAAATCAATGATGGGCTCCGTTAAGCATAGACGTCATCCTCCTCCCATTTAGCCATAAAGAGGTTGGCCAAACTGGGGGCGAACTTAGCCCCCATGGCCACACCCCTCCGTTGTAAAAAATATTGGCTATTGAACCAAAAATAACTATGACTTGTTGCAAACTCCAACAACTCAATAATATAGCCACGTTGACAGGAGACAAGGGACTGCTCCCTATCCAAAAAGTGGCGCACTGCTTCAATGCCCTTCTCTTGTGGTATGCATGTATACAAAGATGCAACATAGGCAGGAGCAATAATGCATTGAGTTGTTGTAATATTATTGAGTTGTTGGAGTTTGCAACAAGTCATAGTTATTTTTGGTTCAATAGCCAATATTTTTTACAACGGAGGGCTGTGGCCATGGGGGCTAAGTTCGCCCCCAGTTTGGCCAACCTCTTTATGGCTAAATAGGAGGATGTCGTCTATGCTCAACGGAGCCCATCATTGATTTTGTGGGTCCGGTACATAGACGACATCCTCCTATGGGGTGGTACCCCTGAAACACTCTCGGAATTCTTTTCTGGTTTGAATTCCAACGATAGGGGCATCTCATTGACCTGTCAGATGAGTACTGAGAAGATACAATTCTTAGATTTGGAGATAGGGATTGTGTCAGGCAGATTTTGTTTCAAGACACATTTTAAGTCCACAGATCGCAATAGCTACATTTCTATGGACAGCTGTCACCATAAAACCTTGCTTTCCTCCGTTCCACATAGTCAATTCATTAGACTCCGTCGGAACTGTACTGACAAATACTTTTTTCAATCAGGCTAATCTTTTAAAACAGCAGTTTATTGATAAGGGGTATCAAGCATCAATCCTTGATAAACAATTGCAGGAAGTTTCTCATATCAGTAGGGAAACTTTATTACAGGAAAAAAACCCTCGGACTAATGGGGACGAGTTTAAATGGTCTTTATTTACTACATTCAATATCCAACACAGACAAATAAAAACCATCTTTAGCAAACATTGGGAAACCCTTAAAAACGAATCCATCTTAGGCCCTAAACTCCCTGAAAGAGCTAGCGTCCTTTTTAGAGGTGCTCCATCACTGCAGAGCAAAATAGCACCCAACATTATCTTAAAGTATAATTATTTTTTTCTGTGTGGGTTTCACTCCTGTTTGTCACTTCAGTGGACATTTCATTGGTTATATATGATTTGTCTTGATGATAATTTATAATTTCCTCAAGACAAATTGAGTGCGGGCCATTTCTTATATTCGCCCTGGCCACGCACTCATTAGATATTTTGTTATGCACATTTGAGTGAGAATAGTTAATTAGACAAAAATATCTTCTCTTCTTTGTTTGTTTACTATTGAAGAGAGAATTCTGGTTATTGTATATATCCACCATTGATAGTTGATGCGTGTCATGCGATAGATTTGAAGATGCTTGTGTATCTTTGATTCCTTTTTTATATATTTTTATATATTACAATTTTGTTTGGAGGTTCTCTAGTTCCCGTTTTGATGGTATTAGGGGCGTCTTTACTGTACCGGAGGTGACGTTTGTTTACTTCCGGTCCCGACTATACATTTTCCATCCTCACCCCACCGGAAGTGACGTGGCCTACTTCCGGTCTTGGTGTTATCACTATACAGGTCACCGGAAGTGACGTTTATTCACTTCCGGTTCTGGTCCCACCGGAAATGATGCAGTGTTGTCATTATCGATTCTTTTAGAAGTCTGGAACGCAAATTAGACTGCATAAATTGGCATTTTACTATAGGTTTTATGCTCCATCCGTCCACCATACTTTAGGTTGTTATATTAATTCATGATACTTCATATAGATGGTGATTTTAAATATCTGGCTCAACTATATGAGTGTATCAGGTGGAACGCAATTCACTTTATAAGATAGAGGCGTGGAACGCACGCCCGGCCCCCGTTTTCCTCCATACCTGAAGTTGACACCTGTGACACACAGGGGTGGATTCCAATTGAACCTCAGTGCATTGTGGTATGTAACTTATATAAGGCAGTGTAACAGTGGTAGCAGTTCACCCCAGATGATGACCCATAGGTCGAAACGCGTCGGAAAGACTCTACCACTGCCTATTTTTCCTGATATGCTCGTTGTTAACCACTGGAATGCGAGTTTGATACTTTATTTTTATTAAACATTCTTTTTAACGTTATCACACCATTTTGGCTCTATCCTTCCATTTCATGTCGGGGTTGATGCCGGAGTTGTCTCTCTAAAAGCTGTTACTACATACAGTCGATTATATTGAAAGAACCACTTGTTTTGGGATCCACACAACCATGAAACGATGAACCAGTGCCTCAGTAGTTGGAACTGTAAGCGATTGTTGACCCCCTTAGATATATGTCTACTCGGGTCAATACCATCTGGTAAGCCTGAGCTTCTTAAGGTGGTGGGAGTTGCACTGTGGTGGAATTTTCACGGCTACATTTGATTTGGATCCCGGCCTTTACTAAATTTTGTTGGGACTCATGTTTGCACATTTATTATTATAAAATATGGACTCTATTTAATCACCATCTGTGTTTAAATACTTCATTTTTTATATTTATATCCCCATGTTTGGGGTCATGTTTCACAAAAAATTCAGTTATATGAATACACTGTATGGGTTTTTTTTATATCCTTTTTCAGTATATATGTTGTTTATTTTTTCATATTTATCATTCTCTGTTTTCACTTCATAGTCTGATTATCACGGCAACATATATTTAGCGCTTACACTTTATATTTGACATTTCTGTGGCTAAAAAATCCTAGTTTTAGCGTGTTGGCAGCTTTTTCCTATACTTTTGGTACTGCGCAGTGTTATTGTGTGTATAAAGCTCTATTTGTCCCATTGTGCCAGGAGGAGAAACCGGAGGGACTAACCACCCCAGGGAGTATCCGCGCCCCCACCTCTCCAGGGGAGGAGAGGCGGGGGGGCCCTTTACTTAGCGCTTCAGTGAAGTGCACAGGTAACACTCTCAGACAGATCCATCTCCCGCTTAGACGAAGTGGCTGTGGGCCATGGCGACACTTTGATCCAGACAGCAGTAGCCCGGTCATATGTGTCCCTGCAAGACTCAATCTCATCGGCCGCCCTGGACCAGAATGGACTTGTCGCGGCAAAGCAAAGGTCTGCATGGGCTCGATGGCCAGGCTGGGGAGACTACCAGGATCTATATAATCCAGCCTGTCACCCAGCCCAGGAGTTGATTGCAGATCATCACACGAAAAAAAAAGGGAAATAAAAGAGAAATAAAAGAGAAATAAAAAAATTAAAACAAAAATCCAAAGAACCAAGGGTCCCAAAAGGGAGCCAGGTCCTTACTCCTGACTAGGCAGAAAAAAAAACTGAATACTTAGAGCAAGGTGGGGGTTATATACTGACTGAAGGACGGCCCATGGGCGTAGCCAGGTACTCGTTTGCTTTTTGTTCTGCCAAGTCCTACCCCTAATAGAGGTGATATAACCCTATCATTATGAAGGCTGTGCGTCAGTGAATGAATGAGAAAGTATAGCGGCTATTTAGCCATTTGATCGTTCGTACAGGAAGCAGGAGTGGGCTAGACTGGTAGAGAAGTGGAACAAAATCATACCAGAGCAGTTTGAGAGACTAGTGGTGTCCTGTGGCTGTAGATGTAATAAATTCAAAGTAAGGGCCCGTACAATTTCTACTACTTGTTCATTGTTGTAACCTTCAGAAATTTTAGTTGTAAGCTTTCTCGGTCTACAGTCATTTCTGTTTTCTAATTTTGATCATTGCGTTTTCTACAAAATATGATTTTTGTACTCACCATAAAATCCTTTTCTTTGAAGTTCATTGACTGACACAGCTCCAGTAATCTTGACCGTAGGGTTATTACGCCACCTTCAGAAGAGGACTAGGCAGAACATGTAGTACATGTGAAAAACAACAGAACTTTACAGTTCCACACAGGGGGTGGACCCTCTGGTAATAACGCCTCAGCCGGCTTCCTGAAGCTCAGTAAATCAACAAGCAGTATAACGTAAACCAATAGGAGGGGAGGGTGCCATGTCAGTGAATGAACTTCAGAGAAAAGGATTTTACTGTGAGTACAAAAATCCTATTTTCTCTTTCGTTCATTGACTTACACAGCTCCAGTAATCTTGACCGTAGTGACGTCCCCAAGCAGTGCCATAACGAGGGGTGGGAACAGCAACATAACTTCACCCACAACCAGCGGTGCTCCCTAACAGGGCAGTCACCATCTAAAACTAACTGCATCAGAACTTGCGGTCAACCAAATGCAGCATTCATTTAAAAAAAAGTTAACTTTTTCTTAACAGAAGAAAGAGTGTAAAATTGCCACATTACATGGCCGCCTGCAAAACTTTGCAGCCAAAGCAGGCATCAGACGATGCGCTTAAGACCCTTTCACACTGGGGCTGTTTTCAGGCACTACAGCGCTAAAAATAAAACCTGAAAAAACCGGCCCCTTTCACTCCAGTGTGAAAGCCGGAGGGCTTTCACACTGGAGCAGTGCGCTAGAAGGACGGTGAAAAAAGTTCTGCTAGCCGCATCTTTGGAGCGGTGAAAGGAGCGGTGTATTCACCGCTCCTACCCATTGAAATCAATGGGGCAGCACAGCTATACCGATGGCTTGTGGGCGGTTTTAACCCTTCTTCGTCCGTTAGCGGGGGTTAAAACCGCACCGCTAGCGGCCGCAGACTGCCGCTAAAACAACGGTAGAAAGCCGCTAAAAATAGCGGTGCGCTTTACCGCCGACGCCCACACCGCCCCAGTGTGAAATGGGCCATACATGCACTTTGCTGAACTTTGTAAAAGTGTGAATGGACGACCAAGTCTAGCCTTACACACTTGAGCGACTAAAGCTTGATGTTGGAAAGCCCAAGAGGTCCCAATTGCCCTGGTGGAATGGGCCGTGACAGGAAAGGGGGGCACCTGTCCCTTCAAGGTGTAAGCCTGGACCACGATCTGTCTGATACACCTGGAAATGGTGGGCGACGAGACCACCATCCTCTTTTCAGACCAGCTACCTAAACAAACAGAGTCTGACTTCTGGAAGGGAGCCGTGGCAGAGACAGATATAACCTTAGAGCCCAGACCACATCCAGGGAATGGGCGGCCACCTCCTGAGGACGTAGAGATTTATGACACAGAGATGATAAAACAATGTCTTCATTGATGAGAAAGGACGAAACCACCTTCGGTAGAAAAGAAGGTTGCGGCTGCAACAGCACCTTATCCTTGTGTATAACAAGATAGGGTGACTTGCAAGACAAGGACGCCAGTTCCAAAACCCTCCTGGCCAATGTAATGGCCATTAGGAAGACCACTTTCTGAGAAAGTCAACAAGGGATTTTTTTCTGTTCTCAAATGGCGGTTTCTGAAGCGGGGGCAAGGGTGGACGCACCGGAGGGACTACGTGCCAGCCCCCTTGTACAAAGGTGCTCACTAGAGAGTGAGACGCCAGGGGTCATTGGAAAAAGGCAGCCAAGGCTGATATCTGTCCCTTGATGGTGCTTAAAGCCAGTTTCTGGTCTACTCCTCGCTGTAGGAACAGCAGGATCCTGGAAACAGAATAGGTGTGTGGATGCCACCCCATCTCCTCACACATGGAGATGTAGGCCTTCCATGTACGATGGTATATCTTCCTAGAAGACGATTTCCATGCCCTCAACATAGTTGAAATCACTGAGTCAGAGAGGCCTCGGTTCGTTAGCACCTGTCTCGCAGCAGCTATGCCGTTAAAACCAGCGATGGTAAAGCAGGATGGAGAATCGGACCTTGAGACAGAAGGCCTACTCGCATCGGTAGCCGCCAGATGTGGTAATAGTTTTAGCGGAGGAAATGCGTAGATCAGTTGGTCCTGAGCCCATGGAGCCATCAACGTGTCGCACGCGTCCACTCAAGGATCTCTTGTCCTGGATACGAACCTCGGCACCTTCCGATTGAGTAGGGAGGCCAGAAGATGCATGTCTGGTGTGCCCCACCACAGACACAGAAGCCTGACCCCCTCCGGGTGCAATGACAATTCTCCTGGGTCCAGCATCTGGCAACTTCCAGATATTCAACCTGCCAGTTTGCTACTCCCGGGATGTAAATGGCCGACAGGGCCGGTACATGTCGCTCTGCCCAACGAAGGATGTGAGCGACCTCCCGTGCTGCAGACAAGCTTCTTGTTTCTCCTTGATGGCTGACACATGCCACTGCCGTAGCGTTGTTTGGTTGGATCCTGATCGGATGCCCTAGTCTCATCGACCATGTGGAGAGGCATAGCCTGATCGATCAGAGCTCGAGCACATTGATTGGCAACTTAGATTCCTCCCCCGACCAGAGGCCCTGGGTCAACTGTACTCCCAGTACTCCACCCCAGCCGGTCAAGGCTGGTGTCAGTTGTCATCACTGTCCAATGTAGAGGTAGGAACGACTTCCCGGACCGAAGTGTCAGTGATCTAAGCCACCAGAGAAGCGAGTCCCTGACTGACTGGCTCAATCAAACCTGCCGATAAAGGAACAGAGATTTGTCCCATTTTGTCAATATCTCCTTCTGCAAGACTCTGGTGTGAAATTGGGCATACGGTACCGCCTCGAAGGAGACCACCATGAGACCCAAGATTTGCATGCAGAAGCACAGCGAAAACCACCTGCGGTTCAGCAACAGCTTCACCGCGGCTCTGAGAATCTGCAGTTTGTCTAAAGGGAGAAACACTCTAGCTTCAACGGAGTCCAGCAGTGAGCCTAGGTACTCCAAGCGCTGAGTCGGTATAAGCATCGACCTTTTGATGTTAAAAACCCACACAAATTCCTGCACGCTTTACATGGTGATCGCCACAGCCTCCTTCAATTCTGAGGCGGAAGCTGCTCGCAGGAGGAGATCGTCTAGGAAACCCACGATTGCGATCTCAAGTTGTCGCAAACATGCCAAAATTGGAGCCAATACCTTGGTAAAGACTCAGGGTGCTGAAGCCAAGCCAAAGGGGAGAGCCACAAACTGGTAGTGGCCTTGTCCTACTTCAAATCGCAGAAACCTCAGATATCTGAGGCATATTGGTATGTGCAGGTATGCATCCTGGATGTCCAAATATGCCAGGGAGTCCCCCTGATGGAGTGCAGCAACAACTGAGCGAACTGATTCCATTCTGAACCTCTGTACTTTTACTAAACAATTGAGGGCTTTCAGGTCCAAGACTGGACATACCCCTTCCTTTTTGAGGACTACAGATTGGAGTAGAGCCCCTGAACCTTCCCGATTCCGGGAACAGGCACTATCAACCCGCATCTTAGCAGGTCCCTTATTGCCCCCAACAGGGAAGACTCAGTTTCTTTCTTGGCCACCAAACAATCTTGTAGCCAGAGGAAATCAGTTTGCAGACCCATTGGCCGGACAGCCAAGAGGCTCACCGAGCTGCACTCCAGAAGACGACCCCCCCACCCGAGTGATGGGAGGGGCAAACCTTCATGTGGAAGCATTTTTGCTCGCTGGCTTGTTAGGCTTGCTAGTCCAGGGACGCTTCTGTCCCTTAGTAGTAGTCCTGTTGGACTGGGAGCATTTAGCCAAAGTCCCGGGCAGACGAAAAAGTCTCTTGAGTGGAAAATGAGGGCCCTTGCCAGCGGCGTGGCTCCTTACTCTTCCTGGCCTGTGGGAGCAAGGTGCTGTTCCCACTTGTGACATTCTGAATAATGTCCTCCAACGAGGCTCCAAATAGCTGCTAACCAAGGAAGGGTAGATCCATTTAGGATTTTTTTTGAATGCCTGGTCCGCAGACCAGCATTTTAGCCAAATCAGGTGCCGCAGCAACACGGCTGTCACTGAAGCCCTGGAGAGCAAGGGAAGCGTATCCAGGTCCACGTCACAAAAGCACTTAAGGCCATGCACTAACTGGTCTGCTAGTTCCAGGCAGACAGGAGTAGCCTGCTGCTCCTCCAATTCACATTGCAAAAGTTTTGCCCATTCAGTAAGCGTCTGACACTAGTGCCGTGGCCAGGACTGGTTGTATTGCTGACCCCCACAACCGTAAAAAAAAAGGAATGGGGCACTGCCTCGGCCTTCCTGTCAGTAGGGTCCTTAAATGCAGGAGCCCCCTCTACCGGGGCCATGGTTACTTTGTTTAACCTGGATACTGGGGGGTCCACGACCGGAGGAGCCGACCATTTTTCAGAAGGCTCTCCTCAAAGGGGTAACGCAACGCCATTATTTTAGGGACCAAGGAGGTCTGTTGCGGGCTTCCCCATTCCTTGTATATGAACTTATCGAAATAAGTCAGATACGGAAACACCTTAGGTACACAGGCTGGCTTACGGGACCCAAAAGGGACCGCTACTTCAGTGGAGGATCCTGCTGTATCTTGTGGTAAGTGCTCCAACTAGCGATTTGTCTTGAGCAGACCCGAATGGGCAATCACCCTCACTGTCCGATGGGTCCTGGTCAGCGTCATCTGATCCATCAGAGCAGGGGCCGCCAGTCACTGATGGGCCAGAGTCTGAGCCAGAGCTCTTCCCGGAGGATAGGGGGAGGCAGGGGCCATTTTTTACCACCTTTGCGCTCGCACACGGCCTCCACCCTTGCAACAAACAGTTCAAAGACCACCGACAAGGTGTCCAAAGGCACTGCACTGTTTGCAGATGAGCCGGTTGCAATTGCAGGGCATTCTGGGGAAGAAACACCAGTTTCTGAAGCCATGCTGACCCACCCTGTCTGCCAGCCTTGGTGACTTAGGAAAGGTGCACAGTCCCACCCTCCTAGCTGCTGCAGACTGAGGGGGCCCCACTGCAGGACTCAACACCCCGACCGAGTGCTGCGCCACTCTTATTACAGGTGCCTTTGTCCAGTGTTAGGTCCCAGGTGTCCAGAGAGCAACAGGGGGCAGCGCTGAGGATAAAAAGCGCGCCGAGCTACAACAAAACTGGCCACCTTGTATAAAGGACAATCGCAGGGAAAATGTTCCCCCGACCATGCTTTCCACAGACTAACAGAAAATGGCCAACAAGTAACTGTACACAGTGAATGAACAGAGAATGGCGGCAGACAGCGCTAAATGGCAGCAGCACATGCAGGCCCCCCGCGGAGTGACCACAGACAACGCAGCCCCCAATCCAGGATCAGAGCACCCTGGAGGATACCTGGCTACAGGTACACACACCACTCAGCAGCCCAGCCATTCAGCATCCCCCACGGGGGGGGGACACTGGGACAAAAGAGGGAGAAGAGGGACCCCCTAATCGACCTGCCAGGGAATGCACAGCTGCTCAATCCCGCCGAGGCAGAAAGAGCTGTACTTGTCCCCAGCTCGCCTGGATGCTATCCCATCACTGACCCAGTCCCAAAAAGTACAGGGTGACTGCTGGCCACAGCACACTGACAAAGACATTGGTAGTCCAGTCATATGTGTGCCCCAGAGCGTTGTGCTCAACAGGAGCCTCTGGAGCCTGAGGGGTATTGAGCAAACAAGCAGGACAAAACTCTGGATAGCCGCACACTGGAAAAAGACTGGAAATCCCATCTTTAATTGAAACAACGTGGGTCACATCAAAACAAAGTAAAAAAATCCACAGCAAAAGGAATAACAGGGTACAGGAAAATTCTGACGCGTTTTGCACCGCAATCAGTGCTTACATCCCATCACAGACCCACTCCTGAGCAGTATGGGGTGGCTGCTGGGCACGGCACACTGACAAGGACATTGGTAGTCCGGTCACATGTGTGCCCCAGAGAGTTGCGTTCACCGGCCGCCCCTGGAGCCTGAGTGGCATGTCGTGGCCAACCCAGCGTGTAGCTAGGGTCTGCACACGCTCGATGGCCAGGCTGGGGAGACTACAAGGATCTAAATTATCCAGCCTGTCAACCAGCCGGCTGTTGATGGCAGATCACAGGATCCTAAAATCTTGCGCAAAAGATTCTGAAAAATTCCCAGGACCGATGGTCCCGCAAGGAGCCTAGGTCCTTCTCCTTCACTAGGCAGAAAAAAAAACAGAGCTGCAGGAAGCAGGCTGAGGGGTTATTACCAGAGGGACCACACCCTGGGAGGAACTGTAAAGTTCTGTTTTTCACATGTATTACATGTTCTCTCTAGTCCTCTCCTGAAGGTGGCGTAATAACCCCACATCAAGATTACTGGAGCTGTGTTAGTCAAGGAACGAAAGAGAACAAGTATTTTTTTGTTGATGTGCCTTTTTTTTTTTTTGAAAAACACTGTTCTATTAGCATGGTATAACCACAACAAAAATTCCATTAAATGTTGAGCAATAAAAATTACATTATTTCTGAAAAAAATCAAGTGTTCATTTTGTTTTAATTTTGAGCTCCAGTGTATATATAAATTGCTGTCGGCAAGTGCTGAAGTGTGAATAGGACATGTAGAAAACAACTGTGCTGAAAAACGCAGCTGTCCGCACAAGTGTGAACAAGCCGTAAATTATTTCCTGTTAACCAAGAGTACATGAACCCCAAACGTGTGTAGGTTTTAAACCACTTGCCAACCGGCTCCTGTACATAGACTTCGGCACTTTGAAGATGGATATCTCGGTAACGGCAGCAGATACGGGCAAATCCGAGATATCCATATTTTCAGAAGCTGGTCATATTTACAACAACAGTGGTCTCTGCAGCGGATTCAGCGCAAGATCATCGTTATCAACCGTGGGAGAGGGGGCCCCCCGCCACTCTTATGCATCCCGTCGGCAGCGGCGGAGGCAATCGGGTCCTCTCTGTGCCTGGGTATGGAAACGATTGAGGGGAAGATGGCCCCCACCAGTCTCCATACAATAGCAGGGCAAAAGCGACGTCAAAATGTCACTTCCGCCCATAACTCTTAAAAGGCACTTTTTTTAAAGTCATTTTTTCAATTGAGAACTTTTTTTTTTTATTGCATTTTAATCCTACTTTTTGACCCCAGATCTCATATTTAAGAGGACCTACCACGCTTTTTTTCTATTACAAGGGGTTTACATTCCTTGTCAGAGAAAAAAAAATGGGTCACTTTTATCCTTTTTAAAACAGTGAAAAAAAATTAATAAAAGTAATATAAATAAGAAAAAAAATGTAAGCGCCCTGTCCCGACGAGCTTGTGCGCAGAAGCGAACGCATACGCGATCATTAGAGAGAGAGAGCAATAATTCTAGAACTAGACCTCCTCTGTAACTCAAAACATGCAACCTGTGAAGCGTCACATGTTGGGTATCAGTTAACTTGGCATAACAACATCTTTCACAATATAAAAAGAATCGGGTTAACTTTACTGTTGTCTTATTTTTTTATTCAAAAAAGTTAAATTTTATTCCAAAAAAAAAAGTGCGCTTGTAAGGCAAATACGGTGTGAAAAAAAGTATTGCAATGACCGCCATTTTATTCTCTAGGGCAGCCTTTCTCAACCTTTTCAACATAGAGGAACCCTTGAAATAGTTCTGCGGTCTCAGGCAACCCCTGCTAAAAATTAGAAATCTGCAACTCATGATACATTAGTGATGGTGAGTGGTTAGAATGGTCCATACACTTGTGGTCATTGGGCAGAATTACCTCCTTACAGATAGTTAAAAAGATCAATGGTGTCAGTGGGTACTTATCTGAGAGATAGAAATTGCCCAATGCTGAAGGAACCCCTAGCAACCTCTGGAGGAACCCTAGGGTTCCACGGAACCCTGGTTGAGAATCACTGCTCTAGGATGTTAGAAAACAAATATATAATGTTTGGGGGTTCTAAGTCATTTTCTATCAAAAAGAACTGTTTTAAACTTATAAACACCAAAATCCCAAAACGAGGCTAGTCTTTAAGTGGTTAATGCATACATTAACAAATGCCATACCAGTTGAGTTTTTTTCAGATAATTAGGCATGCGATGTACAGTGGCTGTAAATTACCGATTAGCCTAAAGCAACTTTAACAAAGAGCAGGGTCACTGCAGACAAAAAAAAATAAAAATAAAATAAAAATAGACTGTCTACTTTAGATTGCTAGGCTTAAAATGTAATGCATTTGTGAAACTGCAAAAATATGAAGATACTCAACAATCGAAATAGGCAAAAGATGAAAAACTATTGCAAACCATCAAATTTCTTCATCTACCTCTGGCGTGTGTGGGATGTCTAACATGTAATTTATTATTCTGTATATTTTGTATTATATATTTACCTGCATACTGACTGTGTATGTGTGAGGAGAGGGTTGCGTTTGAAACCTCTGGTTAGGCTGAGATTTTGAGAACTATGACCTCTAATGCACTCAGAGGCGAGTACTTTCATGCTGTCAATGGAGAAGGCTGGAAATGGATGATCTGGGTATTATCCACCAGCTCCCTGAACTGGTCCTTGGCTGATTAACCACTTAAGCCCCGGACCATTTTGCTGGCTTAAGACCAGACCACTTTATGCGATTCGGCACTGCGTCGCTTTAACTGACAATTGCGCGGTCGTGTGATGTGGCTCCCAAACAAAATTGACGTCCCTTTTTCCCACAAACCGAACTTTCTTTTGGTGGTATTTGATCACCCCTGCGTTTTTTATTTTTTGCGCTATAAACAAAAATAGTGACAATTTTGAAAAAAAAAAACATTTTTTACTTTTTGTTATAATAAATATCCCCCAAAAATATGTAAAAAAAACATTTTTTCCCCTCAGTTTAGGCCGATACGTATTCTTCTACATATTTTTGCTATAAAAAAAAAAAAAAAAAAAAAAAATCGCAATAAGCGGTTCATTGGTTTGCGCAAAAGTTATAGCGTTTACAAAATAGGGGATAGTTTTATAAAAAAATATTTTTTACTAGTAATGGCAGCGATCTTTATTGTGACTGACATTATGGCGGACACATCGGACATTTTTGACACATTTTTGGGACCATTGTCATTTATACAGCAATCACTGCTATACAAATGCAGTGATTCCTGTGTAAATGATGCTGGCAGTGAAGGGGTTAACCAGTGGGTGGCAGTGTAGGGGTTAAGTGTTTCTAGGGGTGTGTTATTGTTGGGGGCTGGTCATTCTTTTAGTGAACACCGATCTCTGCTCCAATCACATGAAGCAGAGATCAGCGTCACTTGTTGCTAGGCAGAACTGGGAGATTCTGTTTACAACGGCATCTCCTAGTTCAGCCGTCCCATGAGATGATCACGGGTATGCCCGCGGCGATCAAATCCGTGGGACCCGCAACCGGACTCACGGGGGTCCCGACCGGCACGTGAGCACGCCGGCGGTGGCGCGCTCGAGATGGCAGGGCGGCAAATTTAAAGGGATGTACAGGTATACACCCATTTGCCTGCCCGTGCCATTCTGCCAACGTACATCGGCGTGCGCCGGTCGGGAAGTGGTTAAGGAGCCAGCTGAGCCCTGGAGGGTTAGGAGTAGAATCACAGACCAGTGCAGAGGTTACATGCTGATATGAGCAGGTTGCTGTATAGCCAACTGGTTAACTTCTACATAAGGTCTGAGGCAGACTGAGTAACAAAAACACAGGACTTCACCACCCTTCCATCACAGAGAACTTGCTGCTCACTTTGCACAGACGGACTTGTCAGAGCTCTGCTCTCCTATTGGGAATCGGATGAAAACGGATCCCCCTGTCCATTTTCATCCGATCCAATCCCTCAGATGGATGGAAAATAGGGTTTCCATCCGTCTGGATTTAGCAGAGCGGATGTCAACATGTCACCACTGACATGCGTCGCCTGACAAACTGACAGGTGGACCTGAACCGTCCGCATGTGTGGAGAATGTTCAACCAATTTTCATAGATAAAATAATTAATGCAAGGACTCAGACTTACTTTCAAATAAAATCTGAAGAAACAAAAAAAAAGGGGGGGGGGGTTTAATTAAGCTCAAACAAGAATTTTGAATCTAAATGCTATTGATACGTTCAAGTTACAAACTTAAAAGAATAAAAGCACAAGGACTCCAAAAATGCAGTTATCAGTGGAGTTTTTTCTTGTTAAATGCAGTTCAATAGACATGCTTACGCAGGTAAATTTAATGCAATGGGAGTTTAATTCTTTGAGTCTAAACACAGTATGCATGTAAATGCAGAAGAACTTTATAGACCATTGCATGTGTTTTGTGCTAGGAAGATTATCTGTAGACATGGAGTAAATATTTATTACAACCATGCCCATATACCCCTAAAGCCTTGATTATAAAGGTTTACTGCATATCTAGCCTAGGTACCCACAGTGGAAAAAGAACAATACAAAGCAAAATCTCACATTACCTCCATGCTGGAAATAATGGCACAGATGTGACTTACCCACAACTCCACACATCTATGGCAGGGGTATACCTTTCCTCCCCTAGTAGCAGCTCTGGAGGTCGATACCACAGTGTTATCACCTTATTTGTGTATGGGCGACTGGAAAACAAAAAAAATATGACATTCAACACCTTCTCCAGTAAAAGAGCTGTAACCCAATAGAAAAAGAAAAAAAAAAGTCCATGTTTTAACATTGGCTTCTTGCCCCTCATAAACCTCCCTTACACTCTTATTAAAAACTACACAAAAAAACAACCACAGGACACTACCAAAAACAAGAAAGGAAGTCCCCTCTCAATTAGGCAATCCTTTCGTTTTTGTAGAAAATCATGAACCACAAATCAAGGAGGAGTGGGGGTTCACCGTGTTCTGTGATGTGAGCCTATTGGCTGCAGCCACTGATCAAAAAAAAATTCCAATAAGCCCACTCGGCAGTGGCCACACATCGAACTTTGTCAGCTGAACCAGAATTTCGATCCACATGGCCATCTATAGAAGGATGGTTTCATTCACTCGTGTCCTGTCAAGCAGACAAGGCATAAATGAAGGAGGAGAACTGGTCTTATGGTGTCACTAGACCACACCCCCAGGAGACTGTATTTGACGGAGGAGAAAATCCACTTGCCAAAATGCCACACCTGGAATGTGGATAGTGCGGAAACAAGGAGTTCCTCCAAAGATAGTCTGAGATCCACTTCCTACTGGGCAACCAGACATCTGGTACCTCCTTGTCGAGTTATGCACACCACCGTCGTGCCGTTGTCCAAGTAGTGCAGTGTTTCTCAACTCCTGTCCTCAGGACCCACTAACAGGCCAGGTATGAAAGATAACTGAAATACATCACAGGTGATAGAATTTGCTGCTCTGTGATTGCAGTATTCAAGTCAGCATCTCCCCAAGGTAATACTTACAATCTGGCCTCTTAGTGGGTCCTGACAACAGGAGTTGAGAACCACTGGACTAGTCCACTACAGAAATTCCCTTGAGCTGCACTGAGCAACGTAGTAGGGCATAGAGCAAAGTGAATCGCCCTCAATTTCAAGCTGGTGATGAGCAATGACCTTTCCTGTGGCAATCCTCCTTACCTGAGATTTTTCCAGAACTCCAACCCAGGTGCTCTGTCTATCAAAGTAACCCCGGACAAGGGGGAGGGGCTGTGTGTGACGGCGCGCGACGGGGAACACACAGCTATTGAAATTAAAGCTGTGATGTTCTCGGCGCTCTATTCAACCAGGCGGCTCTCTTCAACCAAACGGCTCTCTTCACTGCAGAGGGGCATCACTGGCTGCATCAGTCCTGCGCTATTCACCCCCATCATGGTAGGCACCAGGGGCGGGGCGGGGGCGGAGTTCCGCCCCAGGCCCCGCCCCATTTTCGGCTCAATTATCGGCCGTTTTTTCCTTTCGGCAAATTGCCGAAAAGGGCATTTTCGGCCGATATGTTTCGGCGGCCGAAATTTCGGTGCATCCCTAGGTGAAAGGGTTAACTAGGGGCAATCAGGGGGGTTAAAACCATTATTGGGTAGTATATCGGGGTACCTAGCGCTATAAAAACCTGGCGGTGAACCTAAAAAAATAACTAGCTACCTAGCGACACTAATGCAGCGATCAGAAAAATGATCGCTTAGTGACACTGGCAAAAGGGGGTGAAAGGGTTAACTAGGGGCAATCAGGGGGTTAAAACCATTATTGGGTAGTATATCGGGGTACCTAGCGCTATAAAAACCTGGCGGTGAACCTAAAAAAATAACTAGCTACCTAGCGACACTAATGCAGCGATCAGAAAAATGATCGCTTAGTGACACTGGCAAAAGGGGGTGAAAGGGTTAACTAGGGGCAATCAGGGGGTTAAAACCATTATTGGGTAGTATATCGGGGTACCTAGCCCTATAAAAACCTGGCGGTGAACCTAAAAAAATAACTAGCTACCTAGCGACACTAATGCAGCGATCAGAAAAATGATCGCTTAGTGACACTGGCAAAAGGGGGTGAAAGGGTTAACTAGGGGCAATCAGGGGGTTAAAACCATTATTGGGTAGTATATCGGGATACCTAGCGCTATAAAAACCTGGCGGTGAACCTAAAAAAATAACTAGCTACCTAGCAACACTAATGCAGCGATCAGAAAAATGATCGCTTAGTGACACTGGCAAAAGGGGGTGAAAGGGTTAACTCTAGGGGCAATCAGGGGGTTAAACCTTTATTGGGGGGTGATAGGGGGCTACCCTGGACCTAACACTAACTGCCCTGACAGTTTTTACTTTTACAACAGAGACTGAATGCAGTGATCAGTAAATAAATGATCACTGCAATCAGTGACACTGTGACTGGGGGGGGGGGGGGGGGGGCGGGAATCGGGGGGGGGGGGGTTTGTGTGCCTGTGTGTGCCTACATGTCAGTCAGTATAGTGTTGGTGCTTACTTTGTCTTCTCCTCGTAGTCCGGTCAAAAAGACCGCCCCGAGGAGAATCACATCACTTCCTCCTTCCTGTGTATACAATACACAGTGGGAGGAAGCTTCTCATTGGCAAGGAGCGATCGAGAGGGGATGGCCAGAAACCAACGGCCATCCCCTCATCACGGATCGCTCCTGCAGCGAACCGGACCGCCATATCCAGCAGGAGGGGGTCCGATCGGACCCCCCACCCGCTGGAAGGCAGGCACGTACATGTACGTGCTTGTGCCTGCCGGTGCCATTGTAATGACGTACATTGGCAATACGGCGGTCCTTAAGTGGTTAAAAAAATTTTTTTTAGACAGGAGATGGTCAGCGACTGGGGACACGGTACAGGAGGTGGTCAGAGACTGGGGAAATGGTACAGGAGATGGTCAGAGACTAGGGACATGATACAAGAAATCAATGCAGCCTCAACGGTGCCCATCAGATGGAGGCAGCCAGTGTGCCCAGTAGTGCAGCCAACCTGTGAAGGGAAGAGAGAGTAGAGACGCCGCTGCCTGGTTGATTAAAGTGCCGGAACATCACAGCTTTTCCTTCAATAGCTGTGTCTCCTCCTCTGCGCACTGTCACATGCAGCCTATCCCCCATGTCCGGGCACTTTGATAGATAGATCACCCGTCCAATCCAAGGGGGAGGGGCTGTATGTGACAGCACGCAGTGGGAAACACACAGCTATTGAAATTAAAGCTGTGGTGTACCCTGCCCTCTAATCAACCAGGCAGCGGCTCTTCTCTCTTCTACGCTATAGGAAGCCCCCGTGATAGGCGGCACCAGAGGCGGGGAGCGGAGCCCCGCCCCATGCGATGAATAGTAGCCCATTATGCTTTACCTTTGCAGGGAGACAAAGAGGAAGTAAACCCATCAGGGTTTACTTCCTCTTTAAGAACCTCTATAATGCTGAAATGATTTTCCCTTTGCACTTCACCTTTAACTGCCAGTGAGAGGACTCCCACTGTTCGCATGAAGTCAAAAGTTTCAACTACATCTTAGAATGCAACATTAAAAATTAATAAGTTAAACACAACAAAATGAAAATCTCATATATACTTTAAACTCTTCTGTTATTCTGAATTTGCTCTTGATGTGTTATCCAACAAAATAGTACAGAGTAAAAAATTAAGTTCTCGATTACCTTTCTTCTGAGTTGTATAACCTTGCCAATCCAAAATCTGCCAGCTTAATCTGCCCACTGTAAAAAGAACACAATGTGAGTTTTTGACCTCTTCACACAATCATCCGTTTGAGAAATACCACCTTACTAATTGTCACCTGTTATTCAGCAGGATATTTGAACACTTGATGTCTCTGTGCAGGAAATTCTTCTTGTGACAGTAATCTAGTCCTTCCATAAGTTGTTTCATAAATGACTTTATGTGGTCTTCTGAAAACTGCACCAACCCAGACTCCAGGAGACCCATCAGGTCATGGTCCATGTATTCAAATACCAAGTAAAAGGCACCTAATACACAGAAACAGTCAGTGTTACAACAGAAATCCTGAGCAAATAATGAGCAACCACATGAGGATAGCGATTCTTTTGGGAAGTCACCTTTGTCTTTCTTAAAGTCCAGAGCATCTTGCTTGTCAGTAACAATCTCCTTCATATTGACAACACTGCGATGGATGAGCTGTCGAAGGATTTTTATCTCCCGGATAGCAGTAATAGGGAAGCCCTCCTTCTCGTTATCTAGACGCACTTTCTTTAAGGCCACAAGTTCTCCTGGTAGATTATCATTGAAGATCAAGTTAGACTTTCCTGTCTTCAAGTCTGTTAACTGCAGCAACTACTAATACCATTAACCAATGTGGTATTGAAAAAAAAAGTTATGTATGCTCTGTCAAAATGATCAACAATGCACAATAGACTTATATCAGTTAGGATTCAAATTTTACATTACTACTATTTAAAACATGCCTAAGGTTTTGATCTATACTAATTTATATGCACTTAGCTCAAGATTTTATTTGAGAATAATTTAAGTAATCTAACAAATGTATTGAATGTGAATTTTAACTGACCTGTAAAACCAATATCGCGGGAGTACAGTAAAGGAAACAGGGCTTGTAGGCCATGACAATAGGTTATATGCCGCTACCTTGAGGCGACTGGACACTGGCAAAAGCAATGCTGGAAATGCCCCCAGTGTACTGTCATATAACCACTCACTCCATGGGGCTCCAGTTTGTAGAAATATAAGATGCAGTGGTCAGAGGAGGAGAGGGACCCGTGTCCTGTATTGTACTCCAAGATATTGAATTTACAGTTAAGCCAAAATTCCCATTATCTCAACTGTACAATACAGGACTTGTAGTCATAGACCAGTGGTCTCCAAACCTCTGCCCTTTGCTTGCCTTTTTCTGGACTTTGGGGCTTCCATTTCACTGATACAAGGCACTTTTACTCCAACAGAAAACAGAAGGCTCTATTCCATTCACTGACACCCAACAGTGGCAATATCCTCATTGAAAAAAAATGAAGAGAACCCTTGGGGAGGTTAGGAGGGCGTGGGTCTCAGAACCACATTGACTATACAAAAAAAGAAAAGGTTGCTAAATCAGTTCAGAGGGGTCAGTATAGAGCAGAAAGTAAAAGATTCAGATCCCAAGTAGACACAGGAGGACAGGAGGGTTTGACAGGAGCAACTCACTGTACAAAGGTCTGAGCAAGCAACTTCAAAGCCACGAGTTAATGAAATAGAATGGGTAAGACAGAACAAAGTCCCTTCAGAGAACAAAGAGCCAGATGCTGGACTGAGCCAGAGAGTAGAAAGGCTAAGATGAAAGTTATAGCATATTCCTGGAGGTCGAGCGGTCTGTTTATTCGCACAAGAAAAACGTAAGCCTGGTGATGAGAGAGCTCCTACGAGAGGTAGCTTTTCTTGCCTTAAGGTGGGAATGTCGGCATCAGAACTGTCCCCATCTTTAAGGACCGGAGTGTCAACAGCATTGCCACTAAAGGCAGTGACTGAGAAGCAGGAGGAACAGAGTGCCTTGGAACAGGAGGTCCGACCTGTTTAGAAGAGGCCAAGGCACATCTGGCATGAGTCGGTGTATGCCTGAGTACCAAGTTCTCCTAGGCCAATTTTAGAGCAATGATGATCACTGGAATCCATTCTTACATGAACTTGCAGAGTAAGGAAGGATCATCACTGGGGAAAAAGACTTAAGTTAAGAAGCAACAAACTGCATCAATATAGTACATAAGGGATATATTTTGCACGAACTACAGTTCAATTTTATTGTATTTATTCAGGCTGACAGCGATGTGGTACTACTCACCCTTTTTCCATGTTTTGACCTATGTCATATAAAGTAGCGGCAGGCCTGATTACCAATTAGAACCTTTAGCGGAGTGGGGGATTGATTTTTTTTATGACAGTTCACTTGCCAATATTTCATTCCTGGTATGTAAATGACATGTGTTTCTCTGCCCAGGAGAAAAATCAGGCTTGCTTCCTACAGGGTGGCCTGGCTTCTGGTACCTCCTTGGCAGTTTTATGAGGGCCACGGTCAGTTTTCTGCCTGTAACCTGACTGGATGATTTAGGTAAAAGAGGGGTTGGGGACGATCCAATGTGTACAAGATGCTGTAGAGTGCATGGCGATCCAATAAACCCTCTATAGTGGAGCCGAAAACTACATATCTATTGTTGATGGTGAGCACCCTTGACAGGGTCTTTCAGGTCACAATTAGAGAGGACCCCAAACAAGGTCTCCTGGGTATTCTAAATGATCTTCAGGCTGAGAAACACCTGAAACAATCTATAGCCAGAGCACTCTTCAAGGTACCTAAAAAGATAATACACTCGAAAATCTACTGACCCATCTACATTGAAAGAAAGTAACCCTAATGGGTGATAATCTAAGGCTTGAAAGTTACATTTATGAACATAGACTAGTATAGGCCCCATGGCTTGACACGCCAGTACTGTCCCTGATGAATTTAAAGGGATTGTAAAGTCAAAAGGTTTTTTTATCTTACAGCATTCTATGCATCAAGATAAAAAAGTCTTCTGTGTGCAGCAGCCTCCCTCAGCCCCTCAACACTTATCCGAGGTCCCTCTCTGTCCAGTGATGTCCACGAGTGTCTCAGCCACCTGAGAGTCTCCCTCCTGATCGGCTGAGACACAGCAGCAGCACCACTGGCTGCCACTACTGTCAATAAAAGATAGCCAGCCAATCAAGAGAGTGAGAGGGTGGTGTCTGAATGAACACAGGGAGCAGAGCTGTGACTCAGCTCGGGTGCCCCCATAGCAAGCTGCTTACTGTGGGGGCACTGGTCAGGAAGGAGGAGCCAGGATCACAGATGTGGGACCTGAGAACAGGAGGATCTGAGCCACTCCATGCAAATCAACTGCAACAGAGCAAGTATAAGGTTTTTTATTTATTATAGAAAAAAAAAAACAAAAAAAAAAAAAACGAGACAATCGCTTTAATTAGATAGGCATTTGTAAAAATAAACAATGGTTATTCCTTAGGATGGCCATAGACTGTTCAAATTGTGTGTGTGGGCAGGCTGAATGTACGGAGTTGATCAATCAACCTGGATACAACCAGCCTGCCGGATTCACTTGCGATTATTGCTAGTGGCTGCTTTAGCTACTAGCAATAATCACTGTCTTGTCCAAGTGGGGACAGCTTCCCTCCTTGGTCCATGTATGCTTTTTGTAACCAGAATCATTAAAAGAGGGAACGTTCTCAACAGGAACAGTGACATGCATGTTGGGTACAGAAATAGCAGGATCCACTATAGGGACAGACCATCATTTCATAATTTCCTTCTCCATAGGATATAATTTAGTAAAGGGTTTTAGAAGAATATCTCTTCAGAATAAGGCAAATGCGCATGCAAAGCACAATTCATTCAAGAGTGCAAGGTAAAAGTCTTAAGACTTCACCAGCCTGTGTCCATAAAAGCTTGCTCAGGCTGAGTCGATTCCTAAGCTGCTATGCAAAGGCCAGTATGCACTGCATTAATAGGTGAATATACAGTAGAAAGAATGTTGTGATGCCCTAGTTCAGGTCTCATAACATGCATGAACTGAAATTTCTTCTGCAGGATCCTCTTCTGTGTCCACTACCTTTCTCAATATATTCTTCAAGGGGTTTAAACATCAGGTTTATATTTCTGAACAGATTCAGTTGGTAGAGAGGTAGAAGAGCGCTTTTGGGCCCTGGAGACCAAATATTCTATAAGGGCAAAATGTTTTCAAAAGCCAATTACACATACTTCAGATGAAATCCGCCTTAAATAGGCTGTCTGTAGCGGGCTTGAGAAGAAGCTAGAATCAACGTGACCTTGTTCTGGTGCAGGTGATACTGGCAACGTCATCACGCATGGCGATGCACTGGAGCCGAGCAGCGCTTTCATGCTTGCTCTTAACCTAGGTTTGTGAGTACCTGCATAATATGCAACAGTTAAACGTTGGGTTGTCAATTTAAAAACTGGCCATTTTGGCGTTGAAAGCAAGAAACCCAGTGGAAGGCCTGTTTCTGTCTGTGCCTGTAAACGTGAAAGCCATCCATGACATGATCATGGAGGACCGCCGAAGTCAGCCAAAAGTATTGCTCCATATCTTGGATTATCACGTGAGAGTTGGTGTCATTATCAACAAAGACATGGAAATGAGAAAGCTTGCAGCAAAGTGGATCCCAAAATGTTTGACAACCGAACAAGAGAGGAAACGTGTGGAGACATTGGTGGATGTTTTGGAACATTTAGCAAGAAATGATTTAGATTTTCTGGACAAACTGGTAGCTGGTGATAAGACATGGATCTACTGTTATTATCCTGAGACAAGGGAACAGTGTAAAGAATGGAGGCACAGTGGTCCCCCCAGGCCAAAGAAGTTGTGTGTGCAAAAGTCAGTGCAGAAGCAAATGGCAACAGTTTTTATGGGATAAGAAGGGCGTTCTACTGGTGAACTACCTCCAAAAGGGTTCAACCATCAATGCAACAAATTGCTGTGCTTTGACGAAGTTGAGGCAAAATATCAAGGAAAAAGCTCTCCAAAAGGTGTCATCCTGTTTCATGACACCTCATCACATACTGCAGGTGAAACAATGGCAAAACTGACCTCCTTAGACTTTCAAGCAATGCCCCATTACTCTATTCGCCTGACCTGGCTCCTTCTGAATATCATTTGTTCCCCAATCTCAAAAAAAACACCTAAAGGGACAATGATTTGGGAGCGTTCTGGAGGCAACTAATGTTACAAATGAGTGGTTACACCAGCTGCTGGAAGAATTTTATTTGCAGGGACTTAAGCTGCTGCAGGACAGATGCCCCAAAGTACATTGACTTCCTGGGGGAACATGTAGAATAGTGTGGTAGTACAGCTTCCTAACTCAATACTCAGCACCCCGGTGATGGTGGAGACCTAGCACAACACACAAACATTGGGACATTAATTGCACTTACACTATTTATCAGTGTATAGAGTTGTAGCGATTTATATAGTGTTTATTGATTCAGGTTTTCATTGATACTTGCTGCACTCGTGTATTCATAATTGTAATGGACACTACTATTCATGTTTGTGCATACTTAAACATGGCTTTACTGTTTTGAACTATATTACTGTTATTAATGTTGAACGTAAGCTTTTTTTTTTTTTACACTTTACATAATGAGGGACATAGCTGGCCCAAACTAACGTGTGGCCGCTGGATGTGCTGTATTAACTGCTGCTACATACAGCACTGTATCACGGGTGCAAGCAGAGACCTTTCAGTCTCCTACTAAGAACACAATAGAGTCCAAGTGGCTCTCAGTCATTCACAGAAAGCAATGTATTCTAACAATGAATACAAAGCTTCCTCCGATTCAGAGAGATGGACTGTGAGCAGGACATATATATATATATATATATATATATATATATATATATATATATATATATATATATATATATATATATATATATATATATATAAGAGAGAGAGAGAGAGAGAGAGAGAGACAGAGAGAGAGACAGAGAGAGAGACAGAGAGAGAGACAGAGACAGAGAGACAGAGACAGAGAGACAGAGACAGAGAGAGAATTATATATATAAAAATGAGATATATATATATAAAATGAGATATATAGAGTGCACTCCCTATATAACCCTTCCCACTACTGGAAGTACCTCAGTTTTGTAGCAAAGCATACCCAAGAAGGGAGAGACCTCTGTGTCCCTTGATGTTTTTCTTTCTCCCAGAAACAACTGTTGGCGACTCAAGTAGTCCGCCTGCCAACCTTCTATTTCTGGAATAAAAATTGCTGATAGGCAAGGAATGTTGCTTTCTGCCCAAGCTAGAACCTTTCCCTCGCCTATTTTTGGGCTGCACAACTTCTCGTGCCCCCTTGCCCCTTGGCAATTGATGTAGGCCACAGTTGTGGCATTGTCGGTTTGAAACCTGACAGGACAATTCCATAGTCTGAGCGTCCAGGACTCTAAGGCCAGGCGTACTGGCCGAATTTCTGGAATGTTGATGGACATGGTCCTTTCTGACTTGGACCACTTCCCCTGCACAGAAGCTTCTTCCAGGCTGCTCCCCAGCTTAGAAGGGTGGCATCCATTGTTAGCACTTTCTAGGATACTGGTAGAAAGGATTTCCCCTTTTGGAGGTTGCTGGATATCAACCACCAATTAAGGCTCTGATGCACCTCGGGTGATAAGTGCATTGGAAAGTCCAAAGCCTGGACCTGCTTGTTCCAGGCCGAAAGAATGGCGTTTTGTTCTTACCAACAAATGGATCTAGCTTTTTGCCAGTTATTCCATGAAATGGCTTAGTTACAGCAACTTTAGTGTACGAACTTGCGAAACTGTATGAAAATAAAAACGGCTTTTTTTCCATAAAAAGTAACCTAAATAGTCAGATGTTATTGGATGATAATTCCTCCCCCAAAAATGACAAGTGTGGAAATGGTTTTATTTATTGTTTAAATAGATTGTTAAAGGGAAAAAAATTATTTTTATATTGATGACGGTAATCTTATGGCCCTCAAAGGCTTAAGGAGGATTTTTCTAGGTTGAGAATCCAGCCTAGGAATTCCAGGTAGCTTACAGCTGAGATGAAACTTTGGTTTAGACCGAAGACTGATCGATCTACTAAATACAGATCGTCTAGATAGGCTAGGAGTTATAACCTGAGCCCTTAACCTGGCTATAGGAGGTGCCAGGATCTTTGTGAACACACGTGGTGCGGTGGCTAGACTGAATGGCAGAGCTACAAACTGAAAATTAAGATTTTCTACCTCGAAGCGGGAAATATCGGTATGTGGAGATATGCATCCTTTATATTGATGGCAAAAATAACCCTCCTGGCAAAATGGAGACAACCGATCAGATTGCCTCCATGCGAAAGGACTGGATATTTAAATCCTGGTTCTTACCTCCCCGGTCGGTTTTGGAACCGTGAAAAGGTTTGAATAAAACTCTGAACCCTGTTCCTCCGTGGAAACTTCTGATATCACCTCCCGGGATAAGAGATGATCCAGAGCTAGAAAGATTTCCTTTTCTCTGGATCTCTGGGAACATTTGATTTTCGCAAACGAGGAGATAGAAATTCTCGGAACTCTAGTTTGTAATCTAGTGAAATTGATGAAGTCACCCATCTGTCTTGACATTGTTCCTGCGAAATCTTTGAAGCGTCCCTTCATAAGGAGGCTTTAGAATTTAGTTTTGCTGGCTTTCTGTCCCAAGTCCTCTTTTAGCCCTGGGACTGCCCATGAGATCTTCCTCTTGACGGTGGAGGCTATTGAAACTGCCTAGAGGCAGATGCACCTGGCACTGCAGAAGATGCATGTTTAAAGGAGAAATGCTTAACCACTTCAGCTCCGGACCAATAAACACCTTAAGGACCAGAGGTCTTTTTGCAATTTCGCACTGCGCTGCTTTAACTGGTAATTGCGCGGTCATGCAATATTGCACCCAAACGAAATTTGCGTCCTTTTCTTCCCACAAATAGAGCTTTCTTTTGATGGTATTTGATTGCCTCTGCGATTTTTTTTTTTTGCGATATAAATGGAAAAAGAGCGAAAATTTTGAAAAAAAAAGATATTTTCTTCTTTTTGTTATAAGAAAAATCGAATAAACTAAATTTTAGTCATACATTGAGGGCAAAATTTATTTAGCCACATGTCTTTAGTAAAAAAAATGTCAATAAGCGTATATTTTTTGGTTTGCGCAAAAGTTATAGCGTCTACAAACTAGAGTACATTTTCTGGAATTTACACAGCTTTTAATTTATGACTGCCGATCTCATTTCTTGAGGTGCTAAAATGGCAGGGCAGTACAAATCCCCCCCAAATGACCCCATTTTGGAAAGTAGACACCCCAAGGAAATTGCTGATGGGTATGTTGAGCCCATTGAATATTTATTTTTTTGTCCTAAGGGATTGAATAATGACAAAAAAAAAAAATTTTTTTTTTACAAAAAGTTGTCACTAAATGATATATTGCTCACACATGCTATGGGCATATGTGAAATGACACCCCAAAATACATTCTGCTGCTTCTCCCGAGTACGGGGATACCACATGTGTGGGACTTTTTGGGAGTCTAGTCGCGCACGGCACCCCGAAAACCAATCACCACCTTCAGGATTTCTAAGGGTGCAAATTTTTGATTTAACTCCTCACTACCTATCACAGTTTCGAAGGCCATAAAATGCCAAAATAGCACAAAACCCCCCCAAATGACCCCATTTTGGAAAGTAGACACCCCAAGCTATTTACTGAGAGGCATGTTGAGTCCATGGAATATTTTATATTTTGCCAAAAGTTGCGGGAATATTACAAACTTTTTTTTTTTTTGCACAAAGTTGTCACTAAATGATATATTGCTCACACATGCTATGTGCAGAAGTCAAATTACACCCCAAAATAAATTCTGCTGCTTCTCCCGAGTACGGGGATACCACATGTGGGGGACTTTTTGGGAGCCTAGCCACGTACGGGACCCCGAAAACCAAGCACTGCCTTCCGGATTTGAATATAAAATGCTATAAAAAACAAACTAACCAGAGTCACCCGTAACACTTATACGGTGATCAGTGGTGAAAGGGTTAACTAGGGGCAATCAGGGGGTTCAAATTTTTATTAGGTAGTATATGGGGGTCCCTGGCGCTATATAAAAACCTGACGGGGAACCTAAATAACTAACTGGCTAACCAGCGTCACCAGTGACACTTATACTGTGATCGCTGGTGAAAGGGGGTGAAAGGGTTAACTAGCAGCAATCAGGGGGTTAAAACCATTATTGGGTAGTATATCGGGGTACCTAGCGCTATAAAAACCTGGCGGTGAACCTAAAAAAATAACTAGCTACCTAGCAACACATGCAGCGATCAGAAAAATGATCGCTTAGTGACACTGGCAAAAGGGGGTGAAAGGGTTAACTAGCGGCAATCAGGGGGTTAAAAACATTATTGGGTAGTATATCGGGGTACCTAGCGCTATAAAAACCTGGCGGTGAACCTAAAAAAATAACTAGCTACCTAGCGACTGTAGCGACACTAATGCAGCGATCAGAAAAACGATCGCTTAGTGACACTGGCAAAAGGGGGTGAAAGGGTTAACTAGCGGCAATCAGGGGGTTAAAAACATTATTGGGTAGTATATCGGGGTACCTAGCGCTATAAAAACCTGGCGGTGAACCTAAAAAAATAACTAGCTACCTAGCGACACATGCAGCGATCAGAAAAATGATCGCTTAGTGACACTGGCAAAAGGGGGTGAAAGGGTTAACTCTAGGGGCAATCAGGGGGTTAAATCTTTATTGGGGAGTGATAGGGGGCTACCCTGGACCTAACACTAACTGTCCTGACAGTTTTTACTGTCACAACTGACACTGAATGCATTGATCAGTAAAGAAATGATCAATGCAATCAGTGACACTGTGACTGGGGGGGGAGGGGGGGCGGGGGGGGGGATCGGGGGGCGATCGGGGGGGGGGGGGATCGGGGGGTTTGTGTGCCTGTGTGTACCTACATGTCAGTGTAGTGTTGGTGCACACTTACTTTTACTGTTCTCCTCGTAGTCCGGTCAAAAAGACCGCCCCGAGGAGAATGACATCACTTCCTCCTTCCTGTGTAAACAATACACAGGGGAGGAAGCTTCTCATTGGCCAGGAGCGATCCAGAGGGGGTGGCCGAAAACCAACGGCCATCCCCTCATCACGGAGCGCTCCTGGACCGAATCGGACCGCCGTAACCAGCGGGAGGGGGTCCGATCGGACCCCCCACCCGCTGGAAGGCAATCACGTGGATGTACGTGATTATGCCTGCCTGTGCCATTGTGCTGACGTACAATGGCAATACGGCGGTCCTCAAGTGGTTAAACTTCTTTTCTGGTAAAAGAGAACATTTTCCATTAGAAATCCTTTGGATAGATTTATCCAAATCGTCTTTAAATAACCGTTCACCATGAAATGGTAAACTGGCCAAGAGCTTCTTACACAGTGATTTGGCTGATCAACTTTTCAACCATAGGACTCTGCGTGTATGCACTAGTCCTAGCATAAGCCGTGAAGCTTGAATAGAATCCTTCATAGCATCCACCGTAAAACATAGTGCATCTGATGTGCCAGCCCATTGCTGGGCCTGCTGATCAGGAATAAACTTAAGTATCTCTACAAACTGGTCTTTTATGAACTGAGACAATCCCATTGCCACAAGAACCGGCTGCACTACTGAACTTGCCAGAGACATGTTTTTCTTAACAAAAAATCCCAACTTTTTATCTGTTGGATTCTTTAACATCTGTGCATTGTCTACCGGACAGGTGAAATTTTTATTTACCAAACAGATTGCCGCATCGATTGCTGGAACCCCCCCCCCCCCCCCCCCATTTTTAATAGAATTCATCCTCCATAGGATAAAGTGTAGAAAACTTTTTGGGAGGAAAAAACTGCTTATCCGGGTGTTCCCAATCTGAATATATCAGCTTTTTTAGCCACGAATGGCTAGGAAAAGCCTCCCCAGATGGAGGCATTATTGATCCCAAACCAGAGGTGGGCTCATCAATAGACTGTGCTACAGGCAGCAAAAAGGTTGAGAGAACCATTTTAGTAAGGGAGTGTACCAACAAATTGTCTTGTGAGACTACACCCTCCATATCAGGATCCTCGGAAGGGAAGATATCTTCTTCCTGATCTTTTGTAAGAACTTCCTAATCCCCTGCCCCTTGTACCTCAGGATGAGAGTCCCAAGCACTGGATGGGGATCTGCTATGCTTGGATCCACTATGGAAAGTGATCATAGCATCAATCTTCTGTTCCAAACTAGAAATGGTAGAAGAAAAAAACTCCTGGGTGATATATAAAGGGGCTGAAGTGTCCAGCGCTGCTGCAACACCAGTCTCCCCTGACGGCTCACTCTGACTGCCCGCATCACTCTCAGAGGAAGATGACATTTTCATGGACAAGGATTTAGGTTGTTGTAAAACAATCAATCCCTTAGAACCCTTTGAGGGGTTCCTTGTCCCCCGTCCACCCATAGCCTAATGCACAAAGCAGAGGTACTACCAGAAGGAATGCATACACTGCTTGGCTATAATCCAGCAAAATATTGCTATTAATGCCCAGCCTGAAGCAGTAACAATGCGTCAAAAGGAAATGCCTGTCACAAAACCTGAAAAATACCACCTCTTTGCTTGAGTCCCTCCACAGCCAGCAGCAGCACACAGTATGCTTTTAAAAGATTCCTCCACGTGCACCTGGAGTCGGAGAACACCGACACTGTTAGCCCTGCCCCCCCCCGGCATTGCTTACGGCTCCTCCCCATTTCTCAACAAGATCCATCTTCCCGGGCGAGCGGCGGACCACAGGTACCCTCGGGGGTGTTTTTTTGGGGGTTTCTTCGGATACGAGGCCTGGGTACCATTCAATTTGGCCCAAAAAAAGGATAACTTGAATGGATTCGGTCAGCATGCCTATCCCCAGCAAGGATTGCTCCAGTGGAGCTCAGCACAGCTCATTTTTACTCGTGACCAACTCCTTAAGACAATGGCAAAAAAATTGAGGTACTCCCAGCAGTGGGAGAGGTTATTTAGAGAGTGCACTTCTTATCTTAGGGAGTGCCAGTGTCCATCACATGAAAGTGGCCTATAACCCACATAGTAACTACTATGGGCCCTGTGTCCCCTGATTTATGAAAAGAAATAACTTTTTCTGGACTGTATCTATGATCAGCCCTAAGTTCTGCAATCTCCTTGATGGTTTTAAGGAGGATTTTTCTAGGTTGAGGAACTTTGGTTTAAACTGGCTACTGATTGATCTGTCAAGAGAAGATTGTGCAAGTAGGCTAGTGTCGTTTTACTTTGAGCCCTTAACCTGGCTAAAGGAGGAGCCAGGATCTTTATAAGCACTCGAGGTACAGTAGCTAGCCTGAATAGGTAGCGCTACAAACTGGAAATAAAGATTTTCTACCTCGAAGCGTAGAAATTTCTGGTGAGCGGGGAAGATCAGCACATGGAGATAAGAATTCCTTGATGTCGATCAACGCCAGAAGTTCTCCCCCTTGTGCGAAGGAGACTACTGATCGGATAGAGAAAAAACAAGGAGACAGGAACTCTTGGAACTCCAGCTTGAACCTTGAACTATTTAGGAAGTCCTCTATTCGTCAGAACCTTGAGAACTGCAGAAGCATTTCCCCTATTGAGTGAGCGGGGCGCCTCCTCATAAGGAGGCTTCATTATCTTGTAGGTTTCCTCCCCAAGATCTCCTTTGTCCCTGGGGTTAAAACTGAGGATTACCTTTTGAACCGGCCATCGTGACTGCCTGGAGCCTGATGCCCTGGCACAAAAGGAGCTTTAAAAATGAAAATATATTTACTCCTTTACTTAAATGGCAAAAGGGGTACTTTCTCTTTGGATGAATTATCCAAACATTCTCAAATAGCTGTTTCATTGCAAAAGGAAGACTAGCCAGGAGCTTCTGCATGGTGAAAGGAAGTTTATCCTCCGCTGACGTGTGTTCCCGCACTCATGCCGTTAGCTGTTTGTGTTCGCAACAACGTGCACAGAACCGTGTATAGCACCTGGTATTTCCAGGCGGTCTCCCTTACAGGTACTAAGCAGGCCTGACCCCTTAGCCTATGAGATCAGACAGGATCGAGCGCTTTCAGGGTGATGTGGCCGTAGGCATCTCAGCAATTGTGCGTGTGGCTAGTTTATAAGCAAGCACCTGCATAAGGCCCTTGTGGAGGTTATACAATAGAAACTCACAAAGCAATTATTGCAAAGATAAAGCTGCAAGATCCTAGCCCTGCTGAGCAGTATACCTGAACACCTGTTAAACTGGCCTCACAATGATTAAGCAATTACTGTCAGCGCAGGCTGCTCAATCTACCAGGAAAAAAGTTTTTTTTTGTTTGTTTGTTTTAATGGGAATTCCAACATTTTATCCGTTGGATGCCTAAGCATTTGAGCAGTGTCTGCCGAACAAAAGCTCTTATTCACAGAGGATATAGCAGCGTTAATTGCAGGTATAATCTACTTAATAAATTTCCTCTACCTTAGGATCAAGTGTAAAAAAAAATTTTGAGGAGGGAAAAATAAAGATTCATCTGAGATCCTCTCAGATACAAATTTTTTTTTTCCAACAATAAATGTACAGAAAAAGACATGCACAGTTTGAGGAGGCTTTAGCGAACCCCAACACTCAGTTAAGAGAGCATAAATGTGGAGCGGACCATCCAACAAGTAAATGCACCATCAAACTTAAAATTGAGACAAGCTAATTCTCCCACATTTGGCACCTCAGAAGAGGAGTCATCTGCCTCAACACGGTCCCCAGAGGGGATTCATCTTTTCCCACTCCTAGTTCCTCCGTTAGAGGGTCCTGGGCAATGGAAAAGAACCTGTGCGATTGAAGTCGCTAAATTATTATTATTTTTTTTTTTAAACCCATTACGGCCGAGGGAAAAAAGATCTTTTGGTAAAATACACAGAGGTTGCAGTGTTGAAAACCGTTGCAAACATTTCATGGGTCCGATGCTCATTCTGACAAGCCACTCCCTCGCAGAGGAGGATGCCATATGTAGAGATGAGTAGGATTTCCAGAGCTTGAGGGGGACCCTTTTAGCTCTATTTTGGGGGTGTATTAAACCCCCTTCTGACCTTAGCCCGATGCAGAAAGCAGAGAAACTACCAGAAATCGCATCCACTGCCTGAGCAATAGTCCAGCCACTGCCACTACTATTAATGCTCATTAAAAAGCCTCATCAAAATAGTAAATGTGTTTTTTTTTTTTTTCTTTTAAATCTTCTTTATTATTTTCCTTATAACAAATACATCAGACCATTACTTTCAATCTTAAAACATTTGGGGTTTACACATATACCCCAGTATCTTCACAGACATACATTCCTTTACATATCCATAATAACATTATATGGTGGCTCTAGAGGGGGGGGGGGGGGGGGGGGTTTGTTGGAGCGGAGATGTTCTGTGTGGGAGGGGAAAAAGAAGGAAAAAAAAAAAAAGAAGAGGGGTGAAAATTTTTATGTTTATCCTTTCTCTTTCTGTGACCTTCCTTTGGTGCATTATTTATACTTTGTGCAAGGGAGAGAAAAAAAAAAAAAAAAAAAAAATTGTGATTGTAACATTTATATTAATGTCTCCACAAATGGTCATCTCCGCTCTTCCCCACCCCCCCCTCCCCAGGCCCTTTCCTGCCCTTTTTCGCTTCCCATTTATCTTAAAACATACTACAAACAATAACAATACAACAAAACAACAAAGTTTTAACGGTTGTGGTTCGGTTCTCATTTCCCTCTTTCCCTTTCCTTCCCTCTCCCTTCCCTTCCCCCCTCCCCTTTCTACGGTGTACCTTTGGGGGATACGAGCTTACTCAGCAACTTCTTAGTTGTTCTCTTCCTCCCCTCCCCCTCTCCTCTTGGAGATCTATGGGGGGGTTTAGGTGAGATTATCTGAATTTTTAATCCGACATGGCCTACTCTTACTCTATTTCTCGGGAATAGTGCTTCCAGCCTGCCCACATATTTTTATGTTTTTCCTGTTGTTCTTTTAGATTGTATATCCATTTTTCAGCTTCCATTATTTTATCTACCTCTCCCTTCCATTCTAATAATGTGGGACATGCTGTCTGCTTCCAATATCTAGGTATTAATGATTTTGCTGCGTTCAGCAAATGTGGTGTGACGCCTTTTTTATATGATTTGATGGAGCCTTCTGTACCATGGAATAAATATTGCAAGGGTGTCATTTCTATAGGTTTTATTATTATCCTCCCTATCCATCTGGCTACTCCCTCCCAAAAATTCCTGATGTTGGGGCATTCCCACCATAAGTGAAGATATGTCCCCTTATCCTTACATCCTCTCCAGCAATGCCCATCCGCTGTTGGATATATCTCTGCTATTCTAGCTGGTGTTCGATACCATCTGGCTATAAACTTATATGACATTTCTTGTATTGCTGCACTTATTGATGTCACATGTGTCAACTCCATGATTTTTTTTACTTGTGTTGGTTTTATTGTGCATCTTAGTTCCTTCTCCCACTCTCTTATAAAGTAAGGGGTTGTGCTGCTTTGTTCACTTAAAACTATTTTATACATCTGGGATAATAAATTGCTTGGTTTTTCTAATTTCAGACACATCTTCTCATATGTCGTAAGGGAACTCAGGGGTCTTACTTGGGGTTCTAGTTTATTAAAGAAGTCTCTCATTTGATAATATCTCCATCTCGACATATGTATGTCTCCTTGTGTTGATATTAATTCTGTCAGTGAGAGTATACTTCCCAATGGAGCATATCTTAAACACCTTGTGTTCCCCCCTGACCCCCAGGAGCCTAATGCTCCCCTTTCTTCCCCTGGTGGAAACCATGGGTATTCCCCTAATGGAGCTAGTGGTGATGTACGTGGGGCATATTTTCCATTTTTATTCATTCTATCCCACACTGCTAACGTATTCCGTGTTAATGGTGATGTCCACTTTGATAATGCTCTATTCGTGGCCTGTATCCATGGGGCCCCTGCTAGATTTCTACCCGCCATACTTTCTTCCACTGATACTCATGCTTTATTTAAGGAGTCATGACACCAATTTAATATTCGTACCATAGCCATTGCTTTATAATACATAAAAACATCTGGGAGCCCTATTCCTCCTTCCTTCTTATTTCTGCGCAAGATGTCATATGCTATCCTAGGATTTTTCTCCTTCCATATAAAAGATATAAACATTTTGCGTATTTTCTTGAAAAAGGTCTGAGGCACTGCTATCGGAACAGTATTTATAATATATATTATTCTAGGTAATATATTCATTTTCAAAGTATTTATCCTCCCGAACCATGTCAGTGAATGATCCTTCCACCTATTTAAATCTTTGTTTATTTCTGTTATTAAGGTTTCGTAATTCAATTCATATAGGGATTTAACCTCTGCTGTTATGTGTACTCCCAAGTAATATAATGATTTCTTTTCCCATCTAAATGGTAGGTCATTCTTCATCAATATTGACATTGGTAGTGGGACATGACAAGGTAATAATATAGATTTTTCCATGTTTATTTTAAAGTTGGACATTCTTCCATATCTCTGAACTTCCTCCATCAATGCCATTATTGATCCCTGTGGTTCTGAAAGATAAAATAATAGGTCATCAGCATATGCTGAAACCTTGTGCTCTTCAGTTCCTATTCTTATTCCTTTTATTCCCTTGTTATTTCTCACCCTGCACAGAAAAGGTTCAAGAGTTAAGGCGAACAATATTGGGGAAAGGGGACACCCCTGTCTTGTGCCATTTCGTATTTCAAAGCATCCTGATAGGGTACCGTTTACTTTCACTCTTGCCCTAGGTTTTGCATATAGGGCTGCTATCCATCCCATCAATCGGTCTCCCAAACCTATTGCTCTCAGCACTTCTCTCATAAAGTCCCAGTCAACTCTATCAAATGCCTTTTCGGCGTCCATTGATAGAATTGTACTGGGTACTCTGTCTGGGCCACTTTGCATCCAATGGAGTATATGTAGAGCTCGGATGGTGTTGTCTTTGGTTTCTCTACCTTTCATAAAGCCCGTTTGATCGCGATGGACCAGTTGTATTACCTCTTCTTGTATTCTGGTGGCTATGATTTTGGCTAATAATTTAGTGTCTGAGTTGAGCAATGATATGGGTCTATAGTTGGCACATTCCTGTGGGTCTTTCCCCTGTTTCGGTAAAACCGTTATATAAGCTAGCAGTGCTTCTGGGGACATTGTACTGGAGGCAGAGATTTTGTTGCAGTATCTGCATAAAGGTGTTTCTAGTATCTGAGCAAACTTTTTATAATATGCATTAGTTAACCCATCGTGTCCTGGGCTTTTCCCCCTCGGCAGGTTTTCTATTGCTTTTTTTATCTCCTCTTTAGTTATTGGTTCTTCTAGTTTTTCTATTATCCTAGTAGGGAATATTGATATTGTGGAACCATTAATATAATCTTTCATCTCTTCTATCCTCCCCTTATCTTCCACCTGCTCCGGAATGGGTTGGATATTATATAGCTTCTCATAAAATTGTTGAAATTCCTTTGCTATTAATTTTGTGTCTTTTACTTGTTTATTATTCACTCTGATTTCATGTACATGGGATGATTCCCTCTTTTTTTCTAGTTGTCTAGCCAATAATCGGCCGCATTTATTCCCATGTCCATAGAATCTGTGTGCTATAAATCTGTATTTATCCCTGACCCTTCTATCAAGACACTTGGTAAGCTCCTCCCTCATAATTCCCAACTGCCTGGCATCTTCTGGTTCACGAGTGCTCTTATGTTTGTTCTCTAGTTCCTTTATTCTTTCTAACTGATCTTCTATCTCTTTTCTTTTTTCCCTCTTTACTCGTGTCCCGTGAGCTATTAATTCTCCTCTAATTACCGCTTTGTGGGCTTCCCACACAGTTTGCTCAGATACTTCCTCTGATGTATTTAGTACAAAGTACTCCTCTAGTTTATGTTGAAGGTCCTCTATTATTTTTTTATCATCTAGTAATGACTCATTTAATCTCCATGTTCGTTCCTTATGACCTGTGTGTGTAAGGGAGATCACTGCCACCACCGGGGCATGATCTGAGATCGTTATTGACTTTATATTTACTGCTTTTACATATTCCAGGTAGTACTGATCTACCAGGATCCAGTCCAACCTGGAATAGGTGTTATGGCTCTTTGAATAGTAACTATAGTTTTTTTTTTTCTCCATTTAGTGCCCTCCAGCTATCTACTAAATGTGAGGATTGAAATAATTTTTTAACCTGTTTAAGTGCTCTGAATGATAAAGGTGTTTTCCCTGTTGTTGTGTCTAATTTAGTGTCAACTATCACATTAAAATCCCCTCCAAGAATCAAAAACCCTTCCCTAAATTTTTCTAATGCTCTTAATGTTTTTCCTAAAAAATCAACTGTGCATGTGTTTGGTGCATATATTGAAGCAAATGTGTACCTTTGTCCCTGCAATGTTCCTTTAATAAAAAGGAACCTCCCTTCTGGGTCTGTGTTCACCACTATAGATGTCAAAGGGCACGTATTCCCAAAAGCTATCGATACTCCTCTTGCTCTCGCAATTGGTGATACCGCATGAAACCATTGGTTATATGGGAATACCGGTAGCCTTGGTATGGATCCTGATGTAAAGTGTGTTTCCTGTAGGAACGCTATATCTACAGCTTGATGATTTAATTCCTGCCAGAGACGTCCCCTTTTTTGAAGTGAGCATAATCCCCTTACATTATAAGTCATTATTTTTAATACTTTAACCATTTCTTTATTCTGAGTAATTGTATACCATTCTTAATCTGCTGCTAAGTGTCTCTTCTCCCCATTTCCATGTACACCTGTGAAAAACTCCCCAAAAAAAAAAAAAAAAAAATGGGAAAAGAGAAAAATTCCGTTCCGGCCACATCCACAACTTAACACTTTACTTAGTAAAATGTACCAACTAATGATAGGGTGAGCCCGTTTGGTTACTCCTAACTCCTCCCGAGCCCTCCCCCCTTCCCGCATTTGCAGGTCTGGTCAGTCCCTTTCCTCGGGACCCGCCTAATTGGGAAAAAAAAATAAATAAAAAAAAAACCCCCAAAAAAAAAAAAACCCTGCAGTAAAGTTAGGCGAGGGTTTGAGTACTGACCCATACTTCCCCCCCCCCCCCCCCTCCCTCTTGACTTCACTTATTTTTATATCTTCCTAAGTCTCTTTTCTCTTCCCTTCTTACAGTTCTTTTATGCTAAAATGTGCTATCTTCTTTCGTTAGCCTTTCCCTCCTACTTGGGACCATGGCTCCGGTCGTTGGATTACTGTCTTGACGTTAGTGATTCTCCAGTCCTGGAAATCTACGGATGGGAGTTCTAGTATTTCTAAAAATTCTTTTAGATCATCCTTAGTACGGAGTGCTGCTGTTTTCCCGTTCTTTGAAGCTATTAGACGGAAGGGATACCCCCATCGATACCTGATATCTGCTGCCTGTAGAGCTTCCAACAATGGTCGGACCATTCTTCGCTGCATTAATGTGCGACGGGATATGTCAGGGAACAGAAGGATATGGACTCCTTCGTATTCAATTGTGGGGGTGTCTCGTGCAATTCTAATTATTGTTTCCTTTATTGTATACTTATGCAGTTTGCATATCACATCCCTAGGCTTCTCTTTATTTTGAGTACTGAAGGAGGTGACACGGTGGACTCTGTCTATCTCAATAAATTCCGGCGCGGCTGTTCCCATAATTTGACAGAATAATTTTTGAACTACTGTTGGCAGGTCGCTACTATGATATTTTTCAGGTAGACCTCGTATGCGTATATTCTGTCGCCGATCCCTGTTCTCAAATTCGTCCATTTGATCTCTGTAATTATTCATTACTTCCTCATGGTATTTAATAGTGTCTTGGGCCTCTGCTACCGCCTGTGCCATCTCTTCTTGGGTATTTTCAATACCTTCCATTCTATTACCTATTGTCATCACCTCTTCTTTTAATTCCTCTACTGCTAATTTACATGATTTCTCTACTGTTGCTATTAATTGTTGAATGTCCGCCTTCGTAGGGAGGGCCTTTATGTGCTCTCTTAGGTCCCATTCTATATTTATACTTTCCGTCTCTTCCCCCTCAGAACCTCTTTTATTTTGCTCTTTCCTATTAGAGTTTCCCAGACTCTTTTTTGCCATTTCTTTCCTTGGTGTATCAGCATGAGGTCCTTTATGGTCTTTGTCTTTCATCTTTTTTTCTTTTTGCTCTTCCTCGGGTATATTACCTCCCTCATCTATTATATCTTGGGTTCCTTCCTCTTCGCTGACAGCTATTCTTTCTTTATCGGGGGGTCTTTGTGAGTCCAAGCTCTGGTCTGTTGGAGTTCCTTCCATTATTGAGAGTCTTTTTTTTTTCTCCCCTTACTCCACCCCCCCTCCAGTCCTCTTTCATGCCTCCGGGGGTTGGTATTCCTTCTCTTTGCCTTCCCTCCAAATAGTTTCCACTTACTCTCCGCTCTTCTCTGCTTGTGGTTTGTAACCCCCGGCCATATCCCATTGGCTCATTGTGATCCAATGTTGATGCTCCTCGTCCCACCTTTGTATGCCCACCAGCCATCTCCAAACTCCCCCGTCTCCCTTCCTGGTTTCGGGTTGTCAATCGTTCTCCCTTTGGCGGCGTCAGGTAGGCCCGCAATACACTTGCCGAATTCCTACTTCCACCTGCAGCTGGTTGTAATGCCGCACGTCTACGTGTTGTCATTCCTACTGCTTTCTCCGCTTCTATTATTCTTTACTATCTCTTTTTTTTTTTTTTTTTTAAAGTCCAATCTATATGCTACCCCACACTGTGCATCTATGCATCTGCACTTCTGTTGGGTCTAAACAAGAAAAACCAGAGTCTGCCAGGGAGGAGTGCTCTTAACTTTGTTCAGCTCATCAGCTCTTCATCTTTTTTCTTTTTTTTTTTTTTTTTTAGTTGCCGGTTTCACTCCACAGCTAAGAACCGCTTCCCGTATATTGGTGTATAGATGTTTATATTGATATGCTCCAATTGTCTTTGGTTCCGTTCCTATGAACCCGATCACAAATGTCCATACACTATTATACTTATGATTATACAGCCCTTTGTATGCACTCTGGGTAGCTCAAGTTTTATAATCAACGTTATTCTCCCATAGAGATAGCAAAAAAAGTTCTCTCACCCTCTCTTCTGGCGCTCTGGTACTCTCCAGCTAGTCTCCAGACTGTTTCCTTGTGTGTCCTCGATTCATGTGTCCTCGAATAGTAAATGTGTTAAGCAGGAAATGCCTGTGTCATCAAAACCTCTTTCACGCTCCCTATGCGCTCTGACAATTTTGAAGCCAGCACAAATGGAGTGTTTTTTTTTTTTGTTTGTTTTTTTTACACAAAAACACACTCCCACGCTGGAGGACGCCAACGGCGCATTAAGCCTCACCCCTGACCTTGATCCGCGAACCCCCCCCCCCCACCTTTCTCTTTCAAAAAGTTTTCCCACTGGGATCAGCTTGTGAGGGAGGGCGTGGAGGAGACCTCAAAAACGCACTGTATAGGGGCGGTGAAAGAAAACGGCATTGACGTTTGTTTTCAGTTCTCCCATATACTCAGCCTTATGAAGAGGGAAAGAGTTCAGCCCAGGCGGGGGTGTCTGGAGGAAGCAAAAACCCCCCAAACTTACCGGAAGGTCTGCCTGCTGGCTGGAAAAAAGGCTGCTGCTTCTACGACACATTGTGACCTCAGAGCAGAGCATGAGAAAGTACGTGCTCCATACAGGCCCCGGTGGTGACACTACATACAGACCCCAGTGGGGAGGCATAACATTTACTTTAAAGGAAAATTCATAAAATTTAAAGATTTCTTAGAAAAACTCCACTTACCTTTCCCGCCGCAGGGTTTTCTGCCGTAAACCACCAGACCCAATCTTCACCCTTAAAGGTGGGTTCCGTTAAAACTTCAGGAGGTGGGGATAATAGAGGAAACACACAATCCTGGACCTGCAATAGCACACCGGCAGTAAACTTTATGGCCTTAATGCCAAAAAGTACTGGATTCCGGGGTCCAGCTCTCAAAAGAGAAGCATTCACAGGGAAAAACCTTGTTTCTTCGTACACTCCATTCAATTCGACCAAAATGACACCTTGAATGGATCCATCTGCGTACCTAGCCCCAGCAAGGATTGCTCCAGTGGAGCTCAGCACAGCACATCTTTACTCCATGACAAACACCTAGACACTGGTGAAAAACTGAGGTACTCCCAGTAGTGGGAGTGGATTTATAGGGAGTGCACTTTCTGTCTTAGGGCGTGCCAGTGCCCATCACCTGAAGGTGGCCTATAACTTACATAGTAACTATTATGGCTCTGTGTCTCCTTATGTATGAAAAAAAAACCTGGAGTTACAGAGTAGGAGGGTTTATACAAGATTGCACTGGGGGCATTTTCAGTAAAAGCTGTTGCCAGTGTCCAATCACCTGATTGCACAGCAGTGCAATCTGTAACCGGCTGTGACCACCAGACACAGGAAAATGTATGGTACCCAGCTGCTCAGAGCAGCACTGGCACATGTGATTTCTGTGGCAAACCATTGATACACATACATACACACACGGTTTGTAGACTTTCACTTCAGACTAAATAATGTATACTGATTTAGGCTATTTTTGCAAAGAAACACAGCAGAATACATTTTAACCAACATTTTTGAATAAAGTTTATTTGCAAAATGTTATAACTCTAAACTAAGAAAAAATAGGATTTTTTGTACTCACTGTAAAATCCTTTTCTCTAATTCACGGACCGACACAGCTCCTCTCTGTAACAAATGGTTGTTAGCCTTATCACAAGGAGAATAATAGGCATAGTTGTAACACAACACACAGAACTCTTACTTTTGCCCAGGGGGGCGGTCCCTTGGGCTACAACCCTCCACCTTGCCAAGCAGCCATCAGTACGTCAACAAGCAGTATAACGTAAAGATAAAAAGGAGGGGCGGGTGCTGTGTCGGTCGGTGAATTACAGCGAAAAGGATTTTACGGCGAGTACAGAAAATCCTATTCTCTCTTATATTCACCGACCGAGACAGCTCCTCTCTGTAACAAATGGGACGTCCCCAAGCAGTGCCAAACGAGGGGTGGGAAAAACAGCATTAAAACATCATCCACCATGGCAAGTTGGAACTACTGAAACTACACCGACAAAAAAACAACAATGCGTGGAAAACAAACACAAAAAAACAGGGTATCCTCAACAGGAGTGATCACCCAAGACCGCATCAAACTGTGGAAGTAATGCAACAGTGCATTAACAGAACAGTACTGCGTTTTTCTAAAAAAAAAAAAAAAAAAAAAAAAAAAGGAAAAACATATTGCATATTCAATTGCAACTACACGGCCGCCTGCAAAACTTTGCGGCCAAAACAGGCATCAGCCAATACACTGACGTCTACCTTGTAGAACTTGGTTAACGTATGGACAGATGACCAGGTCCCCGCTTACACACCTGGGCTTTCCGACACCAAGCGTCGGTCGCTCAAGACGTTCCGATTGCCCTTGTGGAGTGGGCCGTGACCGGTAAGGGGGGCACCTGCCCCTTCAAGGCATAGGCTTGCACTACAATCTGTCTGATCCACCTGGAAATGGTGGCCGACGACACCGCCATGCCTTTCTTTGGACCAGCCACCGAAACAAACAGTGAGTCTGACTTCAGAAAAGGAGCCGTGGCAGACAAATACACCTTCAGAGCCCTAACCACATCAAGAGCGTGAAGGGCCACCTCCTTAGGGTGCTTTGGCTTAGGACACAAAGGTAGTAATACAATGTCCTCATTGATATGAAAAGCTGAGACCACTTTTGGCAGAAAAGACTGTTGCGGACGCAACACCATCTTATCCTTTTGGATAACCAGATAGGGCGACTTGCAGGACAAGGCCGCCAGTTTCGAAACCCTCCTGGCCAATGTGATGGCCACTAGAAAGACCACATTCTGGCAAAGAGTCAAGAGGGGAATCTCCCTGATATTTTCAAAACTGAGGTTTTTTTAAGCGCCAACAACACCAGGTTCAAATTACATGGGGGTAAAGGTGGACGCACTGGAGGGACTATATGTCGTACCCCCTGAATGAAGGTACTCACTAATGAGTGAGACGCCAAGGGTCGTTGAAAAAAAGACAGCTAGGGCTGAAATTTGTCCTTTGATGGTGCTTAAAGCCAATCTCTGGTCAACTCCTTGCTGGAAAAACAGCAGGATCCTGGATATGGAAAAGGAGCGTGGATGCAATCCTTTCTCCTCACACATGGAGATGTAGGCCTTCCAGGTACGATGGTATATCTTCAGAGAAGAAGATTTCCATACTCTCAACATAGTTGGGATCACCGAGTCCAACAGATCCCCGTTCCACAACATCTAGCTCTCAATAACCATGCCGTTAAAGCCAGCGATGGTAAAGCAGGATGGAGAATCGGACCTTGCAACAGCAGTCGCCAGGGAGCGTCTACCACCAGATGCACCAGGTCTGCGTACCAAGGACGCTGAGGCCAATCTGGGGCAAACAATATTACTGGGATCCCCTTGGCTTCCACTCTGCGAAGCAGACGTGGTAACAGTTTCAGTGAAGGAAAGGCGTAGATCGGCTGATACCATGGAGCCACCAGCCTATCGGGCTGACGAGTAGGGCCATGGATCTCTTGTCCTGGACACGAATCATGGCACCTTGCGATCAATACGGGAGGCCAGAAGATCCATGTCTGGTGTGCCCCACTCAGGCACAGTAACCTGAATGTCTCCGGATGCAATGCCCATTCTCCTGGGTCCAGCATCTGTCGACTCAAATAGTCCGCCTGCCAGATCCCACTTCCAGGATGTACATGGCCAACAGGGCCGGCAACGTGTCACTCTGCCCACCGAAGTATATGAGCGATCTCCCACGCAGCGGCTGAGCTTCTTGATCCCCTTTGGTGATTGACGTATGCCATGGCCCTGGCGTTGACTGACTGGATCCTGTTTGGTGCCCTTGCAGTCTCATCGACCATGTGGAGAGGCACAGCCTGATCGCTCTAAATTCGAGCAGATTGATTGGCAACTTGGATTCTTCCGTCGACCAGAGGACCTGGGCCGACTGAACCCCCATCGCTCCACCCCAGCGTCCATTGTGATCACCGTCCATTTCAGCGGAAGGAACGAATTTCCAGACTGAATCACCGGGGACCTCAACCACCAGATCAGTGAGTCTGACTGACTGGCTACCCTGGATCTGTCGATCCAGGGACAAATGAGATGTGTCCCATTTTGTCAAAATCTCCTGCTGCAGGAGTGAGGGGTGGAACTGGGCCTAAGTCCAGCAGCAAGCCTAGGTACTCCAGACACTGGGTCGGTACGATCACCGACTTTTTTTTAGGTTCAACAGCCACCCAAATTCTTGCAGGGTCTGCATGGTGATCGCCACATCCTCCTCTAATTCTGAGGTGGAAGGAGCCCTCGTGAGGGGATAGTCTAGGTATCCCACGATTGCGATAACACGTTGCCGTAGCAACGCCAAAACTGGAGCCAATACTTTGCTAAAGACTCGGGGGGGGCTGAAGCCAGACCAAAAGGAAGAGCCACAAACTGATAGTGGGCTTCCCCGACTGCAAACCGCAGGAACTTTTGATGCCGGAGGCATATGGGTATGTGCAGGTACACATCCTGGATGTCTAAGGAAGCCAGAGAGTTCCTTTGATGGAATGCAGGTACTACTGAGCGAACTGATTCCATTCTGAACCTCTGCACTTTTACAAAGTGATTGAGGGCTTTTAGGTTCAAGATTGGACGTACCCTTTCCTTCTTGAGAACCAAAAACAGATTTGAGTAGAATCCCTGGATGCGTTCCGATTCCGGAACCGGTACAATCACCGCGCAATTCAGCAAATCCCTTACCGCCCCCAAAATGGCCTCCCGGCGAACCGGGGATACAGGTATGCTGGAGGGGAAGAATCTGTTTTGCGGCCAAGAGAGAAACGATCTTGTAGACTATGGAAATCAGATCGCAAACCCATTGGTTGGATAACCAGGAGGACCGCCAGGCTGCAAACTCACGAAGGTGACCCCCCACCTGAGATATGGGTGGGGGCAAACCTTCATGCTGTAGCACTTTTATTTGCAGGCTTCTTAGGCTTGCGGTTCCAGGGACGTTTTTGACTGTCTGTGGGCGTCTTGTCGGGCTGGGGACGTTTTGACGAAGCTCCGGGCGGACGAAAAAGCGGTTTGTGAGCGAAAAAAAGAGGGCCCTTGCCTACGGCGTGGCTCCTTAGCCTTCCTGGCCTCTGGGAGTAAGGTACTCTTACCACCGGTGGCATTTGTAATAATGTCATCTAATGAAGCTCAAAAGAGCCGGTCGCCAAGGAAGGGAAGAACCGTAAGGACTTTTTTTTTAGATGCCTGGTCAGCAGACCAGCATTTTAGCCAAATGAGGTGCCTCAGCACCACAGCTGACACTGAAGCCCTGGATAGCAGAGGGAGAGTATCCAGGGCCACATCACAGACTTACTTAAGGCCTTGCACTAGTTGGTCTGCTAGTTCCACGACAGGGGAAGCCTGTTGCTATCCCAATTCGCGGCGCAAATGTTTTGCCCACTCAGTCAGTGTCTGCGACACAAGTGCGGATGCAAGTACAGGTCGCACGGCTGACCCCACAACCGTAAACAAGGAAAGAGCCACTGCCTCTGCCTTCCTGTCCGTGGGATCCTTGAATGCAGGAGTCCCCTCAACCGGGATCGTGGTTACTTTATTTAACCTGAATATTGGGAGTGTGCGCGACCGAAGGAGCCGACCATTTTTTGAGAAGGCTTCCCTCAAAGGGGTAAGGCAGAGCCACGTATTTGGGGACCGAAAAAGGTCGGTTGCGGGTGACCCCATTCCTTGTAAATTAACTTGTCAAAATAAGTCAGATACGGGAACACCTCAGGTGAACGCGCTGGCTTGCGGGGCCCAAAAGGGACTGGTACATCAGTAGAGGGATCCACTGGCTCACCCGAAGGGGACTTAGGACAGTGACAGTCCCACCCTCCTTGTTGATGCTGACTGAGGGGGTCTAACCCACTGGACTCACCACCCTGAAGAGTTCTGCACAGTTCACAAGCAGTGCCTGTAGACCCCGAGTGCTCCCAGGTGCAGAGGAAACAAAAACTGTCGGTGGCAGCTGTCAGAATGAGCGCTAAATGATCTGAAAAACGTGCTCAGGCTTCAATGAAATGGCCGCCCAGCATCCAGTAAACAGACAGGAAACACAGGGAAAATGGCTGTGAGAGCACATGCTGCTAGAGAACACTGAAAAACGTGTTCAGGCTTCCAGAAAATGGCCACCAGTGTCCTGAATAGGAGAGCACTTGGAAAATGGCCGCTTGAAGCCCAGAAGGACATGCTGCCCTCGCCCACACCTAAAATGGCCACCGCCCAGCTCCATGAGGTATCAGAAGACAGAATGTGCCAGAGACACAGTGCTGCACCGAAAAACACAGCAGACCCCAACAGGCACCTTCCGGGAGCTTAACACACAAGATCCAGGACACCACCAGCCAGCCATACCCCTATCCCAGGTGAGAGCCCTCAGGGATATGTACACATACACCGCTCAGCACCACATGCAGCATCCCCCCAGAGAGGGGGAGGGGAGAGAAGATAGGGACAGGGGAGAGAAGAGAGGGAGGTGAGGGACCCACCCCCCAATTGACCTCCCACGGAATGCCCAGCTGCTCAGCCCCGCCAGGGCAGGGAGAGCTGTACTTGCCAATCCTGAAGAGCTGGGAGACATTGCATTGCAGATCTACTCACTGATCAGTACAGGGTAGCTGCCGGCCTCGGCATATTGTGACGCTGACATCAGTAGCCCGGTCATATGTACTCCGCAGAGCATAAAAGCTCACCGACCACCTCTGGAGCTTTAGTTTTCGTTGTGGCCTGCCGAGCCGTAGCTGCAACCTGCACATGCTTGATGGCCGGACTGGGGAGACTACAAGGATAAGGGTATCCAGCCTGCCACCCAGCCGGTTGTTGATAGTTGATCACAGGATCATTCATCTTGCACAAAAAGCCAAGCTTCTGCTTAAAAAAGCATGGACAGATGGGCCTGCAGGGTTCCTAGATCCTTCTCCTTTACTAGGCAAAATAAAACTGATGGCTGCTTGGCAGGGTGGAGTGTTGTAGCCCAAGGAACCGCCCCCTCCCCCCGGGCAGAACTAAGAGTTCTGAGTGTTGTGTTACAACTATGCCTAGTATTCTCCTAGTGATAACGCTAACAACCATTTGTTACAGAGAGGAGCTGTGTCAGTCGGTGAATATAAGAGAAACTTTTTTTTTTCAACATTTTTGGTATTGTTTGTTCATTTACAGTATCTCACAAATGTGAGTACACCCTTGACAATTTTGTAAAAATTTTCTTATATATTTTCATGTGACAACACTGAAGAAATTACACTTTTCTGCAATGTAAAGTAGCGAGTGTACAGCTTGTATAACAGTGAAGATGTGCTGTCCCCTCAAAATAACCACACACAGCCATTAATGTCTAAATTGCTGGCAACAAAAGTGAGTACACCCCCTAAGTGAAAGTGTCCAAATTGGGCCCAATTAACAGAGTCATGTGACTCAGTGTTACAAGGTCTCAGGAGTGAATGGGGAGCAGATGTATTAAATTTGATGCTATCGTTCTCACTCTTTCATACTGGTCAATGGAAGTTCTACATGGCACCATATCAAAGAACTATGAGGCTTTGAAAAAAATAATTGTTGCTCTACATAAAGATGGCATAGGCCAGGCATGTCCAAAGTCCGGCCCACAGGCCAATTTGTGTGGCCCATGTTCTAGTTTTATACGACCCCACTAGTAATTTGGAGATATGAATCTTTTGTGGTTGCGCGCTCGGGGATTCGTTGGCTCACAGAAGATATATACCGTATTCATTGTTCAGTTCTGGCAGCCTCAGGGGGGGCTGGTGTAGGCAGTGGCGAGGCTGCCGTCACGGCAGTGGCGAGGCTGCCGTCACGGCAGTGGCGAGGCTGCATTGATGGGCACTGACCCTTATTTTGCGTCACAGTTCTTTATTTAAAATGTATTTTTTTTTTTCCTGAAGCATCCCTCTTAAAGTGAAGGTGCGTGTTATATGCCGATAAATACGGTATATCCAAATAACATGCCCAAGCTCATCCTTAGACTCTACACCACACGCAGCCAAAAAGTCAAGAAAATTCTTGCTGGGCAGTGCATTTTCATTATAATGGTTCAAAGAATGTCAGACAAAATGGTCGGGCCTCATGCATGTTCACTTCATCAAATCTGGCCCTCTTTGAAAAAAGTTTGGACACCCCTGGCATAGGCTATAAGAAGATTGCCAAGACCTGGAACTGAGGCGCAGCACTGTGGCCAAGACCATACAGCGGTTTAACAGAAAATGTTCCAGAACTCAGAACAGGCCTCGCCAACGTTCGAACAAAGAAGCTGAATGCATGTACTCGGCGTCCTATCCAGAGGTGGTCTTTGAGCTACAGTTCATTGAGGGAACCATGAATGCCAACATGTACTGTGACATACTGAAGCAGAGCACAATCCCCTCACTTCAGAGACTGGGCCGCAGGGCAGTATTCCAACATGAAAATGATCCCAAACACACTTGCAAGACAAACGCTGCCTTGCTAAAGGAGCTGAGGGTAAAGGTGATGGACCGGCCAAGCATGTCTCCAGACCTAAACCTTATTGAGAATCTGTGGGGCATCTTCAAACGGAAGGTGGAGGAACGCAATCTCTAACATTCACCAGCTACGTGATGTCGTCATGGAGGAGTGGAAGAGGACTCCAGTGGCAACCTGTGAAGCTCTGGTACACTCCATGCCCAAGAGGTTTAAGGCAGTGCTGGAAAAAATTGGATTTTTGTACTCACTGTAAAAACCTTTTCTCTTAAGTTCAATGTAGTAAACAGCTCCTTTAATTCTTGATCTTAGGGTTATCACGACACTTCAGGAGAGGACTAGACAGAACATGTAACACATGCAAAAATAGCAAGACTGCACAGCACCGCCCAGGAGGTCGTCTCTCTGACTATAACCCCTCACCCTGCTTACTGTAGCTCAGTTTGACAAAAAGCAGTAGAAACATAAAGAGGAGGGGCGGATGCTGTGTCCATCAATGAACAGAGAAAGATTTTACGAGTACAAAAATAAAATTTTTCCTTTTGTTCATTGACAGAAACAGCTCTTTTAATTCTTGACCTTAGGGACGTCCCCAAGAAGTGTAAAAAAAAAAACAGCAAAACATAACTTCATCCACAACAAAGGGAACACCTCAACAGAGGAGTCGCCATCTTCAACAGCCACCATCTGTCGGGGCTGGCTTAGCCCTTCCTTCTCTGGGCTGGCTGCTCAGCTGTCAGCTAATTGCCAGCTCTCTTCTCTCTCCAGTTACCAGCTGTTCCTGATGATGCTCGTCTGACCTGTCTACTTAAAGCCTTCCAGCTCACTTCACCTCTGCCTTCGCCCTGGTCACATCACTAGAAACCATCTCCTGCAGTTTGTTTAAAGACTGGCTTGCTGACATCCCTTCTGGCTCCTTATCCTGCTTGCGGCTGCTCTACTTGGATCCTTGACTTGTGGCCTGGCTGACTACCCAATCCGGTTACTGGACTCTAGCTATGCTTGACTACGCTTTTTCTATTTACCTTTTTATTTTTATTCAATAAACAAGTGTGATTTAATTGTACTTCTGTCTCGGTCTGATTCATGGTTTCTGACACCATCAAAACCAGCGGCCAACTTGAGCATCAAATGATGCGTTTTCAACAAACTAGTAACTTTAAAAAAGTGCAATTGCAACCTTACACATCCGCCTGCAAAACCTTGCAGCCAAAGCAAGCATCCGGCAGATGTAATAGCCACTAGAAAAACTACTAATGTTTTCAAACAGCAGTTTCTGAAGCACTGATAGCACTAGATTCATATCAAACGGAGTAAGCGGTGGTCGAACCGGAGGGACGTGTCCAAACCCTTGCACAAAGGTACTCACCAATGAGAGTCATCAAGGGGCGTGGGTAAGAGACAGCCAAGGCTGATATCTGTCCCCTGATGGTGCTTAAGGCAAGTTTATGATCAACTCCTCGCTGCAAAAACAGCAGGATCATGGAAACTGAATAAGTGCGCGGACGACACCCCATCTCCTCACACATGGAGATGTAAGCCTTCCATGTATGATGGTAAATCTGAGAAGACGACTTCCGTGCCCTTAGCATAGTGGAAATTACTGAGTTTGACAGAGCTCGGTCTTTAGCACCTGGTTTTCAACAACCAGCGACCGTAAACCAGGAAGTAGTATCGGACCTTGTGCTAGAAGGCCCTCTTGCAGCGGCAGCCGCCAAGGAACATCCACTACCAGTTGTACTAGGTCAGGGTACCAAGGATGCCAAGGCCAATCAGAATTACTGGAATCCCCTCAGCCTCCACTCTGCGCAGCAGACATGGTAGACGCTTGAGTGGAGGGGGGGCGTGAAAGGAATAAATCAGCCGATAATGCCCCCATGGGGCCACCAAGTCGTCTGATGCATCCACCCAAAAATCTCTTGTCCTGGACACAAAACTCTGCATCTTCCGATTGAGCCGAGAGGTCAAGAGGTCCACATCTGGGGTGCCCCACCTTAGGCAAAGGAGCTTGAATTCCTCCAGATGCAACGACCATTCCCCTGGGTCCAATATCTGACAACTTGGGCAGTCTGCCTCAGTTTTCTATGCCTTGGATATATATGGCCGACAGGGCCGGCACGTCAGTGGATTGCTTTAAGAAAGGCCTGGATTATTTCCTAATTGTACGCAATATAACTGGGTACTAAAATTTATAGGTAAAGTTGATCCGGGGAAAATCGGATTGCCTCTCGGGGGATCAGGAAGGAATTTTTTCCCCTGCTTAAGCAAATTGGATCATGCTCTGCTGGGGTTTTTTTTTCCTTCCTCTGGATCAACTATGGGTATAGAATTGGGTATATGGGCTGGTATGAGATATATATATATATATATATATATATATATATATATATATATATATATTTTTTTTTTTTTTTTTTTGGTTGAACTGGATGAACTTGTGTCTTTTTTCAACCTGACTAACTATGTAACTATGTGTCGCTCTGCCCACTGGAGAATGTGAGCGACCACCCCTGCTGCAGCTGAGCTCCTTGTTCCTCCTTGATGGTTGACGTACGCCACTGCCGTGGCGTTGTCTGACTGGATCCTTATTGGACTCCCTTGTAGCCTCATTGAGCATGTGGAGAGGCAAAGTCTGACCGCCCAAAGCTCGAGCACATTGATCGGCAGTTGGGATTCTTCCTGCGACCAAAGGCCCTGGGCCAACTGTACTCCCAGGACTCCACCCGCAATCGGTCAGGCTGTCCTCCATTGTGATTACTTTCCAATTGAGAGAAAGGAACGATCTCCCGGACCAATGGGCCGGAGACCTCAGCCACCAGAGAAGGGAATCCCTGACTAACTGGCTCACCAGAATTTGGCAATCCAGGGATAATGGAGATTTGTTCCATCTTGACAAAATCTCCTTCTGCAAGACTCAAGTGTGAAATTGAGCGTACAGTACCGCCTCGAAAGTGTCTACCATGAGGCCCAAAACCCGCATGCAGAAGCGCGACGATCACCTGCGGTTCATTAACAACTTCACCGCAGCTTGAAGAGTCTGCAGCTTGTCTGAAGGGAGAAAAACTCTCGCTTTGACGAGTCCAACAGCAACCCCAGGAACTCAAGGCATTAACACTGACTTCTTTAGGTTCAGCAACCAACCGAACGCCTGGAGAGTCTGCACGGTGTTCGCTACATCCTCCCTCAATTCTGAGGCGGAAGCTGCTCTCAGGAGGTTGTCTAAGTAACCCACGATTGCGATCCCACATTGTCTTAACAGCACCAGAATAGGAGCTAACACTTTGGTAAAGACTCGGGGTGCAGGCCAAAATGGAGAGCCACAAATTGATAGTGCTCTTCCCCGACTGCAAATCGCAGAAACCTCTGAAGCATATGGGTACATGTAAATACGCGTCTTGGATATCCAGGGACGCTAGGAAATCCCCCTGATGGAGTGCAGCGACCACGGAGCGAACTGATTCCATCCTGAACCTTTGCACTTCCACAAAGCTATTGAGGGGCTACCTTTCCAGCATCGGTACAGGTACTATCACCCCACACAGTAGCAGGTCCTGTACTGCCCCGAATAGGGCTTCCCGATGAGCTGGAAGTAGAGGTAGGTTGGAGGGGAAAAAATCTGTTTGGTGGACAAGAAAGAAACTATCTTGTATCCCGATGAAACCAGTTCGCAAACCCACTTGTCGGACAGTAGAGAAGTCCACCGGGCTGCAAACTCCCGGAGGCGACCCCCCCCACTCGAGAGTTGGGCAGGTGCAAACCTTCATGCGGTAACATTTTTGCTCAGACTTGTTTGGCTTGTAAAACCAGGGATGCTTTTGTCCTTCAACAGGTGCCTTGACGGACTGGGTAACGCTTACCTGCCGACCCGGGCGGGTCGAAAAAAAAGCAGTTTCTGAGCGGAAAAAGAGGGCCATTGCCTACGACGTGGCGCCTTACCCTTCCTTGACTGTGGGAGCAACGTGCTCTTCCCACCAGTAATATTTGTAATAATGTCATCCATCGAAGCTCCAAAAAGCCTCTCACCTTGGAAGGGCGAATCCGCCAGAGCTTTTTTAGATGCCTGGTCCGCAGGCCAGCATTTCAGACAAATAAGGCGCCGTAGCACCACTGCTAAGACTGATGCTCTAGAGAACAGGGGGACCATATCCATTGCCGCATAACAGACATACTTAATGCCATGCAACAACTGGTCTGCCAGTTCTACGAAGACCGGGGGAGACTGTTGCTTCTCCAATTCACGGTGCAATAGCTATGCCCATTCAGTAAGCGTCTGCAACACCAAGGTCATGGCCAGCACAGGTCCCAACACTGACCCCACTACCCCACAGAGGTAGTGGCCGCAAACACTGCTTTGGCCCTCCTGTCGGCAGGATCCTTGAAGGCAGGAGTCCCTACAACCGGAAGCATGGTTACTTTATTTAACCTGGATACCAGGGGGTCAACGACCAGAGGAGAGTCCATTTTTTCAGGAGGCTCTCCTCAAAGGGTTAACGCACCGCCATTCTTCTGGGGACTGAGAAGGCCCACTGCGGACTTCCCCATTTCTTATAGATTAACTTATTTTGATAAGTGCTCCTACTAGAGCTTTTTCCTGTGCTAACCCGGACACAGAGTCATTCTCACTGACCGAACAGTCCTGGTCCGCATCCTCTGACACGTCTGAACAGGAGCAGCCAGTCACCGTGGGACCCGAGTGTGAAGCAGAGCTCTGCCAAGAAGATGGGGCGGGGGGGGGGGGGGCATTTTTTTCCCCCTTGCGCCCGCACGCCGCTTCCACCCTGGCAACAAAGGTCTGATCCTCCCTCGCCTGCCACAACTTAGGGACTTAAGATAAGGTACACAAATCCCACCCTCCTAGCTGCTCACAGACTGAGGGGCCCCTCTGCAGGACTCACCACCCTGACCAAGTGTTGCACTGTGCTGCCGCTGACCGCTCTGCCCTGTTTCAGTCACAAAGTGCTCAGAGTGAAAACCGCGCTGTTCTGAGGTACACAGACCCAGCACTAAAGGTAAAAACGTGCCGAGGCTACAAGATAATAGCCGCTGGCCATCCTTAGTACAAAAAACACCAAGAAAATGGCTGCCGAACCTTTTAGAAAATGGCTAACAGCCATACACTGCATAAGGGGAGAAGGGAATGAGAGAAAGGGAGAGAGGAAAGGGAGAGAGGAAAGGGAGAGAGGAAAGGGAGAGAGGAAAGGGAGAGAGGAAAGGGAGAGAGGAAAGGGAGAGAGGAAAGGGAGAGAGGAAAGGGAGAGAGGAAAGGGAGAGAGGAAAGGGAGAGAGGAAAGGGAGAGAGGAAAGGGAGAGAGGAAAGGGAGAGAGGAAAGGGAGAGAGGAAAGGGAGAGAGGAAAGGGAGAGAGGAAAGGGAGAGAGGAAAGGGAGAGAGACCGACCCTCTAGTCGACCTCCCAGGTATAATGCCAGGTAATGCCCAGCTGCTCTATCTGGCCAAGGCAGGGAGAGACGTACTTAACCTTCCTGTCGGGATTGCTGGACGCATTGCACCACAGACCCATCACCCAAGCCGTACAGGGTGCTGGCCACGGCACACTGACACGGACAGCAGTAGCCGGGTCATATGTGTGAGCAAACAGCTCACCGGCCTGGAGCAGAAGGGGCATGTCGTGGCCAACCCAGCGAGTAGCTAGGGTCTGCTCAAGCTCGATGACCAGGCCGAGGAGACTACAAGGACCTATATTATCCAGCCTGTCACCCAGTCGGCTGTTAATAGTAGATTACAGGATCAAAAAAATCCCAGGACCAATCGTCCCCTCAGGGAGCAAAGTCCTTCTCCTACCCCAAGCAGAAAAAAACTGAGCTGCAGGAAGCAGGGTGAGGGGTTATAGCCCGAGGGACCGCCCTCTAGGAGGTGTTGTGCAGTCTTGCTGTTTTTACATGTGTTACATGTTCTGCCCAGTCCTCTGCTGAAGTGGCTTGATAACCCTGAGGTCAAGAATTAAAAGAGCGGTGTCTGTCAATGAATGAAAGAGAAATAATGGTGGCCACACAAAATATTGACACTTTGGGCCCAATTTGGACATTTTTACTAAGGGGTGTACTCACTTTTGTTGCCAGCGGTTTAGACATTAATGGCTGTGTGTTAAGTTATTCTGAGGGGACAGCAAAATTGACACTGTTATACAAGCGGTACACTCACTACTTTACATTGTATTAAAGTGTAATTTCTTCAGTGTTGTCAGATGAAAAGCTACAAAATATTTACAAAAATGTGGAGGGGGTGTATTCACTTTTGTGAGATACTTTAACAGAGACTAAAAAACCCAGGGTTGATTAAATGGCACCAAGGAAAGCTCTATCTGTCTCAAATAAAAAGTTAAACATTTCATATTGACATTTGACAGCACTGAAAAGGGCATGTATGATAAAGAAAGTGTTCAAGCTTATGTACAGGGACATTTTTGGATGGGTGTAGGTGTTGAGCCTGCATCCACAAAAAAAACTACCTGTGCATGAATTGGCACACTTTGGCTCCATGAGGCAGGTGCATCATTATCAAAGTCCACAAACAAGGCAAGTAAATACAGAGGGTTTACACCTTCAACATGCTGTTAAAGACCAAGTTAAAAAAAATTTATAAAAAAATTCTAAATCCAGCTCCCCTTTTTACCAACATACCATTAATGTACCTGTTGCAGAAAAATAAAACCTCTTTTGGATTTTTAGAACAAGGCCTTACCTAAGCCCTGCCGTGTTCCATAGAAAACTTCATGACTTCCTGGTATGTAGATTTAGGACATAGAAAACATTAAGACACAGGAAGTAGTTTGCCTGCTGACCTCATTAGCGCACACAGCCTGCACTCATCAACTACATTTGCACGGTATCCCTCCAGGAGTGCATTTGCCTACCTTGTCAATGTAGGCTGCCACAGCTGCTATGTTTGTATGGCATCCCTAGCCTCTCTCCAGAGGGGCTGGAGGGATGCTGTGCAAAAATTTCTTAAATAACAAAAGGCTTGCGCCACCGATTGGGGGAAAGCTGGGTTGGTAACGTGACAAGGGGCAGGGCCACGGGTGGCCTCGCCCCTTTAAGAGCTGTCGTAATGGCAGAGCCGTCTTTTTATTCCTCGGTTCAGCGGCCATCATTCATGTTCATAACCAATGATGGATCTACATTGGGGAACACTGTTTTTGTTTTGTTTTTTTAATCAAGGAATTGTCAAAAACTGTCTCCTGTGTTTATTTTACACTACAATTTTTTTGGGGGGTGAATGAGTAAGGGTACTATGTACCCCATACCCATTCACATGAGGGTAGCGGAATCTGGGGGTCCCCTTATGTTTGAATAAGGGTCTGGAATGGCACAGTGGTGTAGTGGTTAGCACTCTCGTCTAGTAGGAAAAAGGGTCGCTAGTTCAAATCCCAACCATGACCCTTACCTGCCTGGAGTTTGCATGTTCTCCATGTGCCTGCGTGTGTTTCCTTCCGGGTAATCTGGTTTCCTCCCACACGCCAAAGACATGCAGGTAGGTTAATTGTCTTCTGTCCAAAATTTGCCCTAGTATATGAATGGGGACCCTTGGATTGTGGGCTCCTTGAGGGCAGGGACCACTGTGAGTGTGCAATGTACAGGGATAGGGACAATTGTAAACACTCGCTCAGATTGAACTGGATGGACTGGTGTCTTTATTCAACCTTGCTAACTATGTATTTGGGACGGGGCAAGATATATATATATATTTTTTTTTTTGCATGGCGGTGCCCCTCATAATCCTGAAGGGCCCGGTATGGAATGGGGGAGAGGGTCCAAACAATTTTTTTCACTTTTTTTTTATTGTCCCCAATTTGTTTTTTTATCCGTCAGCAGGGAATCCGCTGACAGCTGATTTCTCACCCATTGTTAGACACCCGTTTACCAGAACCCTTCCTTTTCTGAAAGAATGTATTCAGTGATTAGTACCGATCGCTTCTGTATTCTTTCATCACCGACACATAGTAGACTGTTTACTGTATGTCAGTTTGTGAATGAAAAATAGTGCACACAGTGTATTCAATGTACACAATGTCCACGTTCAGTTCACACTCCAGTGGCTACTGGCAGGCATTGAGGAAGCCTCCTCACCGCCTGCTCTGACCCCATTTTACCAAGAAATATGCTGCACCTGCCCCCCCCCCCCCCCCCCCACCTTAAATTGCAATAGGCAGTATACAGGGTGCTGATGCCTTGATGCTTCGTGCCCGTGTCAAATTTGACCCAACTTGTAGCGAAGGCATCCACCGAACACTATACATTAATGTCATAGAGGAAAACAGCACAAACGCCCGGCAACTTCTTGCAAAGCTTGCGCATTTGTTGGTAAAATGGGGTTAAAACAGGAAGTAAGATTTCGCATCACTTCCTCACTGCCTATCAGTGGCTACTGGAGCACAATCCGAACATGGATTGAGTTTTAGAGGTAATCAAAAGCACCTTTTTATGCTACTGGTTACCGTATATACTCGAGTATAGGCCGACCCGAATATAAGCCGAGGCCCCCAATTTACCCCCAAAAAACTGGAAAACTTATTGACTCGTGTATAAGCCGAGGGTGAGACATGGCTGTCCATCCCTGTGTGTCCGTCCATCCCTGTGTGTGTGTCCGTCCATCCATCCCTGTGTGTGTGTCCATCCATCCATCCATCCATTCCTGTGTGTGTGTCCGTCCATCCATCCCTGTGTGTGTATCCATCCATCCATCCATCCCTGTGTGTGTGTGTGTGTGTGTGTGTGTATCCATCCATCCATCCCTGTGTGTGTGTGTGTGTGTATCCATCCGTGTGTGTGTGTGTGTGTGTGTGTGTGTGTGTGTGTGTGTGTGTGTGTGTGTGTGTGTGTGTGTGTGTGTGTGTGTCCGTCCATCCATCCATCCCTGTGTGTGTGTCCGTGCAGCCTTGTGTGTGTGTCCAGCCTACCTGTGTCCCGAGCCTCCGTCCCGAGCCGCCGTCGTCCCGAGCCTCCTCCGTCCCGTGCCTCCTCCGTCCCGTGCCTCCTCCGTCCCGTGCCTCCTCCGTCCCGTGCCTCCTCCGTCCCGTGCCTCCTCCGTCCCGTGCCTCCTCCGTCCCGTGCCTCCTCCGTCCCGTGCCTCCTCCGTCCCGTGTCGTGCCGATGGATCGCCGCTCCAGGATCGCCGCTCTTCTCGGCGGCCATTCTACAATTCAAAAGCCGAGCCTCCGCCTCCGCCTGTGATAGGCGGAACACTCAATTTCCCAGCAGCCTGTGTTCCGCCTATCACGGACATCCTCTCATCCTCGTCCGTAGTATGAGAATGAGCGGATGTCCGTGATAGGCGGAACACTGACTGCTGGGAAATTCAGTGTTCCGCCTATCACAGGCGGAGGCGGAGAAGGAGGCGCGGCTTTTGAATTTTAATGTCCGCCGTCTGTCTGCTCGATACGCTGATCGAGCAGTCAGACAGCGGTGACTCGAGTATAAGCCGAGGGGGCACTTTCAGCCTCAAAAAAGAGGCTGAAAATCTCGGCTTATACTCGAGTATATACGGTATGTGCTTTCAGAAAATATATGGTTGGGGGGGGTCTTTTACAAAAACTGTGAAAGCTGTGAAAAATGAAAACCTTGATATTTTTAGAGACATTTTTGCATATGTTCGATTTTCACCAGTTGGCAAAAAGGCGCAATTTAAAATTTACAAACATTTGTTATTTATTTACTGAACACAGATTAAAGGGGTTGTAAAGGTAAATGTTTTTTCACCTTAATGCATTCTATGCCTTAAGGTGAAAAAACATCTGACAGTGCCTGCGCCCCCAGCCCCCGTTTTACTTACCTCACCCCTCGAAAATCCCGCGCTTGCCCCCGTCGTCCTTTCCACTGTTCAGCCTGGCTGCTGATTGGCTGGAGTGGATGGATGGAAAGCAGCGCAGCCATTAGCTCACGCTGCTGTCAATCACATCCACTGATGCGGAGCGCCGGGGGCGGGGTCGTGTGACACACCGAGCAGCTATAGCCGCCGGCTGTATCACGGGAGCGCGCCCGCAGATGCTTCTCACCATGCGAGGGAGCTCGCATGAACGTGAGAAGCACCTGCGGGAGGAAGCAGAGACAGCCGCCGAGGGACCCCAGAAGAGCAGGTTCGGGGCCACTCTGTGCAAAACGAGCTGCACAGTGGAGGTAAGTATAACATGTTTGTCATTTAAAAAAAAAAAAAATTCACTTTACAATCCCTTTAAGCTTTTATATTTAGTAGGAATCTTGTAAAATTTTATGATTTTAGTGTAATTTTTAGCAAAATTATAGTTTTGATAAATATTTGGTAAATATCGCAGGCCCTTAAAATTATTATTATTTTTTTATTCTACTGGTCATGCGGTTTCAAAAAATATATGGTATGGGGTTTGGGGGGGGGGGGGGTCTTTTTAAAAACTCTGAAAGTTTTAAGTGAAAAAGGAAAACCTCCAGACATAAGGCATAAGGGAAAAATAAAACAATGGAAAAATTCCAATGACCCGGCCAGCTAAGTTTAAAAGTGGAGCCCAGGGCCTGGCAGCGAAAGGGTTAAAATTTAAGAACCTAACGTAAAGCCACAAAAAAGTTTGAGAGCTAAACCAACTGATATAAAAAACATACCTGTATCCTTGTCCTTGGCTTTGTAAACTTGTCCATATGTGCCTTCACCAATAATACCAATGATATCAAACTTATCCACGCAGCGTTTACCCCAGTCAATTTCTGTCTGTTTCCTCTCACCATAACGGGGGCAGCATATTCTGAAAGAAAGGGATACAACAAAAGAAATGCATGCAGTTAGATGCGATATTGCCATTTTTGGGGATCCTGATGGAGTTCCAAATTCGATTTAGCCAAGGAAGGTCCAACTAGCTAGAGTCTCTGAAAAAATGAAATAGATGTGAACAGATTGACCTATTAATACTGCCACATTCAGACTTCAAACTGTGGCTAAACCACCGACCAAGGCGGTCACCAGCTATCTATTACACCAGCAGGGCCCTTGAATATGTACTAAAAAAATAAAAAACCTGATAGCCCCATTAACGAGCTTGAATAGATTAAACCACAAGTTAAGCCTTTTTTTACTCTACGTCTTTAGTCAAATTTCCTACTTGTTATGAAAGGATGTTGTGCAGGCACAGCTGGATCCTGTTGAAATCTTTACTGCAGAGAGGTTGGTCTTCTTTGCTATGAAATTCCAGCACTGCCAGGGTTAACAGCTCCCTACATCTTCAATGAGAAAAGTTCTCACACAGATTACACTGCCTTTAACCAAAATGTGAACAAGGAAGATACATCTCTCTCAGACTCTGCGCAATTCACAGATTAGGTTACAGGCAGTGCATTATTATACTGAATTTATATAGCGCCAACAGGTTACATAGCGCTTTACAATATAAAAGGGAGACAATTCAGTTACAATACAATAAAACACAAGAGGGTTAAGAGGGCCCAGCTCATGAGAGCTTACAATCTAATAGAGTGGGTCAAGTGGCACAAAAGGTCGTAACTGTGTGGGATGGAAGTGCTGATGAAAGTGATAAAGAGGAGTTGGAGGCATGATATCTCTTCAGGGATCGCCTAAAGGCAGCCAGACTAGGAGATAGCAGGATTCTAGAGGATGGGAGATACTCTGGAGTGGTCCTGGAGACTCGCTTGGGAGGAGTAGACAAGGGATCTTCAGAGTAGGTGGTCTTGAGAGAAATGGAGAGGAAGGTTTGGGTAATAGTGTAATCAATTTAAAAAAATAAAAATAAATTAAGTGGATAGAAGGGCAGGAGGGGATGGGTCTCCCTTGGATCAACCTAAGTGCAACTCAGTACGAATACCAAAAGTTGTTAACACCCACAGCACTAGAAGTTCAGAGCAAGAAAGACGACCAGGTATCTCTGCTGTAAAATTTACACAGAACCCAGCAGCCTGGGAAACATTTATCACAGGTAAGCAATGGGACTAAAGTTGTAGAGATGGGAAAAAAGTAAAAAATAAATCACAGTTAAAGAGGAAGTAAACCCTGATGAGTTTACTTCCTTTCATTCCCTGCAAAGGTAAAGCAAAATGGACTACTATGCATCGCATAGTAGTCCACTATGTGTCACTTACCATGTGTCACTTACCTGACACAGGAGCCAGCGATGTCACCGCTGTCCCCTGTAGTCCGGCGCATCCATCTGCTCAGTGGGTCTCACTGCTCTGCCGCGGTCATTCAGCGAAGCCGCGATGCCGTCACTCCCACGCATGCGCACGGGAGCCGCCACTCGCGGTATATCGCCGTTGACCGCGGCGCGCTCAGTGCGTCTGCGCGCCGCTGTCTGCGGTGCATGCGCCGTAGACAGTGGTGCCTGTCTTTCGGCAAATATCTCATAAACCGTGTAGGTTTAGGAGATATTTCTTGGACCTACAGGTGAGCCTTAATCTATGCTTACCTTTAGGTGAAAGTTGGTTGTAAGGGTTTACAACCACTTTAAACTATAACTTTAATTACATTTTCCTATATGCCCAGTAAAACTATTTAAACTAAAATGAATGTATAAAGGAATCAACTACATTTGCTCATATATTTAATATGTATGTATAGCAAAAAAAAGGTGTTTTTGCGAAGTAGAAAATGATGAAAAAGAGTGTCAACTTTTTATTGTTATCCATGTAAGTTTTGTTTGTTTTATTATTTGTTTTAATGTATTTAATTTGTTTTATTATTATTTTTATAATCTTTATCAAAACATTTTTTACAATTTTAAACATTTACAAAATCCCAAATTTATCTTCTAAAGTATTTGGGTTACAGTTTATTTTCACAATATAATCAATTTCTATACCTCCTTCTAACCTCTATTCTCTTATATCATGTATTTTCTTATATTTAATCCATACCTCTTGTTTTGACATACACCCATTACTTCTCATTTCTCATTCAAATTCACCAACCACACTGATCCACTCCCATATAGATACCTCAAACAACAAACACCCCTTACCCTTTGCTCCCTTCATCTCTATTTGGGCCCATCTTCTCTACCTCATATTAGATTTAATAAAGATGTTGAAGCTCTAAACTCTTTCAAAATGTGCCCTGTTGTTACTATTTGCTCCTTTAAACCTTTTTCAATCATCATCCTCTACTCCAGGGACAGCATCTCGCTCATCTCACATACCCATTCCTCTATAGAAGGCTCTGTCATATTCTACCACTTCATAGCTATAATAGTCCGTACTGCAGTTAGGAAATATATTAAAATACCAGATATGTGACACTGTACCTTTTGTCCCCTGACATCTCCAACATAGCTCCTCATTGTCAGAGTTTATTTTATGCATATCCACTGGGCATCTATACCATCTGGCTAGTATTTTATAATTTCTTTCTTTCAAATTAGAGAGCGATAATTTGTGTGTTAATTTCTTTTTCCCCCCATTTTGATCTGGGGATAGTAATCCCCAGCTCATCTTCCCATCTCTTTGTATAGGTTAATTCCTGCAAATTTTTTTACATTAAATATTTATAAACATTAGACCAGGCATGTCCAAAGTCCAGCCCGTGGCCCGGTTTTGAACGGCCCGCCTGGTGTGCTGCGGGATCAGGTATGTCAGATGACCCCCATCCCCAGAACTGTGTGAAGCTCCGTCAGCTTCAAAAGTGAAAGTAAAGTGCAGGGAAGTGTGCTGTGCTCTCTGCTTCCCCCTACAATGCAGTACCCGGCTGAATGAGGAAGCTGGAAAGGTACTGTACCGGGCTACAAGCTAGATTAGTTTTAAAATGGCTTTATGTATGTGTGTGCGTGTGCGTGCGTGCACGCGCATGTGTCTGTGCGCGCGCATGCGTGCGTCTGTGCGCGTGCATGCATGCGTCTGTGCGCGCGCATGCATGCGTGCATCTGTGCGCGCATGCATGCGTGCATCTGTGCGCGCATGCATGCATGCGTCTGTGCGCGCATGCATGCGTCTGTGCGCGTGCCTGTCTGTGCACGCCTGTCTGTAAGCGTGTGCCTGTCTGTGTGCGTGCATGTATGTATGTGTGTGTGGATGCACACATGTATGTGTCTGTATGTGTGTGTGGATGCACACATGTCTGTATGTGTGTGGATGCACACATGTATGTGTCTGTATGTGTGGGCGCGCACATGTTCATGTGTCTGCATGTTCATGTGTCTGTATGTATGCAAGTATATGCATGTGTCTGTGTGTGCGCATGTCTGTATATGTGTCTATGCGTTACTTTTAATCCAGACGATCACCCCCCCCCCCCCCCCATTCTTGTACCATCAGAACTGCTTTTGTGGGGCTTGTGTGTGAGATAGCAGCCAGGACTGCTGCTCCTCTGAAAAGCAATCCATACACAGATCGCTTTTCAGAGGCATTTGAAAGGTGGTAAAGAGGCATTATGTTGCCTCCTCACCACCTGTTTTAAGCCCGTAAATGCAGCATCGCTATACCACAATTGTGCAATCCACACAGTTGCGGGGTAGTTGCAGTGCAGGCCCATTCACCCTGGGTATACCTCCAGCTGCAGCCACAGCATGTGTACACTCCTAGCTGCTCCCTCTGCAGCTAAAGGGGGAGAAGTTGGGGGTGGTAAGAAAAAGCTTAACCATGTAGTTTTACTGCCCCTCCAACAAGCCCTTGGTTCACATCTGCGTGGCTGCATGCTGCGTGTAGGGCAGCCCATGCATTTCAATGGGCTTCCCTACCCACAAAAATGCAGGGAAAAGTCCCAGAGCTTTTTTTTTTTTTATTATTGCACTGCACCAAAAGCACCCCACGTTCCCAATGTGTGGGGTACCATTAAGAATTAACGGTACCCCTAAAGAGCAGAGCATTTGTCTGTGTGTCGGGAACGAGCGAGGCAAGAGAATTGTTGTTGGGCAGTGTATGAGTGCTCGAACGACCAAATTTTAATGGCTCAAAGAATGTCAGGCAAAATGGTTGGCCCTCACACATGTTCACTTCATCAAATCTGGCCCTCTTTGGAAAAAAGTTTGGACACCCCTGCATTAGACTATACATCCCTCAGGCTACAACCCTCCCAGCTGCAGACAGACCTCAGTACGTCAACAAGCAGTATAACGTAAAGATAAAAAGGAGGGGCAGCTGCTGTGTCAGGAGGTGAATTACAGAGAAAAGGATTTTACGGTGAGCACAAAAAAAATCCTATTTTCTCTTATATTCACCGACCGACACAGCTCCTCTCTTTATCAAATGGGACGTCCCCAAGCAGTACCAAAATGAGGGGTGGGAAAAACAGCATAAAAACCTTCATCCACCATGGCAAGTGGGAACTAGTGAAACTATACCTACAAAAAAACAACAGTGTATGGAAAACCACCACAAAACAACAGGGTATCCTCAACAGGAGTAATCACCTAAGACCGCACCAAACTGCGGAAGTAATGCAACAGTGCATTAACATAACAGTAGTTTTCATCAAAAAAACAGGAAAAATATATATTGCATATTCAATTGTAACTACACAGCCGCCTGCAAAACGTTGCGGCCAAAACAGGCATCAGCTGATGCACTGACGTCTACCTTGTAGAACCTGGTAAACGTGTGGACAGATGACCAGGTCGGCGCTTTACACACCTGAGCGACCGACGCTTGGTGTCGGAAGGCCCAAGACGTTCCGATTGCCCTTGTGGAGTGGGTCGTGACCGGAAAGGGGGACTGATCCACATCTCTCGAAGCTACATGGTGGCGAACCCTCTGGTTCTAGGGGTTCACCCTTAATTTCTAATTTCTGATTTCCCTTTCCCCTTCTATTCTTTTCACCCCTCCTTTACTTATTTGCCTTGTTTTATTTTTCTTCTTCCCCCCCAAGGCCCCTACCCTCTCCCCTTCCCAAGCTCTTCCCTCCTATTCTCTACCAACTATTTTCTCTGTAATTCTCATCTGAGGCTCTCTGATACTCCTAATCTCTGTCAAACACAATGGAAACCTGTCTTCAGGCTAATTCTGCATGAGGTATTCAAATTCTGTTTGCTAACTCAATTCAGTAGCATTGTTATAGTATTTTGGATCCTCGCTTGAAGTGGAACTATTTGGCTAAGTTGTTAGCAATCATATTTTACAACTCTGGTGCCAGCTCCTGGTACGTTGTATTATGGTTCTGTAGACAATCTTTAGTTTATTTGACTGTATAACCGTGGATCACATTGTGTTTCTTCCACAATCGTGGATCACATTGTGTTGTGTTGCTCCTATTGTATTATTATTTGCCTCAATAAAACTCTTTAATGAAAAAAATAAAAATAAAAACAATATTGTATGCTTCAATTTCCATCCAAAACCCCTTTTAACCTCTATCCCTTACAGTCAATACCTAAGAGCAAGACGCAATTGTTTGGATAATGTACATTTTGATCAAGAAACTCAGTAAGACTTCATGAACGTGGATACTCAAATTCCCCTTTAACCACTTTCAGACTGGACCATTTTGCTGGTCAAAGACCAGACCACTTTTTGCGATTCGGCACTGCGTCGCTTTAACTGACAATTGCGCGGTCATGCGACGTGGCTCCCAAACAAAATTGACGTCCTTTTTTTCCCACAAATAGAGCTTTCTTTTGGTGGTATTTGATCACCCCTGCGGTTTTTGTTTTTTGCGTTATAAACAAAAATAGAGCGACAATTTTGAAAAAAACTAATTTTTTACTCTTTGTTATAATAAATATCCCAAAAAAAACATTTTTTTCCCTCAGTTTAGGCCGATACGTATTCTTCTACATATTTTTGGTAAAAAAAAAATCGCAATAAGCGATTGATTTGCGCAAAAGTTATAGCGTTTACAAAATAGGGATAGTTTTATAGCATTTTAATTAATAATTTTTTATTATTATTTTTTTACTAGTAATGGCGGCGATCAGCGATTTTTATTGTGACTGCGACATTGTGGGGGACCCATCGGACATTTTTGAGACCATTGTCATTTATACAGTAATCACTGCTATATAAATGCAGTGATTCCTGTGTAAATGACACTGGCAGTGAAAGGGTTAACCAGTGGATGGCAGTGTAGGGGTTAAGTGTTCCTAGGGGTGTGTTACTAACTGTGGGGGGGTTGGGCTTTCATTTAGTGAACACTGATCTCTGCTCCAATCACATGGAGCAGATATCAGCGTCACTAGTTGCTAGGCAGAATGGAGAAATGCTGTTTACACAGCATTTCTCCCGCGACCGGACTCACGGGGGTCCCGACCAGCACGGGAGCGCACCGCCGGCGGCGCGCTCCCGATGGCAGGGCGGCATTGAAGATTGGACATACATTTATGCCAATATGCCTGCCCGTGCCATTCTGTCGGCGTACATCGTCGTGCGCTGGTCGGGAAGTGGTTAAAGAAAGCTTACAAATGATCCAAAAGTAGGTCACACCAGGACCTATTTAAAAAATAAAAAATAAAAAAGGATGAAACAACCAGAATTACAAAATACTAAATAAATCAACAAAGGCAGGTAAAACAAATTATCACAAAGCGTTGGCATATTTTAACCACTGACTCCTCATTTGCTCCATTTGTGCTTGAAAAAACCCACTATTACTTATAGAGAAGGGTTACATACATTAGGGATCAACTAGTCTATAGTGAGTTTTGATAAATGAGAGGTGATAGCTGTAAAACTTTGGGCACATTCCCTTGTAAACGATACACATATTCTCCACTCATGGATGCCCATACACGTCATCTAGTCCTATGGGAACACTTTTAGACCCATGCATTATGTAAACTGCAAAACCCCAGGAGTTTAGTATAATTTTTTCCAACAACGTGAACTTACCATTACCACCAGGCCTTAATGAGCATATAATTTCAAATGGTTTTTACAAGGTTTCATATCAGGAGGATGTAAACTTAATTAGTAATTGGGTGTGTGTGCTTGTTTATATAATTATTGGAATATGTGACCGGATATACCTCTAGGCCTTGATATTTTTTTAGATTTTCTCTATTATGCAATTTTTTGTGTTATCTCAAATGTTATGTATTACAATGCATTTCCTATGTTTTCCATCCTGTACACGTGTTGCGTTCTAGACTGGAGGGGATTCTGTGGACATGTGGTGGATGTGCCTCTGGCCCCTCAATCGCTGTCTGCATTACCCAACATGCAGGACTCTAGTGGGTCCTCCAACCAGAGTCCTATTTTTGGCCTGCGTAGGAGCAAGGGCGCTTTTTCATCTTCCAGAGACACGCTGCACTTCTGCCCGAAATGCGTTCCAGATTGGAGCGCATGTCCGGCCTTTGCTGCACGTCAGCAGGGATGTGGGCAGAGCTGCGCCACATCACTGGGGGACTGCATCACAGTGCCGCTCCAGCCAGCCTATGGCGGGGTAGCCTGTGGAGACCAGCAGCTGTAACTTATCAGGATTACAGATGGGAGGCGTTCCCCAAATGACCATAGTATATACAGCATACCACCCCATATGTCTGCCTTTGTCTAGAGCACAGTTATCAAGCTGGTGGACCTCCAGCTGTTGCAGAACTACAAGACCCACGAAGCATTACAAGGCTGATAGTTACAATCATGACTCCCAAAGGCAGAAGCAAGATGGGACTTGTAGTTCTGTGACAGCTGGAGGTCCACAGATAGAGCACCCATGGCCTAGAGCATACACACTACAGGTGGACATGCTGCTCCTTTTCACAAGGTATTTCATCCACCATTTTTTACTTATACATACACACTAGAGAGAAATGGTAACTATTTCTTTGCCTACTTATACAACATATGAACAAACCAAACCTGTTTGATTTGTTCATAAACGACCTGGAGGATGGGGTAAACAGTTCAATCACTGTATTTGCAGACGATACTAAGCCAAGTAGGGCAACAGTTTCTCCGCAGGAAGTGAAAACCTTGCAAAAAGATCTGAACAAATGAATGGGGTGGGCAACTACACGGCAAATGAGATTTAATGTAGAAACATGTAAAATAATGCATTCGGGTGGAAAAATATGAATGCAATCTATACACTAGGGGGAGAACTTCTGAGGGAATCTAGGATGGAAAAGGACCTGGGGGTCCTAGCAAATGATAGGCTCAGCAATGGCATGCAATGCCAAGCTGCCGCTAACAAAGCAAACAGAATATTGGCATGCATTAAAAAGGATATTCCAGAGATAAAACAATAATTCTCCCACTCTACAAGACTCTGGTCCGACCACACCTAGAGTATGCTGTCCAGTTCTGGGAACCAGTCCTCAGGAAGGATGTACTGGAAATGGAGCGAGGATCTAAATGAAGGGTCTGAAGGATATTAGTTAAGAGTAAAGGTTGCGAGCACTGAACTTATTCTCTCTGGAGAAGAGACGCTTGAGAGGGGATATGATTTCAATATACAAATACCATACTGGTGACCCCACAATAGGGATAAAACTTTTTCGCCGAAGGGAATTTAACAAGACTCATGGCCACTCATTAAAATTAGAAGAAAATAAATTTAACCTTAGACTGCATAGAGGGTTCTTTAATGTAAGAGTGGCAAGGATGTGGAATTCCCTTCCACAGGCAGTGGTCTCAGCAGAGGGCATTGATGGTTTCAAGAAACTATTAGATAAGCCCCTGAACGACCGCAACATACAGGGATATACAATGCCATACTGACATATGGTCACACACATGGGTTGGACTTGATGGACTTGTGTCTTTCAACCACTCCTATGTAACCAGTACAATCCTAGGCTATTGAGATATCAATCTCATATACCCTATGAATTTCTATTTTGAATGTATTTTTTTTTTTTCGTGGATGCAATACGGATTACCATATTCCCCTACAAGTGAGTATATTTCCATATCTCTGCTTGTTTTAAGTATTAACAGCAACCATTACTTACATAAATGTATACTACCATAAGACCTACGCTCACATATATGTTTATGAATAGATTCTCAGATGTAACTAATGTAATCAAATTTCTTGTGTCTATTTCTAAAAGGAAATATACCCCATTCCCTGAGGAAGGACTATATGTCTGAAACATGTTCACCTGGGCTGACCTGAAGTTGAACATAGACAACTCTATGGATGGATTAGATGGTTTATAAGGGTAACGTACACCAAGCTAGGAGATATGATATGTATAGTATTGTATGTTTTTTGTCACCATGTCATTTTTATAGGGCGTACGTTTCCCTTTTTACAATAAGTTTTCAATAAAATGTATACAATTTTTATATGTGTGTACATTGGAATGTGCCTTCAAAGTCCATGAGGGATTTTTGGATGCACTACATGCATAAAAATATGCGGCAGGAGAGGTGTAATCACATGGCTAATGGGATAGAGTATTTAGAGAGTGGAAGAAGTTGCACTGGGTCCACTTCGAGAAGATATCGGGAAGTGACGAAATGCATATGATGGAGCCTTCTTGTTTGCAACGTCATTTTCACTCAGGGCGGAACACATACTTAAAGAGCAGCTACAGTCTGAAAAGCCAATTTATAACATCTTTGTCTTGGTTGTAGATAACATCATCCACATTGGATATTGCTGTACATTTTAAACCTCAATTTACTTATCAAATCATTTGTTTTTATTCGCCACGGATTCTAGAAGCAGCCATGGTAGCTTTGTGCAGCTGAAGATGGCCTGCATTTATAAAAAAAAATACTATCTGACAATATTACAATTTTTTACGATCCAAAGTTAGCAGAACTATGGGTGGGCACTACAAGAAGTGTAAGGTAAAAATATTAAAATCCTAAGTTGTCCTGAAAAAATACAAGGTACAATTTACCTGGATAAACAGAGTAGTTGCGATGACATGGACAGTTTTACTAACAGATGTCAAAGTTGTAAAATCAAATTTGTGAGTTAGGATTTGTGTTACTCTCCGCCATGAAGGGGGTTAATAAACATTGGTGAATGAGTTTTTCATATACTGTATGAGGTTATGGAGTAATGTTGAGGAATTCGGCCCATTCTGGGAGTGTTTCCTGCTGGTTCATAGAAGAAAGGAGACCTGATAGTGTAATTTACCCTTAAAAGGACAAGTCCAGCCTGAGCATTTTAGGCTTGGCTTCTCCTAAGGGTCACAGGAGTGCAATTAGTTTTGTACTCCTGTGACCCAATTTCAGCTGAGAGCAATTTGAAGTCCGCTCTTTGCTGACGTCACTGCAATCCGTCGAGGTAGCACGTCATCCTGACATAGGAAGCCTGGATCTGCCAGCTGCCTTGATTGATGGCAGTCTTAGCGAGCCGATGAGACGGCCACTCCACTTTACTCCACAGCTCAGCATTCCAATGAGTGTGGAGGAGCAGAGCAGGAGAGATGCCAACAGACAGCAGCTCTACGCTCGGGGAGGTGAAAGAACTAAAAATTGGCGGTGTTCAGTGACTCGTTTCTTAGTGCAAACACGCTGGTCTGATGCTGCATCCACCTAGGGAAGTATGATTATCCAAAACAAAAAAAAATAAAAATATATTTATCTTTTTAAAGCAGTTGTAACCCCCGCAAAAAAAAAAAAAAAGACATAACGTCATCCCAGAGCGGGTGGGGGTGCACAGTGGGTTACTCTGGGACAGAGGGGAAGGAGCCTCTTTCCTTTCTTCTCAGTTGTAGATCACCTAAAGTGTCACAGCTTGTTTCCAGGGACAAGTACTCAGCAGAGTGGTTTGCTACCACTATGTCAAGCAGGTAAAGCAGAGAAACATAGGAGAGGCTCTCTGGGGTAGTATGTTTAACACTCAATGTAAGTTTATTCAATATAAAGCAAAAAATAGGGTATTCACATTTAAAACTAGCAACCATGCATTGTATACAAACGAGCAGTGAGCTCGGATGGTAAAAACATCACTCTCGGTGTCCTGTGTCTAACATGTATAGTATCATTGTATTTATGCTAACTGTTAAGTACTCTTTATCGATTGTAATTAGCCAGTTTTTACTCCTATTTTGCACATTATTGATCACGGTTTTTATAATTTTACATATATATATTTTTTTGTCCCATATCCATGTCCACGTTGTAAGTGGGTATTTATATTATCACAGTCCACATTGGAGCGCTACACCATCAATTGATTGTTTTTGCATACATTTAATACATAAACCCTAGGGCAGGTATATTCAATTAGCTTACCTACAGCTGTTGCAAAACTACAAGTCCCATCATGCCTTTGCCTCTGGGTGTCATGCTTGTGGCTGTCAGAGTCTTGCTATGCCTCATGGGACTTGTAGTTCTGCAACAGCTGGAGGTCCGCTAATTGCATATCCGTGCCCTAGAGTAAACATAATGCAGTAATAACTGAAATGCCTGCAGATACACAGTAACAGGCGATCAGCCACCACGGCAAACATCTAAAAAAAAAAAAAAAAAAAAAATGGACACAAACTTACTTTGGTCTCTTCCTTACTGGTGGTTGTGGAGATGTTACTACTTTGGGTTCTGGAGACTCAGGAGGGGATGGGTCTCCTCCTGGAAGTTCAGGAGGTAATGGAAGGTCAGTCAGGAGGTGCCTAGGTCTCTGTTCTTTATTTTTTTTGACAGGTTTTAAGGGGATAATCTCCATGGGACTGTAAAAAGAAAATATACATAGGAATTACAATCAGTGCAATTAATACACTTCAAAAATGAATATAACTACTCAAATTACATCAATAGATGTGAAAAAAATATGAAAAAGTGCTTCACAGCCAAATACTGTGAAAGTGATTCCATGACACCTGTAAAAAAATTTCAAAATAAATCAGTGTACGGCAGCAAAACAATATACAATCCAAATTCCCTTAAGGTTATGTCTAATCATACACATCCCAAAAATTGCGAATATGGGAAGAAGAAAAAAAAAAAGTATATAAATATGGAAAAACAAAATCTATATTCCTATACTTCAAAGCACCCCATGCCGCTCTCTTCATGCACAAGCCATCATCGGGCGAAGGTCCTGCTCACCTCCATACAAAAATCAAAAATTTCTACTTTTTATACCCCAGGCAGATTCCTCCAAACCAAAGTTAATGGCTTCCATCCTCAACTCAACGAGGATCCCGCCAGACTACGCTCCTATTAAGCAAGGTAAAAAGAATGAACATAGTGTACTCTGTTTTGAGACTTTATTAAAACCCTGATTAACCACCGGGCACTTAAACTCCTTCCTAACCAGACCAATGTTCAGCTTTCGGCGCTCTCACATTTTGAATGACAATTACTCAGTCATGCAACACTGTACCTGTATGAAATTTTTGCCCTTTTTTCCCACACAAATAGAGCTTTCTTTTGGTGGTATTTAATCACCTCTGGGTTTTTTTTTTTTTTTTGCGCTATAAAATAAAAATAAAAAAGACTGAAAATTCTGTAAAAAAAAAAGATTTTTTCTTAGTTTGTTATAAAGTTTAGCAACTTATTAATTTTACTTCATAATTTGTGGCCAAAATTTACACTGATGCATATCTTTGGTAAAAATAAGTAAAAATTGGTGTATATTATTAGGTCTTTGTGAAAGTTATAGAGTCCACAACTATGGTGCCAATATCTTAAAATTGATCGTACCTGAAGTATTGACGGCCTAACTCCTTTCTTGAGACCCTAACATGCCAAAAAAGTACAAATACCCCCCAAATAACCCCTTTTTGGAAAGAAGACATTCCAAGTTATTTAAAAAGATGCATGGTGAGGTTTTTGAAGTTGTAATTTTTTCCCCACAATTCTTTGCAAAATCAAGATTTTTTTTTTTTTCACAAAGTTGTCATATTAGCAGGTTAATGCTCACACACAGCATATGCATTAGAGGTCGACCGATATGGGTTTTTTTCTGGCCGATGCCGATATTTAGAAATCATGGCGGTCGAGAGCCGATATATGATGCCGATTTTTTTGGGCCGATATGTTAGGCCGATTTTTTTTTTTTTTAATCCCCCTTGATCTCATAAAATCTAACACACCTTTCCCACTGGGGCATTTTTCAGGCGCTTTTGGGCTAAAAATAGCGCCTGTAAAGTGCCTGCAAAATGGCTCCCCTGCAGTCTGTGTGAAAGACAGAGTGCTTTCACACTGAGGTGATGCGCTGGCAGGATCTTAAAAAAAAAGTCCTGCAAGCAGCACGTTTGGAGTGATTTATACCGCTCCTCCACCACTCCTGCCCATTGATATGAATGGGCACCACTGCCGAAGCGCATGCAATGCGAATTGGCAGCGGGGCTTCACGGGCGCATTTAGCCTCTTCCTCGGCCGCTAGCTGGGTTTTATGTGCCCCACTAGCACCGCTAAAATGATGGTAAAGAGCCGCTAAAATTTGCAGCGTTTTACCATCAACGTATGCCCGCTCCAGTGTGAAAGCAGCCTTCATAAGTGATACAGAAAATTTCTTACATTTATTAAACAAAACAAACCGCCAATCAGTTTACTTGTATGTATGATTTAGATAAAAAAAAAAACTATATATTAAATAAAAACAGGTAGTCAAAACGTTTGGACGAAAAAAAAAAAATTGGCTAACTTTACTGTTTTTAATTTTTTTTCCCCAAAAAATGCATTTGAAAGACCTCTGTGCAAATGCCGTGTGACAAAGTATTGCAACAACCGCTATTTTGTTCCCTAGGATCTCTGCTAAAAAAATATATATAATTTTTGGGGGGTCTAAGTGATTTTCTGGCAGAAAATACTGGATTTTTACTTGTAAGCAACAAGTGTCAGAAAAGATTTAGTCTTTAAATGGTTAAACTGAGAACTTCTACACACTGAGATGACTTCATTCATTCAAGTGTAAACATTGTATCTAGGGATGCACCGAATGGGTTTTTTGATGCCGAAACCGATACCGAAAATGAAAAATACACTAGGCCGAAAACCGAAACCGATCCCGAAACAGGACCGATACCGAAAATGACTGTTTTCAAAAAATATTTTTATACAGGAGATGGTCAGAGACTGGGGACATGGTACAGTAGGTGGTCAGAGGCTGGGGACACGGTACAGGAGGTGGTCAGAGGCTGGCGACACGGTACAGGAGGTGGTCAGAGACTGGCGACACGGTACAGGAGGTGGTCAGAGACTGGCGACACGGTACAGGAGGTGGTCAGAGACTGGCGACACGGTACAGGAGGTGGTCAGAGACTGGCGACACGGTACAGGAGGTGGTCAGAGACTGGCGACACGGTACAGGAGGTGGTCAGAGACTGGCGACACGGTACAGGAGGTGGTCAGAGACTGGCGACACGGTACAGGAGGTGGTCAGAGACTGGCGACACGGTACAGGAGGTGGTCAGAGACTGGCGACACGGTACAGGAGGTGGTCAGAGACTGGCGACACGGTACAGGAGGTGGTCAGAGACTGGCGACACGGTACAGGAGGTGGTCAGAGACTGGCGACACGGTACAGGAGGTGGTCAGAGACTGGCGACACGGTACAGGAGGTGGTCAGAGACTGGCGACACGGTACAGGAGGTGGTCAGAGACTGGCGACACGGTACAGGAGGTGGTCAGAGACTGGCGACACGGTACAGGAGGTGGTCAGAGACTGGCGACACGGTACAGGAGGTGGTCAGAGACTGGCGACACGGTACAGGAGGTGGTCAGAGACTGGCGACACGGTACAGGAGGTGGTCAGAGACTGGCGACACGGTACAGGAGGTGGTCAGAGACTGGCGACACGGTACAGGAGGTGGTCAGAGACTGGCGACACGGTACAGGAGGTGGTCAGAGACTGGCGACCTGATAAAAGAGATAAGTGCAGCCAGTGTTGCCCCCAGTGATGCAGCCAGTGTTGCCCCCAGTGATGCAGCCAGTGTTGCCCCCAGTGATGCAGCCAGTGTTGCCCCCAGTGATGCAGCCAGTGTTGCCCCCAGTGATGCAGCCAGTGTTGCCCCCAGTGATGCAGCCAGGTAATCAGCGAGTACTTACTGTCTTGGTGCATCCCCAGTTGTAGGTGTAATTCTGGGAGGTGATCCTGTGTTTACCTACAGGGAATGTCCGCTCTTATCAATAGTTTTCTTAGATAAACACATCAGTCTAATGTAAAAAAAATGTGGCAATGCTGTGAAAATCTCCTTCCTCTGATGCAGCCAGCGATGCCCCTGTGCAGTGAAGAGAGCCGCCTGGTTGAATAGAGCGCCGGGAACATCACAGCTTTAATTTCAATAGCTGTGTGTTCCCCGTCGCGCGCCGTCACACACAGCCCCTCCCCCTTGTCCAGGCACTTTGATAGACAGATCACCCGTCCAATCTGGACAGGTGATCTGTCTATCAAAGTAACCCCGGACAAGGGGGAGGGGCTGTGTGTGACGGCGCGCGACGGGGAACACACAGCTATTGAAATTAAAGCTGTGATGTTCCCGGCGCTCTATTCAACCAGGCGGCTCTCTTCACTGCACAGGGGCATTGCTGGCTGCATCAGTCCTGCGCTATTCACCCCCATCATGGGAGGCACCAGGGGCGGGGGCAGGGTTCCACCCCAGGCCCCGCCCCATTTTCGGCTCAATTATCGGCCGTTTTTTCCTTTCGGCAAATTGCCGAAAAGGGCATTTTCGGCCGATATGTTTCGGCGGCCGAAATTTCAGTGCATCCCTAATTGTATCATTTTGCTCTTTTCTTGGCAGACTGCCCAGAGAGGATGAAAGACGTTTCTATGACGACTCAGGCAACTTACACTGACTTCTATTACAGAAGTAATTTCCAAGTCCCACTTTTCTAAATCGGCCTTTTTATCATCGCAATCGGCCGATGCCGATTAATAAAAAAACGGCAAATATTGGCCGATATATCGGTCGACCTCTAATATGCATACCACAAATTACACCCCAAAACACATTTTGCTCTTACTTCCGAGTATGGCGACACCACATGTGAGACTTTTACACAGCGTGGCCACATACAGTGGCCCAACATGCAGGGAGCACCATCAGGTGTTCTGGAGCACCCAGGCCAATTCTGAAATTTCTCTCCTACAAGTAAAAATCATAATTTTTTGTAGAAAATTACATAGAACCCCAAAACATTATATATGTTTGTTTTAGCAAAGACCCTGGAGAATACAATGGCTTTTTATCTCGCACGGTATTTGTGCAGCAATTTTTCAAACTAATTTTTTTGGGGGGAGTTTTGTTTTTTTTAAAGCACAAAACAGTAAAGTTAGCCCAATGTTTTTACATAATGTGAAAGATGAAGTTACGCTGAGTAAATAGATACCTAACATGTCACCCTTCAAAATTGCACACACTCGTGGAGCGGCGCCAAATGGCGCTACTTAAAAATCCCCATAGGCGACGCTTTCAATTTTTTTACTGGTTACATGTTGAGTTAGAGAGGAGGTCTAGGGCCAAAATGATTGCTCTCGCTCTGACATTCACAGCGATACCTCGCATGTGTGGTTTGAAAAATGTTTTCTATTTGGGCGGGACTTAGGCCCGGGCGCCTAAAAATTATTTATTTTTTTATTGTTCATTTTACTTTATTTTAGTTTGAAATTTTTTCACCAAAAATACATTTTTTTGATCACTTTTATTCCTATTGCAAGGAATGTAAACACGTTCCCTCTCACCTCCCGTAAGAATGATCAAACAGTGGAACAGCTGCGATGATCATTCTTATGGTGTAGGGAATTGCTGGCTGAAATGTTATCTGAAGGATGCCTGTAGCTGCAGGCATTATTCAGATATCCCCACACAAAGTCAAGGACGTCATATGGAAGTGGTTAAAATGCATTTATTTTTATTTTTTAACACAAAGTTGTCCATTTATACAATATTTCAAACACATAGCATATACATACCAAAAACGACATCCAAAATAGATTCTCCTACTCCTCCTGAGTACAGCGATACCACGTGTGAGACTTGCACAGCCTGGCCATATACAGAGAGTATGGCAGGTACAGAGCATTGCCAGGGTACGGCAGAGCATTGCCAGGGTACGGCAGAGCATGGAGGGATGGCTGAACGGGATGGATGGCTGGATGTGACTGCAATGGTCACAGAGCAGCACTGTGGGCACTACAGATCCAGCCCACAGCTATGCTGCCATCTGATCGGTACAGAGAGGAGAGGGAGGAATCGGCGACATGACGCTGGTTTGTTTACAAGTGATCGCTCCATCGTTTGACGGAGCAATCACGTGGTAAGCGGCCACAATCAGCGGCCGTTTAATTCGTGAGGTCACTGACATTCTTGGGTGCGCGCCTGGAATTCTTACAAACTCGACTCCTCCCCAGGCACGTTATGCCACAGGATAGAGCTTCTTCGGCAAAGCCCGCTAGAGGTGGTCAGCTGGATAATACTGTTTTGAGATGCTTGCATATTTTACTTTTGTGTGTTTTTAAGTGGGGTTTTAATAAAGGGTCAAAACAGAGTAAACTATGTTGGTCCTTTTTTCCTTGCTTAAAGTGGAGGGCCACCCTGAAAACAAAAAAAATATTAAAAATTACAAAAAAATATAAAAAAAAAAAAAAATGAAAAAAATTTTTTTTTTTACTTACCAGAAATGCCTGTTGCTAGGCACTTTCTCCTAATCTTCCTCTTCCTCCTCCGCAGAGATCTTCTGTCTTCGTTGCGGCGTCTTCTGGGTAACGAGTCGCGCTGTGTTCTGGGAACTGTGTGTTCCAGAACACAGCGCGTCCCATTCAGAAAGCGCTGCGGGACTCGCGCATGCGCAGTAGCTGCGGGACTCGCGCATGCGCAGTAGGAAACGGGCAGTGAAGCCGTAAGACTCCACTGCCTGTTTCCCTTACAAGGAATGGCAGCACCGGGACCCGAGAGCCGAGGGACGGGTCGGCCTCGGGCGGCCGACATCGCGGGCACCCTGGACAGGTGAGTGTGTTGATTAAGTCAGCAGCTGCAGTGTTTGCAGCTGCTGACTTTTTTTTTTTTTTTGTATAACCGGCCCTCCTCTAAGTTAGCTGCTGCCATAACCCTGGTATTTAATGTAATGTACATTTACAGTTAAGTCGGCAAGTGGTTAATATGCAAGCTGAATCTGTGGTGATCCTCGTGAGTCACAAGAACGGAAGCCGTTCACTAACTAAAGAAGACTGGAGGAATCTGCCTGGGGTATAAAAAGAGGGGAGCGATTTTTGATTTGTATGGAGGTGAGCAGGCCCTTCACCTGGTGATGAATTGTCTCTGTGCAGGAAGAGAGCAGGCATGGGGTGCTTTGAAGTATAGGAATATACAGTGGGGATGGAAAGTATTCAGACCCCCTTAAATTTTTCACCCTATTATATTGCAGCCATTTGCTAAAATCATTTAAGTTATTTTTTTTCCTCATTAATGTACCCCATATTGACAGAAAAACACAGAATTGTTGATATTTTTTCAGATTAAAAAAGAAAAACTGAATTATCACATGGTCCTAAGTATTCAGACCCTTTGCTGTGACACTTATATTTAACTCAGGTGATGTTAATTTCTTATGATCATCCTTGAGATGGTTCTACATCTTCATTTGAGCTCAGCTGTGTTGATTATACTAATTGGACTTGATTAGTAAAGACCTTACAGCTCACAGTGCATGTCAGAGCAAATGAGAATCATGAGGTCAAAAGGAACTGCCTTAAGGCTAGGTTCACACCATAGCGATGCGGGAACGCCGCAAATCCGCAGCGTTTTTCCGCATCGCATGCCTCCCGCCGGCAGTTCACACTGCCCTATGCGGACTGCTGGGAGTGTCAATGAAATCTTAATGACACCCCCAGACCAGTCCGCATATCGCAGTGCGATCTGCAAACTCGGACAGGAATCGGATCGCATGGTGTGAACACCCATGCGATCCGATTCTGCTGCAGACCAAAAAAAGGGTCCTGTGCGAGTTTGCGGCGGGTGCGATGCGAATTCAGCCATACTATCTGTATGGCTGAACTCGCATCGCAAAGACAGATCGGATGTGATTTGCACTGCAGTGCGGTGCGAATCACATCCGGGTCTCCCACCCGCAGCGGTGTGAACCCAGCCTAAGAGCTCAGAGACAGAATTGTGGCAAGGCACAGACATGGCCAAGGTTTCAAAAAAAATTCTGCTGCACTTAAAGTGGTTGTAAACCCTTACAAACCACTTTGACCTACAGGTAAGCCTAGATTAAGGCTTACCTGTAGGTCCAATAAATATCTCCTAAACCTACACAGTTTAGGAGATATTTACAAAAAGACAGGCACAGCTGTCTGCGGCACATGCGCCGTAGATAGCGGTGTGCAAGCGCACTGGGCATGCTGCTGCCAACTGCGATATGCCGTTAGTGGCGGCTCCTGTGCGCACGCGTGGGAGTGACATCATCGCTGCTCCGGCGCTGTGAGTGGCCGGAGCAGCGATACCCGGAAGATGGAGACTCCACGCTACAGGGGACAGCGGTGACATCGCTGGCTCCTGTGTCAGGTAAGTGACATATAATGGGCTACTATGCGATGCATAGTAGCCCATTATGCTTTACATTTGCTGGGAGACAAGAGGAAGTAAACCCATCCTCTTTAAGGTTCCCAAGAGCACAGTGGCCTCCATAATCCTTAAATGGAAGACATTTGGGAGGACCAGAACCCATCCCAGAGCTGGCCGCTTGGCCAAACAGCTATCGGGGGAGAAGAGCCTTGATGAGAGAGATAAAGAAGAACCCAAAGATCACGATGGCTGAGCTCCAGAGATGCCGTCGGGAGATGGGAGAAAGTAGTGGAAAGTCCACCATCACTGCAGCCCTCCATAGGTCGGGGCTTTACGGCAGAGTGGCCCGACGGAAGTCTCTACTCAGTGCAAGACACACAGCCTGATGAGACCAAGATAGAACTTTTGGCCTTAATTCTAAACGGTATGTGTGAAGAAAAGCAGTCTGAATACTTAGGACCATGTGATTTCAGTTTTTCTATTTTATGAAGTCTGCAAAAATGTCAACAATTCTGCGTTTTCTGTCAATATGGGGTGCTGTGTGTACATTAATCAGGAAAAAAAAATAACTTAAATGATTTTAGCAAATGGCTGCAATAGAACAGAGTGAAAAATTTAAGGGGGTCTGAATACTTTCCATCCCCACTGTATTTCACCGACGATTGATTTTTTTATTTTTTTTTATATTCACAATTTTTTGGCTCTATGATTACACATAACCTTATGGGACTTTGGACTGTATATTAATTGTTTTGCCATGCTACACCAATTTATTTCGCAGCGTGAAGAGAAAATGTCATGAAGAAAAGGATATATGACTTTGATACGGTCATTATGCTACCGGACTAAGGTAAACAAGGCAAAATAAAATTCCTCTTTTCACAAGAAAGATTGACATACTGTCTACCATCCTTCTTGCTAACCCATCCAACAGACTATTATAAACGCTTTGCTGTTGCCTCTTATTTGACAGCTTGAGCTTAGATGGCACCCTGGTTGAGAGAGGCTGATCTAGTGATTAGATCAGCCTCTCTTAACCAGAGTGCTATCCGAGTAAGTCAGGGATGCTGTAGCATCCTGGCTGAGAAACACGGGGTTAGAAAGCAAAAGCAAAGAAACGCTTAACGCCATGTCGGCAGAGTGGGAGCTCAATCAAGGTAATAGTAATTAATGTGCAGAGCCCCGATGTGCTTCACCTCCCTCTACCATGCATGTGTGTATGTATGTCACTTTTAACCCTAACCCTTAAACTATGTTGCCTCCTCACTGTTTTAACCCCCTAAATGTCAAACCATGATGCCACAACCACATGTAATACATGCAGTTGCGTTGCGAAGCAGCTTCAGAGAGGCCCCATTCACTTGGTACTGCCCATCAAATGCAACAGGAAGTATAATTCTTGCTGCAGCTCAGAAGCAAAGCATCATTCCCATGGCACATCTACAATCCTGGCCACTGTCTCTGCAGCTAAAGAGGGAGTGGCTGGGGGGTAAAATTACAGCGCGGCTGTGTGGATTTACCATCCCCTGCTCAACCTCAAGTGTGGGATGCCTCAATATTTTAAAAGGGTGCAGTGAAAAAAGGTTGAGGAACACTACGCTAGATGGCGGCAGTGAACCTATTCTTTGTGGAAAAACAAAATTTACCTTCAGAGGTCTGGCCTGCAACGTCTGTGTGTACAAAGTCCGCCATAGACAATGGGGTTGATGTACTCAAAGAATGCAGGCTGTTCACTTTTTAAAGTGTATATTTATTCTCTATATTAAAAGCAAATAAGATGATTAGAGGTTGACCGATATATCGGCCGATATTTGGCGTTTGTTAATCGGCATCGGTCGATTGTGCTGTTAAAAAAGGTGGATTACATCTTCAGCACTACTTGTAAATGACTTCTGTAATCTTAGTCAATGCAAGTTGCCCGACTACAGTGGAAGACTTGTCTCCTCGCTGGACAGTCTGCCAAGAAAAGAGCAAATAGATATAATGTCTAATTATCAATGAACTGAACTTCAGTGTGTAGAGCTCTTAGTTTAACGATTTAAAGACTAAATCTTTTCTGACACTTGATGTTTGCAAGTAAAAATCCTGTATTTTCCGCTAGAAAATCACTTAGAACCCCCAAAAATTATACACATTTTTTAGCAGAGACCCTAGGGAATAAAATAGTGGTTGTTGCAATATTTTATGTCACACTGTATTTCCGCAGAGGTCTTTCAAATGCATTTTTTTTTAAAAAAATACACTAATGATTTAAAAAAGAAAACAGTAAAGTTAGCCCTTTTTTTCATGAAAAGTTTTGATTACCTGTTTTTGTGTATTTAACATATAGTTCTTTTTTTAATCTAAATGATACATTACAAGTAGAGGTAGACCGATACCGATATTTAGAAATCGTGGTGGCCAATGGGTGATATATGATGCAGATTTTTTTGGGCCAATACGTTAGGCCGATTATTATTTCCCCCCCCCCCCCCGCCCTTCATCTCATAAAATCTAACAGTTAAGACACCTTTCACACTGGGGTGTTTTTCAGGTGCTTTTGGGCTAAAAAAAATAGCGCCTGTAAAGTGCCTGCAAAACGGCTCCCCTGCAGTCTGTGTGAAAGCCGGAGTGTTTTCACACTAAGGCGATGCGCTGGCAGGAGGTTGAAAAAAGTCCTGCAAGCAGCATCTTTGGAGCAGTGTATATACCGCTCCTCCACCACTCCTGCCCATTGAAATGAATGGGCACCACTGCCGAAGTGCCTGCAATGCGATTTAGCAGCGGCGCTTCACTAGTGCATTTAACCCCTTCTCGGCCACTAGCTGGGTTATAAGTGCCCCGCTAGCAGACAAATAGCACCGCTAAAATGACAGTAAAGCGCCGCTAAAACTAGCAGAATTTTACCATCAACGCCTGCCTGCTCCAGTGTGGAAGCAGCCTTAAAGCGGGACTGTACTGGGGAAAAAAAATATTAAAAGCCAGCAGCTATAAATACTACAGCTGCTGACTTTTAATAAATGGACACTCCCCTGTCCCGGGGTCCAGCGATGCCGGCAGCCGAAGCCGATCGATCGCTCGGCTCTCGGCTGCTGCCGCCACCATTCTAGGTGAGGGAATCAGGAAGTGAAGCGAATCGGCTTCACTTCCCGGTTCCCTACTGCGCATGCGCGAGTCGCGTAGCGCAATAGGAATTGTCCGCGCTGTCTCTGGGACCCTTGTGTGTCCCAGCAGACAGCGCGGCAGGACAGGAAGAGGCATAGACTCCCACGGGGGTCTATTCCCGGAAGTGGGTGTAAATACCTGTCTTTGATAGGTATCTCCACCCCCTCCCCCCTGAAAGGTGCCAATTGTGACACCGGAGGGAGGGAGGGTTCCGATCAGCGGAAGTTCCACTTTAGGGTGGAACCCCGCTTTAAGTAATAAGTGATACAGAAAATGTCTTACATGTAAATATTTATTTAACAAAACAAACCTCCACTACAATCAGTTCACTTGTATGTATAATTTATAAAAAAATATATATATATATATATATATATATATATATATATATATATATATATATCTATATCTATATATCTATATCTATATATCTATATCTATATCTATATCTATATATCTATATCTATATCTATATCTATATCTATATCTATATCTATATCTATATCTATATCTATATCTATATCTATATCTATATCTATATCTATATCTATATCTATATCTCACAAAAACAGGTACTCAAAACTTTTGGAGGAAAAAAAAATGGACTAACTTTACTTAAAATCTAAAAAAATATATAAAAAATTTAACTTAAATGAAAAGTCAATTTTCTATATATAGCAGCGCATAGACACTTTCAACCAAAGTGAGTAATCATAATGCCGCGTACACACGATCAGATTGTCCGGCTTACTTAGTCCGCCGAAACGCATTTCAGCGGACAATTCGATCGTGTGTGGGCTTCAGCGGACTTTTCCAGCGTGAAATCCGGCGGACTAAGAAAGTATTTTTGCACTTCAATCTTCCCGTCTGACTTGGGTTTCAGCGGACAATATGTTCGTCAGTATGCTAGTACGGCGGACTAAGAATGACGCATGCTCAAAGCAAGTACGAAAAAGGAAGCTATTGAATACTGGCTTTTTCTAGTCCCGTCGTACGTGCTGTACATCATCGCGCAAGCGAACGTCGGACTTTCTGTGTGTGGCCAAGTCCGTTCTGTAGAAAGTCCGCCGGATTATCTGCCGGAATGTATGTCGGACTAAGTACGCCAGACAATTCGATCGTGTGTACGCGGCATTAGTCTCATCCGTTGTTGAGAAATAATGGTGCTCGATAAACCAGCTCTTATTGATTAAGGTAGAGGAACAGCTTCCACTGCACGATGCACCACTTGTGGTTCAAACGATCCCCCTTTGGGGATGCACTCACCGAATGCCTGAAATAATGAGCCTTCAATGTACCATTAACCAACTCTTCTTTGGCCAATAGATGTCTCTGCAGTCCTTCCATGTAGTTGCTGCATTAGCTTTATTTTTTCAGTTTTTTTCTTCTCTTGGTGATCCTGCCAGTAACACATTTCTTGTTCAAGGGTGACTTTTTAAGCTCGCTGAGGGGTGATGGCGAGGGATTGGAGAAACAGCCTTACTTGTCTTGTTGAATATTCTTCTTTACTGTTTTTTTTTTTTTTTTTTTTTTTTTAATCATTAGTGTCTTTCCCCAAAAAATTGCGCTTGAAAGAATGCTGCGCAAATACCATGTGACATAAAATGTTGCAACAACCGCTATTTTATTTCCTAGGGTCTCTGTAAAAAAATATATATATCATTTTTGGGGGTTCTACGTGATTTTTTAGCAGGAAATACAAGATTTTTACTTGTAAGCAACAAGTGTCAGAAAAGATTTGGTCTTTAAATGGTTAAACTGAGAACAGGGATACAGGGAGTTCAGTTCATTGATAACTATAAACATTTTATCTCTTTGATCTTTTCTTGTCAGACTGCCCAGAGAGGAAACAAGTCCCTCCACAGACTTCAGGCAACTTGCATTGACTTCAATTACAAAGTCTTTTGCAAGTCACGCTAATTGGCCTTTTTTATCAGCACAATCAGCCAACGCCGATAAATTAAAAAAAGCCAAATATCGGCCGATATATCGGTCGACCTCTACATACAAGGGAACCGATTGGAGGTTTGTTTTGCTTAATAAATGTTTAAATGCAATACATTTTCTGTATCACTTATTACTTAAGACTGCTCTCACACTGGAGCAGGCAGGCATTGACGGTAAAATGCTGCTAGTTTTAGCGGCGCTTTACCATCATTTTAGCGGCGCTATTCAGCTGCTATCAATGCACTTATAATTCAGCTAGCGGCCTTTAACGTCCTGCCAGCGCATCTCCTCAGAGTGAAAGCACTCAGACTTTCAGACAGACTGCAGGGGAGCCATTTTGCAGGCACTTTACAGGTGCTATTTTTAGCCCAAAAGCACCTGAAACTGTCTATTAGATTTATGAGATGAAGGGGGGAAAAAAAATTTAAAATCGGCCCAACATATGGGCCCAAAAATAAAGAAATAAATCAGCATTATATATCAGCCATCGGACGCCGCAATTTGCAAATATCGGCATCGGCCAGAGAAAAAACCATATCGGTCGACCTCTAAAGAAGATTAATCTTTTCTTTAACCGCCTCTCATCCACCGTATAGTAATAAGATGGTGGAGCGAGGAGGCTCTCGTTCTGGGATGACCTCATAGGACGGTTGTCACATTCAAACTTGGATGCACGATAGGGAGCACGCAGCACAGCAAAGTAGGTGCCAGGGTGTCCCCAGGAAACAGCTGGTTACCGACCGCGGTAAACAGCCAAAGAACGTGCCTGTTTGGCTGTGAATAAACAAAGCCGATCACATGCTAATCACAAATGTAAACAAAGCAGTAACTGGCTGTTACCAGCTCTTATCTCCTAACACACACCCCCCCCCCAACCCCACCCCCAGTGCACCTGCCGCCCATCAGCGACCGCCAGCAGTGCACCTGCCGCCCATCAGCGACCGCCAGCAGTGCACCTGCCGCCCATCAGCGACCGCCAGCAGTGCACCTGCCGCCCATCAGCGACCGCCAGCAGTGCACCTGCCGCCCATCAGCGACCGCCAGCAGTGCACCTGCCGCCCATCAGCGACCGCAGGCAGTGCACCTGCCGCCCATCAGCGACCGCAGGCAGTGCACCTGCCGCCCATCAGCGACCGCCAGCAGTGCACCTGCCGCCCATCAGCCACCGCCAGCAGTGCACCTGCCGCCCATCAGCCACCGCCAGCAGTGCACCTGCCGCCCATCAGCCACCGCCAGCAGTGCACCTGCCGCCCATCAGCCACCGCCAGCAGTGCACCTGCCGCCCATCAGCCACCGCCAGCAGTGCACCTGCCGCCCATCAGCCACCGCCAGCAGTGCACCTGCCGCTCATCAGCCACCGCCAGCAGTGCACCTGCCGCCCATCAGCCACCGCCAGCAGTGCACCTGCCGCCCATCAGCCACCGCCAGCAGTGCACCTGCCGCCCATCAGCCACCGCCAGCAGTGCACCTGCCGCCCATCAGCAACCGCCAGCAGTGCACCTGCCGCCCATCAGCAACCGCCAGCAGTGCACCTGCCGCCCATCAGCAACCGCCAGCAGTGCACCTGCCGCCCATCAGCAACCGCCAGCAGTGCACCTGCCGCCCATCAGCAACCGCCAGCAGTGCACCTGCCGCCCATCAGCAACCGCCAGCAGTGCACCTGCCGCCCATCAGCAACCGCCAGCAGTGCACCTGCCGCCCATCAGCAACCGCCAGCAGTGCACCTGCCGCCCATCAGCAACCGCCAGCAGTGCACCTGCCGCCCATCAGCAATCGCCAGCAGTGCACCTGCCGCCCATCAGCAACCGCCAGCAGTCCACCTGCCGCCCATCGGCTATCAGTATCATCACCAGAATACCCGCCATGTAACCACCCATCAATAGAGTGCCCCGTCACACAGCTACCATCAGCAGTCTACCAGTCCCAGCCATGTCCAAAAAAGTTTACACCAGTGAGGAGGCGTTTCAGATCCTAAGCATGACCTATGAGAGCAGCAGGGAGTTCCCATAGTCAGATTTCAATTTGGCATTTAAACCGATCAAAAGCAATGGATCAGAGAAAGAAAAAGTCCCTCCTAAAAGGTGCTCTGAAAACCAGAAAGCCACCAGTGATAGACCCCAGGATGAAATGCCCAGGCCCAGTAGCAGCGCTGGAGTATCGCCCCCAAATACCAAAGGAGTGTCAAACCCCCCCCAAGAGTCAGGGCCCATACATACCTCCCAGATGCTCTTGACAACCCAAACTAACATGGCTGCCTTCCAACTCAAGATCAGCAAGCACTCCCCCTTTCACTGCACAACCAGGTATGCAGGCCAATAGTGAGAATTTTTCTGAAATGGTTTTTCTTAATTTCTTGTCTGACACTTTCCGCTAATTTATTCTGGACTAACCAAATCTATTTGCCCAGCAGTAGTTTGCCAACAAACCTGGTTTATTCTATGCCCTTTCGTATGAGTGGAGCCACCCTAACATGAAGCTTACCAAAAAACAAAACAAAACAAAAAATGAAGGTCATGCCTACTGGTCCACCCACCCAATGGCCATTTATTCCTCTGTAATGCCCAGGTCCAGCTATGAGATGATCCTACGCTTCCTTCACTTCAGAGACAATGCCCAGTGCCCTCCCTGAGATAATCCCAAGTATGACAAAATTATACAAAATTCACCCCACTCAAAAATCCCTCAGATTTTCTGAACTTTATGTCCCTAATAAAAAATATGTATGGATGAGTCCCTTGTACACTTTACTGGCCGGCTAGGAATAAAACAATATACTCCAAGAAAAAGGGCCAGATATGGAGTCAAATACAAGCTATGTGAAAGAGCCCCCTGAATGTCCAATCTACATGGGTACAACTGGAAAAATCGTATGGGACCTGGCATACCCACTTCTGCAAAAATATTCGTGTGGCCAGCATAAGGCTCGGTACAAACCTATGCAGTTTTTGCTTTTGATCTGTCTCTGCACTGCTTTTTGCTATGCGTTTTGATTTTTGAGCACGTGATTTTACTGCAATTTGCATTTTTTTTTTTTTTTGGGCAGATTAAAAAACAAATTGCTGCAAAAACGCGTTACATTCTTTTCTGCAGCTTCTCCATTGAAGTATATTGAACCAAAAAAAGCACCGTTTTGCGTTTAAAGTCCCTGACCCTTTCCAAATATGCAGCGGCTGAAAAGCACAAATATGAACGTGTCCCATAGGAAACCTTGTAAATGAACTGTAATGCGTTTCTGCAAAAAGCACCAAAAAACTGATGTGAACCAGGCCTAAGACATTTAGTAACATAATGGGGTTAAAAGACTAAAATTAGCCCTTTATAGTACAAAAAAAGCAGATAATCACTACTGGAAGGGGTTCATTTTTTTACCGTAGAACAGTGAAAGTAATATTTACAGTAGTGATTATATTTTTGTACAATAAAGGGCTCATTTTAGTTTTTAACCCCATTATGCTACCCCCCATTTTTAACCCCATTATGATTAATCGATTATGAAAATGGTAATCGATTAGTTGTTTCAGCCCTAAAAAGATTATCACATATCTGAATAACTTTTACACCAGCCTGCCCCTTTTCAGACACCTAAACTGTGCATAAACCATGGCATGCGGTAGCTCCAGAAAGAACAAGAAGGGCTTCCCACAAGCTTTAGGGAGCAATAAACTACGAATGGGGGGAATCAGCAAGTCGGACAAAAGATGAAGCGCTGGCCTTGAAGTGAAAAAATAAGAGTAACGTATACATGCTGTTCATCATCAATAACGACACCTCAGTCGAGATTCCCAGACGAGACAATCCCATTCAAAAACCTACATGCGTCCAAGATAATAATCTTTACTTGGTTGGTGGATTTCAATGATCAAATGCTTCAGCCCTATTTGGCAACTCATTTCTGGTATAAGAAAGCTGCAATTTATCTAATTTATTTGGCAATTTACAATGCTTATATCACCTACACCAAATCCACGGAAAGACCCACCCCCATGCACAGAACAAATAGTCATGTCCCTCATCTACCAACAAAGTCCCATCGTAAAAAACGTTTGCTCTGATGTTGTTAGCAGACTTCAGGAATGCCACTTCCCAGACAGCATTCTACCATCTGAAGCAGGCCGAAAAAGCCAAAAAAAGATGTCACGTATGCAAAAGAGCAGGAGTAATAGAAGAGATACCAGCTACCATTGTCCCCAGTGTCCCTCCCAACCCAGTTTATGCATTGGAGATTGCTTCCGTTGTTTTCACACTTGCCTAAAATATTAGCGCATATTTTTAACTATTTCCCCGCTTTTAACATCTTCCACGTGAACTGACCCTGGCCTGTATATCAACTATGCTTCTGCCTACTACTTGGGCTGATCTGTTACATAGTTGTCAAGGCTGAAAAAAAGACAAGTCCATCCAGTTCAACTTGTGTGGGTGTGTGAATCGTGTTTATTTCAATAGGAAAAACGTATCAATGTATGTTGTGATCATTCAAATGACCCTCTAATATTTTTTTGAAATGATCACTGAATGCTCCCTACTGATACCACTGCTTGTGTAAGAGAATTCCACATCCTTACCACCCTAACAGTAAAGAACCGCACTGTCCAGAGTTTTGTTCGTTTCCTGTATACTTGGTTTGTGCAATCAGCCTGCACCTGAAACCCCCACCTGTCTGCAGAGTAGGGCTGAAACAACTAATCGATTAATCGACAACTAACCGATTATGAAATTAATCGATTGCCATTTTCATAATCGATTAATCGATCAGTAACATAATGGGTTTAAAAAAAAAAAACGAAAGTGAGCCCTTTATAGTACAAAAATAGCAAATAATCGCTACTGTAAATACCACTTTCACAGTTCTACAGTTAAAAAAAAATTAACTCCTTACAGTAGTGATTATCTGCTTTTTGTTGTAGTATAAAGGGCTACTTTTAGTTTTTTTTTTTTTTTAACCCCTCTAAATGTCTTAGAACTGGTTCACATCTATGTGTTTTTGGTGCTTTTTGCAGAAACGCACTACAATTCATTTACATGGTTTCCTATGGGACACGTTCACATCTATGCTTTTTTTCAGCCTCTGCTGTGTATTTGGAAACGGTCAGCGACTATTTTTTTTAACACAAAACAATGCTTTTTTTGGTTCAATGTACTACAATGGAGAAGCTGCAGAAATGCATATAATGGGTTTTGCAGCAATGTGTTTTTTTAATCTGTCCAAAAACAAATTGGCCAAAAAAATGTTAAAACTCAAATGACAACAAAATCACATGCGCAAAAATCAAAATGAACAGCAAAAAGCACTGCAGAAACAGAACAAAAGCAAACTGCGTACCAAGCCTTATGCTGGCCACACGGAAAGATTTTCAGAGGAAAAATTATTTGTACATTCGCTGAAAGAATGTTGTTTTGAACGAAAACCACATACACGGTCTGAAAATTCCTTTCACCAAGCAGTTTTCTATTTCCAAATTTTCCCATCACTGTGGTTGAAAATGAACATCAATTTGACCCCACTAACAATTAGAAAATTGAAAAAACTTTCTTAAAATTAATTTTATTTTTTTGTGGGAAGATCTCCTCTAATAGTATATACAGTATATCTCTTCTGACTGTTCTCAGAGTGGATTAGAGATTTTGCTCTCTAGCCATATAGTTGGTTATTTATATTTACCACTGCATAGAGATATTTAAGAATAAATTGCTTTTTTTTTTTTTTAACGTTACATATTAACTAAATTATACACCACGCTTTTTTTTTTTTTTTTTTTTTTAAAGGTTATTAACCGATTATTTCGATTAATCAAAACAATAATCGGGCAACTAATCGATTATGAAAATAGTCGTTAGTTGCAGTCCTACTGGAGAGTTGGTAGTCTGCCGGTGGATTGGCCTGGAGCGGTGGACTTTCGCTTTCTTTAAAGAACCCTTTACGATGATTTTGATTAAACTGCTTCTCTTCCAATTTAGTGAATTGCCGCATGTGCTTTTAACCACTTTCTGCCCGGCCTATAGCAAAATGACAGCCAGGCGGTGGTTCAGTTATCCTGACTGGGCGTCATATGACGGAGGCTCTTTACCACGTTATCAGCAGTGTCCAATCACGGCTGATCACAATGTAAATAGGAAGAGCCGTTGATAGCCTTTTCCTCACTCGCATCTGACAGACGCGAGTAAAGGAGAGCCGATCAACGGCTCTCCTCACTGGGGGCGGGTCTGCCCTGATTGTTTATCAGTGCAGCCCCCCTCAGATGACCAAGCAGGACCTCCAGGGATGCCACTAGGACCACCAGGGAAGGGGGCAACATGTGGATGGGCAGGTATGTACCCCATGGCCATCCACATGTTCAAATGAATGCCCAATCTGTGCCAATCAATGCCCACAAATGGGCACCGATTTAGTACATACTGGTGAAAAAGACAACGGTGATGCCCGGCAATGCCACTAATTGTCATCAATGCCGCCCATCCGTGCCACCTACGAGAGCCTATCCATGCCACCTACGAGGGCCCATCATCAGAGCCCGTCAGTGGAGCCATATCAGTGGCCGTCAGTGGAGCCATATCAGTGGCCGTCAGTGGAGCCATATCAGTGGCCGTCAGTGGAGCCATATCAGTGGCCGTCAGTGGAGCCATATCAGTGGCCGTCAGTGGAGCCATATCAGTGGCCGTCAGTGGAGCCATATCAGTGGCTGTCAGTGGTGCCAGTGCCCACCATTGAAGGAGAAAACGTATTTACAAAACATTTTAACTTAAAAACTTTTCGGTCTTTTTATTTTTTGCGCAAAAAATCATAGAGGTGATTAAATACCACCAAAAGAAAGCTCTATTTGTAGGAACAAAATGATAAAACATTTGTTTGGGTACAATGTCACATGACCACACAATTGTCATTGAAATTACGACAGCGCTAAAAGCTGAAAATTGGCTTGGGCAGGAAGGTGTGTAAGTGCTTGGTATTGAAATGGTTTAACTCCCTTTCACTGAAAAGTTGTTTAACTATGCTAGGGTCACCAGTAAGACATTTGTGGATTGCTATCATATCCCTCTTCAGCGGCTCCTCTCCAGAGAGAATAAATTCAATGCTTGTAGCCTTTCCCCAAAGCTGAGGTCCTCCAGTCCAGTTTTGTTGCCCTACTATGTACGCTTTCTAGTTCCAGCACATCCTCCTTGGGGACTGGTGCCCACAACTGGACGGCATACTCCAGATGTGGTCAAACCAGAGTCTTGTAGAGTGGAAGAATAATCGTTTTATTCCTTGAGTAAGTCACCTTTCTGAATGCGTGCCGATATTCTGTTGGCTTTGCTGGCAACTTTTTATTGCATGCCATTGCTGAGCCTGTCATCTACTAGGACCCTTAGATGTTTCTCCATTCTGGATTCCCCCAGAGGTTCTATCCCCAGCGAGTAACTGTCATGTAGTTGCCCACCCCATTTTTTTTAATTAGGTCTCCCTGTAAGGTTTCCACATCCAGCGTAGAAGGCATTGCCTTGCTTAGCTTTGTATCATCTGCAAACACAGAGATTGAGCCATTTATCCCATCCTCTATATCATTAATGAATATATTAACCACTTGACCACGGGGCACTTAAACATCCTTAATAACCAGACCAATTTTCAGCTTTCGGTGCTCTCACATTTTGAATGACAATTACAGTCATGCAACACTGTACCCATATGACATTTTTGTCCTTTTTTCACAAAAATAGAGCTTTCTTTTGGTGTTATTTAATCACCGTTGGGTTTTTTATTTTTTGTGCTATAAAAGAAAAAAAGACAGTAAATTCTGTAAAAAAAAAAAAAAAAAAAAAAAAAAAATGTCTTAGTTTGTTAGAAAATTTAGCAGATTAGTAATTTTTATTCATACATTTTGGCCAAAATTTATACCACTACATATCTTTGGTAAAAATAAGTACAAATTGGTGGATATTATTTGGTCTTTGTGAAAGTTAGAGTGTCCACAAGCTATGGTGCCAATATCTGAAAATTGATCACACATGAAGTACTGACAGCCTATCTCATTTCTTGAGACCCAACATGCCAGAAAAGTACAAATACCCCCCAAATGACCCCTTTTTGGAAAGAGGACATTCCAAGGTATTTAGTAAGAGGCATGATGAGTTTTTTCAAGTTGTCATTTTTTCCCACAATTCTTTGCAAAATCAAGATTTTTTTTCCCACATAATTGTTATATTATCAGGTTATTTCACACACACACACACACACACACACACACACACACACACACACACACACACACACACACACACACACACACACACACACACACACACACAAAAACACATTCTGCGATTACTCCCGAGTATGGCGATACCACATGTGTGAGACTTTTACATAACGTGGCCACATACAGAGGCCCAACATGCAGGGAGCACCATCAGGCGTTCTGGAGCACCCAGGCCAATTCGGACATTTCTCTCCTACATGTAAAAATCATCATTTGCTAGAAAATCACATTAAATCCCAAAACATTATATATGTTTTTTTAGCAAAGACCCTAGAAAATACAATGGCAGCTGTTGCAACTTTTTATCTCGCACGCTATTTGCGCAGCAATTTTTCGACCGTGTTTTTTGGGGGAAAAAAACAGTTTTGAGCTTAACAAAAAAAAAAAAAACATTAAAGTTAGCCCAATGTTTTTGCATAATGTGAAAGATGAAGTTACGCCGAGTAAATGGATACCTAACATGACACCCTACAAAATTGCACACGCTCGTGGAATGGCGCCAAACGTCGCTACTTAAAAATGCCCATAAGCAACGCTTTAATTTTTGTTTTTACTGGTTACATGTTTTGAGTTACAGAGGAGGTTGTTAGAAAAGTTTTAAATGTTTATTGTGTGACTATTAGAAAGACAATAGTCCTGAGACTGATTTGTTAAAAAGCTTACTTCTGAGCACATTATTGTATTAACTCATTGTATTGTTTTGTCTTAATTAACTCCATAGTAAGTAGGATGATTAGATTTAACTTAATATGATAGCCTAAGAATGTACGGAACATGAATAGCAAATAAAGTGCCATCCTGTGCCATGACAACGTTATGTTCCCTCAGCCAATAGAAGCATAGAGATGTTTTTCTTGTGGGGTATGTGAAGGCGGGACACTTTCTTTTGGCAGACATTTTTCTTCAGTTTTTGTTCTGTAAGCATGTCTCTCTTTTGTGGGCCACATCAGAAATACATTTTCCTGCTTCTCAGAACACCTGGATTTTTTACTGATCACAAGGGAAATTCCTAACATTTTTGGTCTTTCGAGCCGGAAGCAACACGCTGGTTTTCAGATCAGACGGCCCGACAAAACTTCGGTGAGTATTGGACTTTGAAGCTCACTGAATATTAAAGTCCCCCCATTCAATGTTATTGGTGAAAAGGGGGCGGGGCCAAAAGATCTGGATTCCACTGTCTGTTTCCGAACCTTGTGTGATCCAGTCCAGGTGTTTGAGAGGTAAGATAATTTAAATAATTCTTAATTCTTTCTAAGAGTCTTTTCTTCTCTTTCTCTTTGCTTCTAATGTGTTGTAATTGCCGACATTGGTATTGATCCTATAATATTCTAGGTGGTCCAGTGCTCGTAGACACTTGGGGACGTTGTCTAAGGTAAAAAATTACGTCACCCGCTGTCCGGACAGATAACAAAAAGATTTGAGGTATACCGAATGTCAGAGGTTGAATGCCTGACTATTTAAGCGCCGTTTAGTTAAGTGATCTACAAAGATCGCAAGGCTAACTTTCTTCTGTGTGTGTTTACTTTATCTTTGTTCATGTTTAACCCTTTTTGATTCTCTCGATAGTGTGGGGAGTGCTGATATTTTTTTTCTCTTGTATTGCTTTGTTTGTTTACATGTTTTTGTGCTGCGTATTTCTAAGAAGACAAAAGTCATTCTTCACCTAACGCACTGCACTCACTCTCCCCCTCTCCTCATGGAAGGATTGCTTCTGCCAGAAGTTGTAAAAGTTAACCCTTGATTAGCTATGACAATACAGAAGGGTTATATTGTAAATATTGAAACTTAGCATAAAAGAAAAAGAAGGTAGATTGCACTTTGGAGTAAATAGAATGTTGTAGAATTATTATCAGGTGGCTTGATGAATGTGAAAAGAAAAGAAAAAAAGGCTGAGGATGTTTTCATTACTATGATGGTCAAGAAGCTGTTTCTCGGAAACAAGAAAATGCAGATTGCCTGGCAGAAGTCAATTTGTGCATCTGTGAAAATATTAGGCCTTTTGGTGGGAAAGAGTCTGAATAATAGTCTTAAAGTAAATATTTATATTGGATTGGAGTTATTTTTAGAATTCATAGACTTTCAACTGTGAAGTGTTAATGATGCAATGCTGTTTATATTTGGGTACATTTATAAGTCAAAAGGCTAAGTTCTGAATCAGAATACTAAAAAAAAATTAAAAAGAAAGAAAGTTCTATTTTGGGGCCCTGTGGATAAGCTTAAAATGTCAGGACCCAAAGTTCAAAAAAGGTATGGGTTGGAAATGGCGGAGTATTGGCTTCAGCATGCTAGAATTAGGGTAGAAGGAAGAACAAAGGAAAAATGCCAAGACCAATTGTCCCTAGTGGACAAAGAGGATGATCTCATCTGCTACACCCAGAGACCACCTCCCTATAATGGTCCTCCCCCTCAGGTGCAAGTAACTGCCCAGAGTAACACCTTCCCTGTGACATCCACCCCTGTCAAAGGAACCGCCTCTGAACAAAACCCCAACTCCACTTCCTCAATCTCTCCAGACAGTAGTTCAGTCCTGGAGATGAACAGATCGATCCTTGAAACATTAACTGATGCCATAACTCATGTACTAGGTGCCCCAGCAGGAGCCAAGAGACTAAGTAAACCTCCTATTAGGTATGGTGTGGAGGACGGTGAGGAATACCCCTGCGCCCCAGAAAATGCACAGGGACGGGGGGATCCATTGCCTCCAGAAAGCCCAGACTTAGGGAACAGGTTGACTGCCTTATTGAACAGATGCCATCTTAGATGGGTACAACGGACTGATTGGCAAAAAATAAATATGACAGTACAGAAAGACAAGGAAAGTGTCAGTGACTACCTAAATAAATTTTTAGAGTGTTCTCCGGGCTCCCCGAAGCTGAGGATGTGTATTGTGCATATTAACAACAGCTAAAGATTGTTTTTTTTAAATGGATTGAAGCAGGATCATAAGGATTACATTGTTAAAAACATGGTTACTTACCGAACTGCATCAGTTTTAGATGTTTTACAATATGCTAAGCATTCTGAGAAGTATTTGAAAACAAAGGCAAAAAAGAATGTGAAAGTAAAGGTTTTTGTGCAAGGTGATGAAGGAGAGGAGGATGCAGAAGAGTACACTGCTGAGGCAGAACCAGAGGGGTCTCATAGAGGAAGAGGCACAGGTGGTTTTAGAGGAAGGATTACTCTACAGAATTAGACAGTGCAACTAGAGCACTTCCACTCTGTGTACAAGCACTGGTAGCAGCAGCAGTGTAGTGGTTAGCACTCTCGCCTAGCAGTGAAGGGGGTCGCTGGTTCGAATCCCAATCATGGCGCTGCCTGCCTGGAGTTTGCATGTACTCCCTGTGCCTGCGTGGTTTCCTCCAGGTGCTCTGGTTTCCTCCCGCACTCCGGGGACATGCAGGTGGGTTGATTGGCTTCTGCCCCAGGTTGGCCCTGGTATATGAATGGGGACGTTGGATCCTTGGGGGTGGAGAACGATGTGGGTGTACAGGGGTAGGGGCTGGACACTCACTCAGGCTGAACCAGATGGACTGGTGTCTTTATTCAACTTTACTAACTGAAAAGGTACCAAATGCAGTGTCTTATCCTGTTACAACAAAAGGTATCACATTTGAGCCCAGCACGACACCTTTCCTGTATGACAATACTCTTGACACAACCTCACTTAACAATACAGAGGTGTACTACATTAAAACCATCCACACTACTACCGCTTCCTACTGACGGGTATAAACATGACTGCACTGCTGCCATCGCTGAAAAGGTACTGCCACAAAGTGATCTGTAAGATATACCGTTATCTAATCCTGACATGATACTTTTTGTTGATGGTTCTAGTAAGAAAAATCCAGATGGCACAAATGCAACAGGATATGCAGAAGTGACACAGGATGAGATTTTGAAAACGGGGCCACTACCAAAACATTATTCAGCACAAGTTGCAGAACTTGTAGCACTGACAGTCAATATGCCTTTTCAACAGCACATGTTTTTGCACAACAATGGAAAAACAGGGGGATGGTCACCTCCAGTGGTAAACCATTTTCACATACGGACTTCATTTTAGAACTCCTAGATGCAATACAGTTACCAAAAAAGCTTGCAATCTGTAAATGTCAAGCAAACACAAAATATACGGACCCCATCTCAAAGGGAAATAAAAGGGCAGATGAAGCTGCCAAAATAGCGGCACAAGAAACACATAAAATAATGACGAGAAATCATAGTGATAGATCATACAGTCCTTACTGATATGCAGCAAAATGCCCCCCCCGGGGAAAAACAATATTGGAAAACAAAGGGTTGCACAATAATTGATGATATTTACACATCACCTGAAGGGAAACCGATATTACCAAAATCTTTATTTAGGTATGCAGCAGTATTGACACATGGAGTAATGCATGTGTCAAACAGGGGGGTGACTGAGATGTTAAATAAAGTATGTACAGCCTATGGATTCACAAATTACTCAAAAAACTTTTTGCTCTCAATGTCTTATATGTGCAAGACACAATGCTCAGGGAGGTATAAGACCACAGAAAGGGAAGTTCCCTACACCACAATATCCATTCCAACACATTTGCATGGATTTTATTGAATTAGACAAAGGTGAAAGGAAGAAATATTGTTTGGTACCCAGGCACCCTGACCAAATGGGTGGAGATATTCCCGACAGGAAGTGCAGATGCACAGACTGTAGCCAAAGCATTACTAAGATATTATTCCTAGATTTGGAATCCCTGAAAGGATTTACAGTGATATTGGACCCCATTTTGTAATTAAAAATATACAACATTTGACAGAAGTGATGAGAATTAAAGGGAAATACCATTGTGCCTATCATTCCCAATCAGCTGGATTGGTAGAAAGACATAATGGCATTCTAAAAAGCAAACTGAGAAAAGCTATGGAAGAAATAGGTAAAAATAATTGGATGTATTGCCTACTAGTAGCTGTGACCAGTATGTATATCACACCCCCAAAAGAAGATGAAAAAGGTGCATGTGGGAGATTGGGTCTCAATAAAAAGTAATAAGAAAAAAGCAGTGGTACTCCCCAAGGTGGGATGGTCCTTTCAAAGTCCTTTTAACAACCCCTACTGTGATAATGATTGCAGAGAGGTCTACCTGGATTCACCAGTCCCATTGTAAAAAGGTTTTACAGGCAGAGTAGGGCCAGATGGCTACCAGAGGTTCAGAAAATCCGGCTACAAAGGGAGGTCTCACACAAGGTGGGACTTGTCTCAAACCGGTGAAGTCTCCCTCCCCTTCCAACTCCCCTATCCTATTCGCTGGAACTCTGTAGCTGGTTAGGATGAAAGGGACAGTAATTATCCTTGGGTTACTGGTGACTCTAGGAGAGGCATCCATAAGAGGGGTAATACATTATGGAAGAGTAGAGGAACCTTTGAATTAGGAAAGAATAGGAAAAGCATTAAATCTAAAACTTTATAGAGGGAATAACTAGCACTATACTGGTAGACTTCTGTCAGATTGCAGATTGTGGGGATACAACTGGGGCTAGAGGACTTCTATGGGCAGATAAATATATCTGCTGGCTCTGGAATAAGGCAGGATGTCAAGCATGGGATCAGGCCCTGTGGACCACAGTGTATTAAGATTGGGGGTATAATCAACCAGGGGCTAAAAAGAGTGGTATAAAGGAGAGACTCATAATCACAAAAGCGGCCAACTCCCCCTTCACAATAGTAAGAACTGTAACCAACTATTAATAACATTAAAGGAGCCGAGGAAGGAAGATCAGCGGTTGTATTCCATGGGAGCATGGGTGTCAGGAACTGATCCCTCAGGAACATTTTTCCTTGAGGTATTACCACCTAATAAAACTAGACAACAGGAAAAGGTAGACTCAGAAGGGAAAGAAGAAGGCCATACTAAAATAGAAGTTCTGAGTATAACTATAAGATTCACTAATGTAACAATAGAAGATGCCATAGCTTTGGAGACGGGCGACCAAGAATAAAAAATGAGTGGTTACAATGGTTGAGGTTAAAACTCTGAAAAAGGAAAACTGTTTAGTTTGTGCCGGAGCCAGACCACATTTAGCAACAGTTCCTTTTCCTCTAGATCACAATACAGATCCAGAAGGTTTAAAATGTATGCTGCAATTGTATAATAAGAGCTATAAACCTGAAGAAAATTCTACTTGTCACACATTGAGTTTGTTGTTTCCCCCAGTACAGAGACCTCAGATACCTCCAGCGGTTACCGCTTATCCGGGCAACTTTACTTGTTTTGCACTCCCAGGGACCCGTAGCGCGGTGTATCTTGGGTCACTGCCTGATGACTACTGTGTGGAGAGGATTAACACGGACAACGGTGACTGGGTTGGACATGACATTCAGAGAGCTGATGTCTGGTGGATGTTTGGGGATAAGAAACTGTGAGCTGGACTACCAGCCAATGCCCAAGGGGATTGCGCTATGGTCCAGCTGGCTATGCCCCTGAGAATCCTGTCAGAATACCCGTGGACTAAGAGTCACCGACAGTATCGTAGGGACACCTCTCCCTTGGGGTCATTTGACTCTTAGATCTACATAGATGAGATTGGGGTTCCTCGCGGGGTTCCGGACGAGTTTAAAGCCAGGAATCAGGTGACAGCTGGGTGTGAGTGTCTTCTCTGTTGGGTGACTATAAATAAAAATGTTGACTGGATTAATTATATATATTATAACCAACAACGATTTGTAAACTATACTAGGGATGTTGTGAAGAGCCTAGCAGAACAGTTGGCCCCCACATCTCTAATGGCCTGGCAGAACCGAATGGCTTTAGATATGGTCTTAGCTGAAAGAGGAGGGTATGCAAAATGTTCGGTAGCATGTGTTGTACCTTTATCCCTACAATACAGCTCCTGGAGGGACAGTGACCAGAGCCTTGGAAGGACTGACTGCGCTATCGAATGAATTGGCGGAAAACTCAGGTATTAATGATCCATTCACAACTTGGCTTGAAGGATGGTTCGGTAAATGGACTGGATTTATCACATCATGTTTGATCTCAATCGCTGTGGCTTTGGCTGTTTTGGCCACTTGCGGATGCTGCTGCATTCCCTGTATTCGAGGACTTTCACAAAAACTCATTGAAACTGCAGTCTCAAGAACAATGTATCAAACCCTCTCTACCTCTGAGGAGACCTATGTGGACATTGAAGCTCAACTCAATGACATACAGTCCGAAAGTGTATAACACAGGGACTTTCATCGAAATGTATTGGGGTAAAATAGTCACACAAAGAGGAGGGAATGTTAGAAAAGTTTTAAATGTTTATTGTGTGACTATTAGAAAAACAATAGTCCTGAGACTGATTTGTTAAAAAGCTTACTTCTGAGCACATTATTGTATTAACTCATTGTATTGTTTTGTCTTAATTAACTCCATAGTAAGTAGGATGATTAGATTTAACTTAATATGATAGTCTAAGAATGTACGGAACATGAATAGCAAATAAAGTGCCATCCTGTGCCATGACAACGTTATTTATGTTCCCTCAGCCAATAGAAGCATAGAGATGTTTTTCTTGTGGGGTATGTGAAGGCGGGACACTTTCTTTTGGCAGACATTTTTCTTCAGCTTTTGTTCTGTAAGCATGTCTCTCTTTTGTGGGCCACATCAGAAATAAATTTTCCTGCTTCTCAGAACACCTGGAGTTTTTACTGATCACAAGGGAAATTCCTAACAGAGGTCTAGGGCCAAAATTATTGCTCTCGCTATAACGTTCGCAGCGATACCTCACATGTGTGGTTTAAAGGCCGTTTTCATATGTGGGCGGGACTTACGTATGCGTTCGCTTCTGCATGTGAGCACATGGGAACAGGGGCGCTTTAAACAAATTTTTATTGTTCAATTTATTTTAACATTTTTTCCCTAAAAATAAAATTTTTGATCACTTGTAATAGGAATATGGCATGACAGGTCCTCTTTACAGCAAGATATGGTGTCAGTAAGACCCCACATCTCACCACCAGGCTGGGAAGCCTGAAATAAAAAAAGATTCTGGCTTTGATCGTATTAGCGAGGCATTAGAATCTCCGGATGGCGGCGGGGGGGGGGGGGGGGGGCGTCCCCTCCCGCCTCCTGTAAGAACGCTCAAGCAGCGGAACAGCCGCTATGATTGTTCTTATGGTGTAGGGCAGGGGTTGACAAATTTGCTTTGAATTTAGGAGCCAGTTTTTTTTTTTGTTTTTTTTTTGAGTGGTATCGATTGTCAGCTCCCGGGGTAAGGCCACTCATTTTCACCCCCTATCCCTAACTCACAATGGAGCACCCAGTCAATAACTCCATTGAAACTCTGTTACATCAGGGTTATGGGCTGACCAGAAAGAGTAAGGCTGTCAACAGATGGAACTGGCTGGCACTGGCAGGTGGCACTGGCGTTGGCAGTGGTTTGGAAGTGGCAGCTGGCCCTGGTTGGCGATGGCAGCTGGCCCTGGTTGGCGATGGCAGCTGGCCCTGGTTGGAGATGGCAGCTGGCCCTGGTTGGAGATGGCAGCTGGCCCTGGTTGGAGATGGCAGCTGGCCCTGGTTGGAGATGGCAGCTGGCCCTGGTTGGAGATGGCAGCTGGCCCTGGTTGGAGATGGCAGCTGGCCCTGGTTGGAGATGGCAGCTGGCCCTGGTTGGAGATGGCAGCTGGCCCTGGTTGGAGATGGCAGCTGGCCCTGGTTGGAGATGGCAGCTGGCCCTGGTTGGAGATGGCAGCTGGCCCTGGTTGGAGATGGCAGCTGGCCCTGGTTGGAGATGGCAGCTGGCCCTGGTTGGAGATGGCAGCTGGCCCTGGTTGGAGATGGCAGCTGGCCCTGGTTGGAGATGGCAGGTGGCCCTGGTTGGAGATGGCAGGTGGCCCTGGTTGGAGATGGCACGTGGCCCTGGTTGGCGATGGCACTAGTTGTCACTGGCAGATGGCACTGATTGGTGGTGGCACTGGTAGGTGTTGGCAGGTGGCACTGGTTAGCAGTGGCACTAGTTGGCACTGGCAGGTGGCACTGATTGGCGGTGGCACTGGCTGGCGGTGGCAGGTGGCACTGGCTGGCGGTGGCACACACGTGGAACTGCCAGATGGCATTGGCAGGTGACACTGGTTGGCATTGGCAGGTGACACTAGTTTGGAAGTGGCAGGTGACACCGATTGGCAGGTGGCACTGGTTTGGAAGTGGCGGGTGGCCCTGGTTTGGGTTGGCACTGGTTGGTGTTGGCAGGTGGCACTGGTTGGCGGTGGCACTGGCAGGTGGCACTGATTGGTGGTGGCAGGTGGCACTGGTTGGCGGTGGCACTGATTGGCGGTGGCAGGTGGCACTGACAGTGGCAGGTTTCACATGGAGCACTCTGTTACTGAAATGTAACAGAGGAGCTGTCAGAATTGAGCTTAATGTCGGAATGGGCGGTACCCAGCCGGGGTGTGAAACTGACAAGTAACAGAGAGGCGGATATGTCAGATTTGAGCTTGATGTCGGGGTGGGCGGGTCCCGGCCGGGTGGGCGGGACTCAGCAGCTATCAAACACCGGCCAACGATTGGGCTGCTTAAGAAAAGGGGTGGGGCCACATACACGTAGCGGCCCGCCCAGATTCCATTGGCTGGTGTTTGATAGCTGCTGGGTCCCTCACACACTGGCCGGTTCCCGCCCACCCCAACATCAATCTGACAGATCCTCCTCTTTCCATTGCTTGTCAATTTCACCTACTTAGCGCGGCGCCGCTGAGTGTGGAGGAGGGCGGCAGTCAGTGTTAATGCTGCTGCATGTCTGGGGCATCAATAGTGAGTGGGCTGGTGGCAGCTTAGGCGCCAGGTTGCGATTTCTGGTCGCATTGGCGACCTGGCGCCTGGGGTTTGTCGAGCCCGGTGTAGTGAATCGCCGGCTGAAAAAGCTGATATCTGAATGATGCCTGTAGCTACAGGCATCATTCAGATATCCCCGTACAAAGTCAAGGACATCATATAGCGGCCGGCGGGCAGGAAGTGGTTAAAATGCTTTTTTTTTTAACACAAAGTTATCCATTTATACAATATTACTAACACATAGCATGAACATACCAAAAATGACACCCCAAAATAGATTCTCCTACTCCTCCTGAGTACGGTGATACCACATGTGAGACTTCCACAGCCTGGCCACATACAGAGGCCGAGTACAGCCGAGCATGGCCAGGTATCACCGAGTATTGCAGGGTATCACCGAGTATGGCTGGGTATTTCAGGGTATCACCGAGTATGGCTGGGTATTGCAGAGTATTGGCAGGGCATTGCTGGGTATTGCAGTGTACTGGCAAGGTATTGCTGGGTATTGCAGTGTACCGGCAAGGTATTGCTGGGTATTGGCAGGGTATTGCTGGGTATTGAGGGGTTCTCGGTGAGCAGCGCTGTGGGCACTGCAGATCCAGCCTGATCTCTCCCCTCTCACTGTACCGATTGGTACAGAGAGGGGAGGGGTGAACCAGCGTCATAACATGACGCCGGTTTGTTTACAAGTGATCGTTCCATCATTTGACAGAGCGATCACGTGGTAAACAGCCATGAACGGTGATGCGCCGGGTCCTGTGGGCCTGGCGGTCACGGATGCTCTTGAGTGCACGGCCCCCTGGGGAATTCTGGGAGGACGTCATAGGACGGCCTCCCAGAGTTAAGCAACCGCCCTGTAGCCATCATTCGGCTATGGGCCAGTTGTTAAGTGGTTAAACAGAATTGGCTCCAGGATCTCTAGAGCACCCCACTTACCACACCACTATTCAGAGTACTCACCATTTATCACCAACCTCTGAATACACCCCTATAACCAGTTTTCAATCTAGTTACATGCCAAAAGACCTCAGTTTGTAAAGTAATTTATAGGGGACTAACAAATGCCTTTGTAAAATCCAGATACACCACATCCACCGGCCTTCCTTCCTCACAGAATGATAGATTGGTCTGGCACAAATAATCCTTCATGGTGATTACTGCCAATGATAAGGTTTTCAATCAGCAAAATCTTGGATATCAAAAAAAGAAAGCTGCGCTGAAAAACTTATATCATAAATAATGCTAAATCATATCGATACCACCATAACACCAACTTAATTTCACCTTATGTGCAAATTGTTGATACAAGCGCAAAAATAATGACACGTGAATAGTCCAAAAATAATAAAAACAGGAGAATGAGAAGATAAAACTTCAATCCGCTTAGGTGGCTTCGCACACAACACCCTCAGAGTTTGAAGCAAGTGCGCCCAGAAACAGAATCCTCCACCACTAGATCCAGTGAGGCTTACCAGCTAGCAAGATCTCTTTTTAGGGAGATCACACGTGCCTGTAGTTTTAACCACCAATCCGGACCTTCCAGGGACACAGCTGATATTTCCAATCTGTATGCCCCTTCCTCAAAATGTCTCTCGTTTCAACCACATTTGTTTAATAAAATAAAACAAAAAGGGTCCCCATAGCCTAACGCCGTATAAAAATTTTTAATAAGCAATATAAAATCAAGATTGTACACTCACAATTCTGCTGTATACAAGCGTGTATAAAAATGCCGAGCCGGCCAGCTCTCTCTCGCTCACACTGCCCGTCCTTCCTAGACCAACGGGGAATGGCGGTGATGTCAGCACTCCGCTCAACCCTACGTCGTTTCATCAAAGCTGACTTCTTCCTGGGGTACGGGCGGCGCTTGATCCACCGCCTTAAGTATACACTGACCACAAATTGTAAACGCCCACTTCTGAGCTCCTGGTTCCCGCTCCTAATTCGCCATTTTGGAATAGGGCAACATTAACCCAGGGGTTGACAAATTTGCTTTGAATTTAGGAGCCAGTTAAAAAAGTTAGGAGCCATTTTTTTTTAGAGTGGTATGGATTGTCAGCTCCTGGGGTAAGGCCACTCATTTTCACCCCCTATCCCTAACTCACAATGGAGCACCCAGTCAATAACTCCAATAAAACGCTGTTAGATCAAGGTTATGGGCTGACCAGAAAGAGTAAGGCTGGCAACAGATGGAACTGGCAGATGGCACTGGTTGCCACTGGCAGGGACGTGGAACTGCCAGATGGCACTGGCAGGTGACACTGGATGGAACTGGCAGGTGACACTGGATGGAACTGGCAGGTGACACTATTGGCACTGGCAGGTGGCACTGGCAGGTGGCACTATTGGCACTGATTGGCAGGTGGCACTGGTTTGGAAGTTGCAGGTGGCCCTGGTTGGTGATGGCAGGTGGCCCTGGTTGGCGGTGGCACTGGTTGGTGTTGGCAGGTGGCACTGGTTGGCGGTGGCACTAGTTAGCACTGATTGGCGGTGGCACTGGTTGGCGGTGGCAGGTGGCACTGGTTGGCGGTGGCAGGTGGCACTGGTTGGCGGTGGCAGGTGGCACTGGTTGGCGGTGGCACTGATTGGCGGTGGCAGATGGCACTGACTGACGGTGACACTCGGCACTGGCAGGTGCCACTGACTGACGGTGGCACTGGCAGGTGGCACAGGTTGGCACTGCTAGGTGGTACTGGTAGGTGGCTGCAGGTGGTATTGATTGGCTGTGGCATCTGGTTGGTGGTTGCAGGTGGTATTGATTGGCGGTGGCACTGATTGCTGGCACTGGCAGGTGGCACTGGTTGGCGCTGGCACTGGCAGGTTTCACAGGGAGCACTCTTACTGAAATGTAACAGAGGAGCTGTCAGAATTGAGTTTAATGTCGGAATGGGCGGGACCCGGGTAGGGTGGGCGGGGACCGGCCGTGTGGGCGGGACTCAGCAGCTATCAAACACCAGCCAACAATTGGGCTGCTTAAGAAAAGGGGCAGAGCCACATACACGTAGTGGCCCGCCCAGATCCCACTGGCTGGTGTTTGATAGCTGCTGGGTCCCACCAACCCCCCGAAATCAAGCTGAAATCTGACAGATCCTCCTCTCTCCGTTGTTTATCAGTTTCACACACTTAGCGCGGCGCCGCTGAGTGTGGAGGAGGGAGGAGGGAGGAGGACGGAGGACGGAGGACGGCAGTCAGTGTTCATGCGCTGCATGTCTGGGGCATCAATATTGAGAGGGCTGGTGGCAGCTTAGGCGCCAGGTTGCGATTTCTGGTCGCATTGGCGACCTGGCGCCTGGGGTTTGTCAAGCCCTGCATTAACCTATTAGCCCAATCATCCGGCATATACTATAAGGTATCTTAGGGTGAAAGAAAAGGAACCGCTACACTCTATTATTGACAGATTCACTTATAATATCTCAAGTAAAAAACGTCCCACTCTCTCTCAATATACGAATACCTATGTACCCATTTGAACAAAAGTCAAAATATCCAAAATAATGTATCGAAACATATATAAAAAGATATATTTAAGATTATAAAAAATTATAAGAAAATTTCCTTACAAATTGCAACATACAAATTCATATACCATAAATTTATATGTAGTAGAAAAACTAATACTTTAAAAATATATTTTTTATATGGAGAAATATATTTCAATGTCCCCAATTGATAGGGGCTCAATTATCCAAATATGGACTATGGGTCAAATCTTGGATATAGTCCCTTTTTTTTTCTCCTCACGCTGACAGCATGAGAACATTTTTTTTCTTCTTTTTTTTTTTTTTTAACAGCTTACCTGTCAAATCCTTTTCTTGGAGTACATCGCGGTACACAGTAAATTGTCTGTCTGGGTTATATTGCACCTTTAGGTGATGGACACTGGCACACATATAACCCCCCCCCCCCCCCCCCCTTACCCGGAGTACCTCAGTTTTGTAGCAAAGCCATACACATGTAACCAGAAAGAGGGGATGTACTCCAAGAAAAGGATTTTACAGGTAAGCTGTACATAATGGGACACAGAGTCACAGTAATTACTGTATGGGATGTCCCAGAGCAATGCCACCTGAGGGGAGCAGAAACAACAAAAGTAGGGTGCAATCAGACATGAGGACCTATGCCGCTACCTGCAGCACACTACGCTCAAAGGCGACATCCTTATGCCTTCTTACAGCCACCTGGTGAATGTATGAACTGAAGATCAGGTTGCGGCCTTGCAGATTTGAGCCATGGAGGATTGGTGATGCACTAACACGAAGCACTAACAGCCCTGGTGGAGTGCGCTTGGACCTGAAAACTTGGAAACTTACTCTTCAAGCCATAAGCGTGAATAATTACCTGCCAAATCCATTTGGCAATAGTGGATTTTGATGCTGCCTGTCCTTTGCCTCGGACCTTCCGGCAACCCAAACAAAACATCTGTTTTCCGAATCTCAACAGTCGCTTTCAAATAGATCTTGACTGCTCTCACTACATCCTAAGAGTGTAGTGACGTATCCTTAGAACAGGGTTCTGGAAAAAAATGAAGGTACAACAATATCCTGGTTTAGGTGAAAACCTGAAACCACCTTTGTCAGAAAGCTAGGATGAGGACGCAATATCATTCTATCCTTGTGAAAGATTAAATACGGCTCTTTACAAGAAAGAGCTGCCAGCTCTGATACCCTTCTTGCAGAAAAAATGGCTACCAGAAAATCTAGTTTCCTTGTCAAAAGGACCAAAGGAACATGTCGTATCAGCTCAAAATGCAGTTTCTGTAATGCCAACAGAACTAAATTCAAGTCCCAAGGGTTCAGGGGTAGAGGTCGACCGATATGGGTTTTTCTCTGGTCGATGCCGATGCCGATATTTAGAAATCATGGTGGCCGATAGCCGATATATAATGCCGATTTTTTTGGGCCGATATGTTAGGCCGATTTTATTTTATTTTATTTATTTATTTTTAATCCCCCTTGATCTAACACACCTTTCCCACTGGGGCGTTTTTTAAGGCGCTTTTGGGCTAAAAATAGCGCCTGTAAAGTACCTGCAAAATGGCTCCCCTGCAGTCTGTGTGAAAGACAGAGTGCTTTCACACTGAGGCGATGCGCTGGCAGGATCTTAAAAAAAAAGTCCTGCAAGCAGCACGTTTGGAGTGGTGTATACCGCTCCTCCACCACTCCTGCCCATTGATATGAATGGGCACCACTGCCGAAGCGGTGCTTCATGGGCGCATTTAACCTCTTCCTTGGCCACTAGCTGGGTTATATGTGCCCCACTAGCAGCCAAATAGCACCGCTAAAATGATGGTAAAGCGCCGCTAAAACTTGCGTTTTACCATCAACGCCTGCCCGCTCCAGTGTGAAAGCAGCCTTCATTAGTGATACAGAAAATTTCTTACACTTAAACATTTATTAAACAAAACAAACCTCCAATCAGTTTACTTGTATGTATGATCTAGATAAAAAAAAAAAAAAAACCTATATATTAAATAAAAACGGGTAGTCAAAACTTTTGGACAAAAAAAAAAAAAAAATGGACTAACTTTACTGTTTTTATTTTATTTTTATTTTTTAAATGGTGTATTTTTTTCCCAAAAAAATGCATTTGAAAGACCTCTGTGCAAATGCCGTGTGACATAAAATATTGCAACAACCGCTATTTTATTCCCTAGGATCTCTGCTAAAAAAAATATATATATAATTTTTGGGGGTCTAAGTGATTTTCTGGCAGAAAATACAGGATTTTTACTTGTAAGCAACAAGTGTAAGAATAGTATTTAAATGGTTAAACTGAGAACTTCTACACAGAGATGACTTCATTCATTCAGTGTAAACATTGTAACATTTAGTTCTTTTCTTGGCAGGCTGCCCAGAGAGGAGGAAAGTGTTGCTATGACAACTCAGCAACTCACACTGACTTCTTACAGAAGTCATTTCAAAGTCCCGCTGTAGAATCGGCTTTTTATCAGCAGAATCGGCCGATTATTTAAAAAACGGCAAATATCGGCCGATAAATCGGCAAGCCGATATATCGGTCGACCTCTATTCAGGGGTGCTTTAACCTTTCCCGCTTGATCCTGCGAAGACTATGCGGTAGCAGCAGAATAGGAACGCATAAATCAGTGAGAACTGATCCCACGGAGACACCAATGCATCTGATATCCGCACGCGAGTGGATCCCTTGTTCTTGAAATGCTGTCGGCTTTGTTGTTGAACCTGGACGCAAACAGATCTATGTCCGGGGTCCCCCATCATTGGCACATAGCCAGGAAGATGTCAGGGTGAAGGGACAATTGCCCAGGAACAACTGCTGGCGATTTAGGTAGTCTGCCCGCCAGTTACCTACCCCTGAAATGAAGATTAACTAAATGCACGGCACGTGTTCTTTTGCCCAGGTTAGGATATGGTTTACCTCTGCCTAGGCTGCCCGACTTCTGGTGCCCCCTTGGTGATTGATATAAGCCACTGCTGTGGCATTGCCGGATTGAAACCTGACAGGAGATTTCTGCAACCTGAATGTCCAGGCCTTTAGGGCTAGACGCGCTGCCCGAATCGCTAAAATGTCGATGGGTAAGGTCTTTTAGGTTATGGACCATTTCCCTGGTCGCTTCTTCCAGGACTGCTCACCAACCTGAAAGGCTGCATTTGTTACCACCTTCCAGGCAACCGTTAAGGATTTCCCCTTTTGCAGATTCTCAGATATCCTCCACTAACTGAGGCTCCGATGCATTTTTGGCGACACCGCCCTCTTTCCCACAACTTTACCTGGAGCTCTGGGCCGGAGAAGCGTGCAGCCTGAGACACAAAGGCAAGACTGACAGGCATGGAAAAGGTACGTGCTCTTGACAGCCCCCGGTGGGGACGATAGGCATAGCAACATTTACTTTAAAAGGAGAAAACACATAAGAAATAGAAAAATTCCTCAGGCATCGCCCTTACCTTATCCAGCTGCAGGGTTCTGTGGTAACAGACACAATATTCCCTTCTCACAGTGGGCTCCGTTAGAAAACCTTCAGGGACTGAGACCCCCTTTTTATCGGGGGATCCACAGCCCTAGGCCTGTAAAAAGCACCACACCAGGAATATGGCTAAAAAAAACAACTACTAGATCCCAGGATCCAGCTCTCTAAAAAAGAGAAGCGTTACACGCAAAACCCATTTCTTCGGACATAAGGCGAGTATACCATTCAGTTCGGCCTGGAAAAGACACTTTGAATGGATCCAGCTGCACGGCTTGCCCCAGTAAGGAATATTCCAGCGGAGCTCAGCACATCTTTACTCGTGACCAATACCTAAGACATTGGCAAAAAAACTGGAGGTATCCCTGGTAACGGGAGGAGTTATATGGGGAATTGAACTTCCTGTTTAGGGTGTGCCAGTGTCCATCACCTAAAGGTGCCATATAACCCAGACAGTAATTACTGTGGCTCTGTGTCCCGTGATGTATGATAAAGATGATAAAGAAAAAAAACACGATCATCAGTATCTGTGCAAGGAACATCGGTCCCTTAGAGGAAGATGCACAGCCTTCTCTCATCTGTGCCCGCAGTGCCAGCAATCAGTGCCACCCATCAATGCCCATGAGTGCCAACTATTAATGTCCACCAATAGTGTCAGTGCTGCCTATCAGTGCCGCCAAGCTGCCCCATCAGCAATCATTGAAGAATAAAAATTACCTGTTTTCAACGTTTTATAAAATAGTTGTATTTTTTTTTTCTAATTTTTTTTAACAAAAAAAAAAACCCAGAGGTGATCAAATACCACCAAAAAAAAGCTCTATTTGTGGGAATTAAAAAAATAAATAAATTTCAGTGCAGTGTGTTGTATGACTGCACAATTGTCGTTCAAAGAGTGGCAGCGCTGAAAGCTGAAAAGTGGTATGGGTAGGGTGCACCGAATGGAACCAGAAAGACGTGGTACAGGAGATGGTCAGAGACTGGGGATGCGGTACAGGAGATGGTCAGAGACTGGGGATGCGGTACAGGAGATGGTCAGAGACTGGGGATGCGGTACAGGAGATGGTCAGAGACTGGGGACACGGTACAGGAGGTGGTCAGAGACTGGGGACACGGTACAGGAGATGGTCAGAGACTGGGGACACGGTACAGGAGATGGTCAGAGACTGGGGACACGGTACAGGAGATGGTCAGAGACTGGGGACGTGGTACAGGAGAGGGGCAGAGACAGGGGACGTGGTACAGGAGATGGGCAGAGACAGAGGACGTGGTACAGGAGATGGGCAGAGACAGAGGACGTGGTACAGGAGATGGGCAGAGACAGAGGACGTGGTACAGGAGATGGGCAGAGACAGAGGACGTGGTACAGGAGATGGGCAGAGACAGAAGACGTGGTACAGGAGATGGGCAGAGACAGAGGACGTGGTTACCACGAAAAAACAATGCAATTTTCATATGGGTACAGTGTTGCATGACTGAATATCATTCATTCAAACTGTGAGAGCGCTGAAAGCTGAAAATTGGTCTGGGCAGGAGGGGGGTGTAAGTGAACTGTATTGAGGTAGTTAAACTTCTTATTGCATTCCTTGTATTGCTGAATGCTGAAAATGACCCCTTAGCCTTATATTATTTGAAGACCTTTTCTTTTGCTTTTATGTGCATAAAGTTAGAGTTTAAAATAAATCAGGGAAAAAAAATATATAACTCTGTGATTCCTATGAGGAGTGTAGCATCATCTGCAAACCGCTCACTAGATTATAAAACAAAAATATAAACCAAAAGATAAGAGAAAAAAAAGAAGAAGAAAAAGGAGAGTAAGAAAATGGAGGAAGAACTACTTTTTAATATAATATATATTATATAAATCAGGGCTTGACAAATTTGCTTGGAATCTAGAAGCCAGCTTAAAAAAGTTAGGAGCCAGGTCCGTAACGGCGATCTGGACCTGTCCCTGGCCTGACATGGAGAAGAGTGAGGGCAAGAAAGCCAGCCCCCCCCCCCCCCCCACCTGTCTCCAAGTCATTGCCCATAGCTCTTAGAGGGACATTTTTAGAGGTCGACCGATATATCGGCCGGCATTTGGCAGTTTTTATGAAATCGGCATCGGACGATTATTGTGCATACCATGCCGATTTTTGCGGGTAACACTATACCCGGCCGCCTGCAGTACAGACCTGTGTCCCCGCTGCAGCAGCATGTAAAATTAATCCTCGATCCTTCACCCGTGCGGCCGGCCACTATAGAGTAGAAGGAGACAGTTTCACTGGCACCGCACCGCCCTGCCCCTCCCCAGGCTGTAGCAGAGGAACGTCATTAGAATGTCACAAGCCTCCGCAGAAGATAGTAGCCAGCACTAGCTAAGCTCCTCTTCCTTCCCTGCGGAGGCGGAGCCTGCTGGCTGCTTCTATCTCACTATTTGATTGGCTGGTCAGCTCATCAGCATGCACCTAGCCCTATCAGGTGCATGCAGATAGATGCCAGCTTGTATGCATGGTAAGTCACAAAAAATGGAGTGTGCTACTGTGCTCCCTTGTAGACTTTATTTAATATCCTTTTAAAGTGAAACCTGGCTGAGGCTGACAAGCTGGCATTTAGAAAATGGATGACCCGCCTCCACAGCCACCTCTCTGTACCCCCCCACCCCCTCCACAGTCGCCTCTCTGTACCCCCCTCCTCCACAGCCGCCTCTCTCTAGCCCCCTCCTCCACAGCCGCCTCTCTCTACCCCCCTCCTCCACAGCCGCCTCTCTCTACCCCCCTCCTCCACAGCCGCCTCTCTCTACCCCCCTCCTCCACAGCCGCCTCTCTCTACCCCCCTCCTCCACAGCCGCCTCTCTCTACCTCCCCTCCTCCAGAGCCGCCTCTCTCTACCTCCCCTCCTCCAGAGCCGCCTCTCTGTACCCCCCCCCCTCCTCCACAGCCGCCTCTCTGTACCCCCCCGCCTCCACAGCCGCCTCTCTGTACCCCCACCCTCCTCCACAGCCGCCTCTCTGTACCCCCACCCTCCTCCACAGCCGCCTCTCTGTACCCCCACCCTCCTCCACAGCCGCCTCTCTGTACCCCCACCCTCCTCCACAGCCGCCTCTCTGTACCCCCACCCTCCTCCACAGCCGCCTCTCTCGAGCCCCCCTCCTCCACAGCCGCCTCTCTCTAGCCCCCCTCCTCCACAGCCGCCTCTCTCTAGCCCCCCTCCTCCACAGCCGCCTCTCTCTAGCCCCCCTCCTCCACAGCCGCCTCTCTCTAGCCCCCCTCCTCCACAGCCGCCTCTCTCTAGCCCCCCTCCTCCACAGCCGCCTCTCTCTAGCCCCCCTCCTCCACAGCCGCCTCTCTCTAGCCCCCCTCCTCCACAGCCGCCTCTCTCTAGCCCCCCTCCTCCACAGCCGCCTCTCTCTAGCCCCCCTCCTCCACAGCCGCCTCTCTCTAGCCCCCCTCCTCCACAGCCGCCTCTCTCTAGCCCCCCTCCTCCACAGCCGCCTCTCTCTAGCCCCCCTCCTCCACAGCCGCCTCTCTCTAGCCCCCCTCCTCCACAGCCGCCTCTCTCTAGCCCCCCTCCTCCACAGCCGCCTCTCTCTAGCCTCCCTCCTCCACAGCCGCCTCTCTCTAGCCCCCCTCCTCCACAGCCGCCTCTCTCTAGCCCCCCTCCTCCACAGCCGCCTCTCTCTAGCCCCCCTCCTCCACAGCCGCCTCTCTCTAGCCCCCCTCCTCCACAGCCGCCTCTCTCTAGCCCCCCTCCTCCACAGCCGCCTCTCTCTAGCCCCCTCCTCCACAGCCACCTCTCTCTACCCCCCTCCTCCACAGCCACCTCTCTACCCCCCTCCTCCACAGTAGTACAGATGTTTGATTCTAAAAGAAAATGGCAAAATACTGATCCCCAGTCCAAGAAAATTGATACCCTAATCACAGAAATGATTGCCACAGACAACCAGCCCTTTACAGTTGTTACAGATATTGGCTTCAAACGCTTGCTGGCAACCATAGAACCAAGATATTCAATCAAAAGTGAAATATACTACCGCACAGACATGCTGGACAGTGTGTACAAGAAGGTTACACAGTGGATTAAGACCCTAATTGCAACAGAAAATGCTGGCCCCTATTTGTCCTTCACAACAGACTGTTGGTCTGGTGAAGCAGAATCACTTATGAGCCTAACATGTCATTTTATAGACAGTAACTGGGAAAGGAAACACGTAATTCTAAAGGTCAAGGCCATGTCTGGCTCCCATACTGGGGACCAGGCGTTGACAAATTTGCTTTGAATTTAGGAGCCAGTTAAAAAAGACCAACGGGGAATGGCGGTGACGTCAGCACTCCGCTCAACCCTACGTCATTTCATCAAAGCTGACTTCTTCCTGGGGTACGGGTGGCGCTTGATCCACCGCCTTAAGTATACACTGACCACAAATTGTAAACGCCCACTTCTGAGCTCCTGGTTCCCGCTCCTAATTCGCCATTTTGGAATAGGGCAACATTACCCAGGGGTTGAAAAATTTGCTTTGAATTTAGGAGCCAGTTAAAAAAGTTAGGAGCCAGTTTTTTTTATTTTTTTAAGAGTGGTATGGATTGTCAGCTCCCGGGGTAATGTCACTCATTTTCACCCCCTATCACTAACTCACAATGAAGCACCCAGTCAATAACTCCAATGAAACGCTGTTACATCAGGGTTATGGGCTGACCAGAAAGAGTAAGGCTGGCAACAGGTGGCAATGGCAGGCACGTGGTGATGGCAGGTGGCCCTGGTTGGCAATGGCAGGCGGCCCTGGTTGGCAATGGCAGGTGGCCCTGGTTGGCAATGGCTCTAGTCACTGGCAAATGGCACAGATTGGTGGTGGTACTGGCAGGTGGCACAGATTGATGGTGGCACTGGCAGGCACGTGGAACTGCCAGCTGGCATTGGCAGGTGACACTGGTTGGCACTGGCAGGTGGCACTACTGGCAGGTGGCATTACTGGCAGGTGGCATTACTGGCAGGTAGCATTACTGGCACTGGCAGGTGGCATTACTGGCACGTGGCACTGATTGGCAGGTGGCCCTGGTTGGTGATGGCAGGTGGCCCTGGTTTGGAACTGGCAGGTGGCCCTGGTTGGCAATGGCACTAGTCACTGGCAGATGGCACTGATTGGCGGTGGCACTGGCAGGTGGTGGCAAGTGGCACTGATTGGTGGTGGCAGGTGGCACTGATTGGCGGTGCAGGCACGTGGAGCTGCCAGATGGCATTGGCAGGTGACACTGGATGGCATTGGCAGGTGACACTGGTTTGTAACTGGCAGGTGGCACTATTGGCACTGGCAGGTGGCACTGGTTTGGAAGTGACAGGTGGCCCTGGTTGGCGGTGGCAAGTGGCACTGGTTGGCGGTGGCACTAGTTGGCACTGATTGGCGGTGGCACTGGCAGGTGGCAACGATTTGTGGTGGCAGGTGGCACTGATTGGTGGTGGCACTGGTTGGCACTAGCAGATGGCACCGATTGGTGGCGGCAGGTGGCACTGACACTGGCAGGTGTCACTGATTAGCTGTGGCACCGATTGGCAGTGGCAGGTGGCACTGGCAGGTTTCACACAGAGCACTCTGTTACTGAAATGTAACAGAGGAGCTGTCAGAATTGAGCTTAATGTCGGGGGTGGGCGGGACCCAGCCGGGGTGGGAGGGGCACGGTCAGTGGCACTGGTAGGTGGTGGCAAGTGGCACTGATTGGCAATGGCACTGGCAGGTAGCACTGATTGGCGGTGGCAGGTGGCACTGATTGGCGGTGGCAGGCACGTGGAACTGCCATATGGCATTGGCGGTTGACACTGGCACGTGGCACTGATTGGCAGGTGGCACTGATTTGGAAGTGACAGGTGGCCCTGGTTGGCGGTGGCACTAGTTGTCACTGGCAGATGGCACTTATTGGCGGTGGCACTGGTTGGTGTTGGCAGGTGGCACTGGTTGACGGTGGCACTAGTTGGCACTGATTGGCGGTGGCACTGGCAGGTGGCACGGATTAGCGGTGGCAGGTGGCACGGATTAGCGGTGGCACCGATTGACGGGAACACTCGGCACTGGCAGGTGGCACTGGTTGGCAGTGGCAGGTGGCACTGGTTGGCAGTGGCAGGTGGCACTGGTTGGCAGTGGCAGGTGGCACTGGTTGGCAGTGGCATTGATGGTGGTGGTACTGGTTGGCACTGCCAGATGGCACCAATTGGTGGCGGCAGGTGGCACTGGCAGCTGGCACTGATTGGCGCTGGCAGATGGCACTGGCAGGTTTCACACAGAGCACTCTGTTACTGAAATGTAACAGAGGAGCTGTCAGAATTGAGCTTAATGTCGGGGGTGGGCGGGACCCAGCCGGGGTGGGAGGGGCACGGCCGGTGGGCGGGACTCAGCAGCTATCAAACACCAGCCAACAATTGGGCTGCTTAAGAAAAGGGGCGGGGCCACATACACGTAGTGGCCCGCCCAGATCCCATTGGCTGGTGTTTGATAGCGGCCGGGTCTCGCCCACCCCGACATCAAGCTGAAATCTGACAGATCCTCCTCTCTTCGTTGCTTGTCAGTTTCACCTAATTAACGCGGCGCCGCTGAGTGTGGAGGAGGGAGGAGGACGGCAGTCAGTGTTAATGCACTGCATGTCCTGTCATGCTTTTTTCTATTACAAGGGATTTTTACATTCCTTGTAATAGGAATAAAAAAGTGACACAATTTTTTTTAAAAAAGAACAGTGAAAAAAATCTAAATAAAAGTTAAAATAAGAAAAAATAAATTATTTTAAATGCGCCCTGTCCCGCCTGCATATGAAAGCGGTGTTCAAACCACACATGTGAGGTATCGCTGTGATCGGTAGAGTGAGAGCAATAACTCTAGCCCTTGACCTCCTCTAACTCAAAACGTGCAACCTATAGAATTTTTTTTAAACGTCGCCTATGGAGATTTTAAAGGGTAAAAGTTTGTCGCCATTCCATGAGCAGGCGTAATTTTGAAGCATGACATGTTGGGTATCAATTTACTCGGCGTAACATTATCTTTCACAATATAAAAAAAGTTTTTAGCTAACTTTACTGTTGTGTTATTTTTTTTATTAAATAAATTATTTTTCCCCCAAAAAAGTGCGCTTGTAAGTCCGCTACGCAAATACGGTGTGACAGACAGTATTGCAACGACCACCATTTTATTCTCTAGGGTGTTAGAATAAAAAATATATATAATGTTTAGGGGTTCGAAATAAAGGGAAGGAGATTGGCAATCAATGAAAAGAGGCAGGGGAAGCTCCATTAGCATTGCTGGTTGTCATACCAGCGGCCACCACAAGAGGGCGCCAGATTCCAGAAGGAATCATAGGACCACAGAAGGCCTCAAAGCCGCGGCCTCAATTACCGGCCATTACGCGATCACTCCGGGGGGGGGGGGGGGTCCACGGAGACAGGATACCCCCAGCTGTGCTACCCCAGGCACCAGATCGCTAATTCTAGTCGCAAATGCGACCTGGCGCCCGGGTTTTGTCGAGCCCTGTTATAAATGATATAGGATCTGGAATTAAAAGTACCATTTCAGTCTTTGCAGATGACACCAAGCTATGCAGTGGAATGGAGCGTCCTTACAAGAAGTCCTCAATGCAATGTTTAATAGGGAAACTATTGCTAATTAGATTTAATGAAGGGCTTCAGAACTGTTTTTCTGGAAGGAGAAAACAAATCTTTTGCTTTTCTTCAGGTTTTGAAAATTCTGGATTAGGAGACTGGATGCTTCAAAAGAGATTTGGGGCGCAAGAAAGCCTCTAGCCCTGTGCCCAAGTTTTATCTGACTTACTGCCATCGTGCTTCTGCCTGCCACATGAATTGACAACACCCCTGCCTGCTACCTGTACTATGGAAATATTTAGTTGTAGCAAGAAGCAGTATGTTCATGAAAGGCTGGAGAGTGGCACAATGAGTGTCTACAGGTAACAGTGTACCAGGACCAACATTTTGGCTGCTGTTGACCACATTTATGACTGCTGCCTGGACTAATGCTTTGGCTGTGCTGACAATATCCCTGTACTGACTAAAGACAATATTCCTGCCTGGACCAATGCTTTCATTTTTGGAAAACTGCACTACTAAAACCACAGGTAATCTTATGTTTATCCTTGGCTCAGCAGAAAGTATTCTGGGGTGTAATTCTTGGTATGTAAATGTCATGTGTTAAAACTATGAAGGGTCTTCAAAAATGTGATAGATTGTCAAGAAATTAGATAAGTAAATTTTGTCCCTAGAACACCAAACTATGCTCCTTGCATGTTGGGCCTCTAGGAGGCTAGGTTGCGTAAAAGTCTGACACGTCACTCGCCATACTCTCCAGGAGTAGCAGAATGTATTCTGGGGTGTAATTTTTGCTATGTACATGCTATGCATTAGAAATTTTGTATAAATTGACAAGTTTGTGTATTAAAAATTATATATATATGTTTTCATTTCCTTTCCACATTTTCCAAAAACTTTGGGGAAAAAAAATACAAGTTTAAACCTCATTATGACACGTAGAATATACGTTGGGGTGTTTGTTTTCCCAAAATGGAGCCCTTTTTGTGGGTGTTTCCATTGTCCTGGTGCTTTAGGGCCTTCAATAGGTAGTCAAACAATTTGATGTGTAATTGATGTCCCTAGAACACTTCTAGATGCTCCGTTCTTCACTAAGTAGAAAGAAGTGAAGGAACGCCTGGAGGGGATGAATAAAATACAGTTACCAAGAAAAAGGCCAAATTTGTCAAGGACAAATTGACATTTTCTGAAGGCTTTGCATATAAATGGTCTGGGAGATCTGTGGGCATGAGAGGACCCTAACGGAAAACTCTTCCCCACAACCCTACTACAGATCAATCTAAATCTGATTAATCACTTTCTTCATTTCTCCCATCAAATAAGTTCTCGATTTGTGGGGCCTACCACATCTAATTCAACATTCAAACGGTCACGATTTGGCAGTGGAGCTTCACTGTTGACACCTAAAAAGGGTAAAAAATACTTCCACCAAACACAAAATCGGCAGACACATGGGGATCACCTCAGGCAAACCAGGCTTCGGTGGAGGTACCCCTTCGACACTACACAGTGCGATTCCAAAAATCATGGGATCATCTCTTTTGAATCCCAGGACATCACAAAACGCACACAATTTTTTTTTTAGATCTGGCTCTACCAGACCTAAAGAAACTAAAATGCAAGATAGACGATAGACACCTTTGTACGCAAAATCCACCCCCCTCCCAATCACCTTCATCCAACACTGCCTTGACACATAACAATTAAATATTAACCTCCCCTCCACCAAATTATCGCCTGATGAGTTATCAGTCTTGCAATTAGGCCTGGCGTTCTATCCCATCGACTCAATACACATTACAGAAACTATCAAAGATTATCTTTTTGCATGAAATTTAACTTCGAAAATCCTTTTTTTTTTTTTTTTTTTAAAGAGACACAAAACACCAACCTTGAATGTGAACTAAACAAACGCACAAATAACTTTACTATGGAGGCGTTCCATGCGCTTCGCGATTTAATCTTACTTTATTAACCACTACCCTACCATGGGCCATAGTAAAATGACGTCCTTGACTTTGTGAGGGGATAGCTGATTGATGCATTCAGATATTTCCAGCTGGCGATTCTGTGCACCATAAGAACGATCATGGCGGCAGTTCCGCCATTTGATTGCTCTTATAGGCGACAGGAGAGGACGTGTGTCCCCCCCGCGCCGACCGCTACCGTCTGGGGCTTCTCCGTGCGCCCGATGGCAAGCGAGAGACCGGAGAAGCACCGGATAGCGGCCAATGGCCACGAAAGAGATTTCCAGTGAGCAAATTGTCATCAGTCATATCTATGACCACCAGAGGCCCGGGCGCGACGCTATGACCACCAGAGGCCCGGGCGCGACGCTATGACCACCAGAGGCCCGGGCGCGACGCTATGACCACCAGAGGCCCGGGCGCGACGCTATGACCACCAGAGGCCCGGGCGCGACGCTTTGACCATCACGCCGGGGTTCCTGGATGTAAACACGATTGCGGCTGTCAGCATGAGTTCAGTGAATTTTCCCATCAATCGCGTGCTTTCCAGCCTGGAGGAGAGATGCGGGGTCTTATAGACCCCGCATCTCTCCATAAAGGGGATCTGTCACATAGATTCTAGGGATGCACGGAAATTTCGGCCGCCAAAACATATCGGCCGAAAATGCCCTTTTCGGCAATTTGCCGAAAGGAAAAATAATTGGCCGATAATTGAGCTGAAAATGGGGCGGGGCCTGGGGTGGAACTCCGCCCCTGGTGCCTCCCATGATGGGGGTGAATAGCGCAGGACTGATGCAGCCAGCGATGCCCCTGTGCAGTGAAGAGAGCCGCCTGGTTGAATAGAGCGCCGGGAACATCACAGCTTTAATTTCAATAGCTGTGTGTTCCCCGTCGCGCGCCGTCACACACAGCCCCTCCCCCTTGTCCGGGGTTACTTTGATAGACAGATCACCTGTCCAGATTGGACGGGTGATCTGTCTATCAAAGTGCCTGGACAAGGGGGAGGGGCTGTGTGTGACGGCGCGCGACGGGGAACACACAGCTATTGAAATTAAAGCTGTGATGTTCCCGGCGCTCTATTCAACCAGGCGGCTCTCTTCACTGCACAGGGGCATCGCTGGCTGCATCAGAGGAAGGAGATTTTCACAGCATTGCCACATTTTTTTTACATTAGACTGATGTGTTTATCTAAGAAAACTATTGATAAGAGCGGACATTCCCTGTAAGTAAACACAGGATCACCTCCCAGAATTACACCTACAACTGGGGATGCACCAAGACAGTAAGTACTCGCTGATTACCTGGCTGCATCACAGGGGGCAACACTGGCTGCATCACAGGGGGCAACACTGGGGGAAACACTGGCTGCATCACTGGGGGAAACACTGGCTGCATCACTGGGGGCAACACTGGCTGCATCACTGGGGGCAACACTGGCTGCATCACTGGGGGCAACACTGGCTGCATCACTGGGGGCAACACTGGCTGCATCACTGGGGGCAACACTGGCTGCATCACTGGGGGCAACACTGGCTGCATCACTGGGGGCAACACTGGCTGCATCACTGGGGGCAACACTGGCTGCATCACTGGGGGCAACACTGGCTGCATCACTGGGGGCAACACTGGCTGCATCACTGGGGGCAACACTGGCTGCACTTATCTCTTTTATCAGGTCGCCAGTCTCTGACCACCTCCTGTACCGTGTCGCCAGTCTCTGACCACCTCCTGTACCGTGTCGCCAGTCTCTGACCACCTCCTGTACCGTGTCGCCAGTCTCTGACCACCTCCTGTACCGTGTCGCCAGTCTCTGACCACCTCCTGTACCGTGTCGCCAGTCTCTGACCACCTCCTGTACCGTGTCGCCAGTCTCTGACCACCTCCTGTACCGTGTCGCCAGTCTCTGACCACCTCCAGTACCGTGTCGCCAGTCTCTGACCATCTCCTGTACCGTGTCGCCAGTCTCTGACCACCTCCTGTACCGTGTCGCCAGTCTCTGACCACCTCCTGTACCGTGTCGCCAGTCTCTGACCACCTCCTGTATCGTGTCGCCAGTCTCTGACCACCTCCTGTATCGTGTCCCCAGTCTCTGACCATCTCCTGTACCGTGTCCCCAGCCTCTGACCATCTCCTGTACCATGTTCTCTGTCTCTGACCACCTCCTGTACCATGTCCCCAGCCTCTGACCACCTCCTGTACCATGTCCCCAGCCTCTGACCACCTCCTGTACCATGTCCCCAGCCTCTGACCACCTCCTGTACCATGTCCCCAGCCTCTGACCACCTCCTGTACCATGTCCCCAGCCTCTGACCACCTCCTGTACCATGTCCCCAGCCTCTGACCACCTCCTGTACCATGTCCCCAGCCTCTGACCACCTCCTGTACCATGTTCCCAGCCTCTGACCACCTCCTGTACCATGTCCCCAGCCTCTGACCACCTCCTGTACCATGTCCCCAGCCTCTGACCACCTCCTGTACCATGTCCCCAGCCTCTGACCACCTCCTGTACCATGTCCCCAGCCTCTGACCACCTCCTGTATAAAAATATTTTTTGAAAACAGTCATTTTCGGTATCGGTCCTGTTTCGGTATCGGTTTCGGTTTTCGGCCTAGTGTATTTTTCATTTTCGGTATCGGTTTCGGCACCAAAAAAAAACATTCGGTGCATCCCTAATAGTTTCCTATTACAAGGGATGTTTACATTCCTTGTAATAGGAATAAAAGTGACCAAATAAGAATGTAAAAAAAAAAAAAAAAATTTTAAAACCGCCTGTCCCCAAGTAGCTTGTGCTCAGAAGAGAACGTAAACGCAAGTCCCACCCACATATGTAAACACTATTCAAACCACACATGTGAGGTATCGCCACGTGCGTTAAGTGCGTGTGCAAAAATTCTAGCACTAGACCACCTCTGTAACTCAAAAAGTAAATAAGTAATTTTTCTTCATAAATTAATAAACAAAATGTATGTAAAAAAAAATAACCCAAATTAGTGTATAATATTTGGTCTTTGTGAAAGTTATAGAGTCTACAAACTATGGTGCCAATCACTGAAAATTGATCACATCTGATCACACCTGATGTGCTGAAGGCTTCTCGCGTTTGAGACACTAAGGCCTCTTTCACACGAAAGATCCGTTCACGTCCGCCTGTCAGTTTTGGCGGACCTGAACGGATGATCCATAGACCTCTATGGAGTGTAGGATGTCAGCGGTTTCCTTTTTGGAAAGTAGGCAGTCCAAAGTATTTACTAAGAGGCATGGTGAGTTTTTTTTAAGTTATAATTTTTTCCCACAATTCTTGAGAAAATTAAGATTTTTTTTTTTTTCCACCTCAACCACCTTTTACACTTTTGAAGGCCCTGAAGCACCAGGACAATGCAATTGTCCACAAAATGACCCCACTTTGGAAAGCACACACCCCAAACGTATAATCTATGAGGCATGAGTCTTTTGAACGTTCATTTTTTTTCCAGATGGTTTTGGAATATGTGGGGAGAAAAAAAAAAATATATATATATATATATATATTTTTTTTTTTTTTTTTTTTACACAAAGTTGTCCATTTATAAGATATTTCTAACACATAGAACGTACATAGCAAAAATTACACCCCAAAATACATTCTGCTACTCCTCTTGAGTATGGCAATACCACATGTTTGAGACTTTTACACATCTGGCCAAGTACAGAGGCCCAACATCCAAGTAGCACACCCAGGCATTCTAGCAGCATTAATTGCACATATTTTCTGACTAGCGATCACATTTTTGAAGGCCCTTCATATTTCTAACACATAGCATGTACATACAAAATAACAAAAGATTACCTGTGGTTTTAGAAGTGGATTGGTCAACAGAGGACAGCATCGGTCCAGGCAGCAGGCAGGAATGAGGTCAGCGACAGCAAAAGCAATCATCCAGGCAGCAGGCAGGAATACTGTCCATAGTTTGTACAGGCAGAGATACTGTGAGCACAGCCCGAGGTATAAAGCAGAGGTGCCCAGGCAGAAATACTGTTCAAAGTCAACACAGCCAAAGTATTGGTCCAAACAGTAGGAAGCATGGTCCATAATGTCATGGGTGATTACAGGCAGTATATGGTCAGCACAGCCAATGTATGGGTCCAGACAGCAGGAAGGACCATCACGCTTAGGGAAAGGGGTAGAGGCTTCTCCCACCCAAATCACTTTGAAGCCTCCCGGCAACCAGACCCTCTTCTGGGAGCACAGAAAATGAAAAGCTGTTTTTCTCTACTCAGAACACTATTCTGAAGCCCCTCACATATGTGAGACTCCTGTGTACTAAAGTAGATGGCCAAAAGATCAGTCCAAGTGACAGGCAAAAACATAGTCGATTAACAGGCCAAGGTCGGTGCACGTGGAAGTCAGAAACATGGTTTAAATCGGCAAGCAAAGACATTGTCGGTAAACAGGCCAAGGTCAGTTAATTAATATGGAAGGTAGTAATAGGGTAGCAGGCAAATGGGGAAATGGCAGTCCATTAATAATAAGGGGAACTAATATTGGATGGATGGATGGATGATAATTTTTTAAGCAATCTCTGATGCACAGGCCAGGTTGGGAGGGCCATTACTCCTCCTCTGTTGCATACATAGCATTCCAGATTCTGTGGGGGGAAGGCTACAGGGAAAGTGTTGTTCGTGAAGTCAACTCACACTATCAGGGACGGGACCTTGTTGGTAAATGAGGGCAGTGATGACATCTTCAATATACTTGAGGTAGATTTGTTGGTTTTGAGTTGCTTTTTGGTAGCAAACTAATTAAAAAGGGCCATGTGAAACGCAACTTTCTTGTACCAATAACAGACTTTCTGGTTGATAAATAGGGCTGTAGCATCTGATCGTTTAAATCTATCCCCCACCCATGTATATATTGTAGTTGTGAACACATTCAGGCTTTACAATGGGGTCGCATCTTCTTGGATCTCCACCAGTGTCACGGGGCTGGAGCTGGGAGTCTCTTCCGAACCAGAATCAGATGGGAGCTCCCCGCTGCTCTCATCATCCAACATGGCAAGAATTTCATATGCCTCCTCAGATGTGTAAACCCTTTGAGACATTATGGCAGTGCTTATTGGCAGGCCTGTGTAATGGTACTGCTGGTGGTAGTAGTACAGATGGGGGTATTAGTGGTGGGGCTGTGTGGTGGTACCGATGGCAGTATGGGTGGTGGTGGTACTAGTATTGATGGCGGTATGGGTGGAGGTACAGGTGAGGGTATGGGTGGTGGTTGTGGTACAGGTGGCGGTACAGGTGGTACCGATGGCGGCACTAGTGGCGATACTGGTAACGGCTTGTGTGGCATTATAGATGGTGGGCCTGATGGCGGTACTGGTGGTGATACCGATGGCGGTGGGCCTGTGACAGATGGGCTGATTGACTGGGCTGTGTGACAGGTGCTCTTTATTGGGAGGCCGTGTTGTGCACAGTAAAACTGTACAAGACACTGATCTCACTTACTGATCCCTGCTCTTTCCTCACATGATCGGTGTGAGGAGAGAGCAGGGATCAGATAGTAACTGCTGCTTTGTTTACATTTGTGACCGGCTGTGATTGGCTGTTTAACATGATCGGTGAAGCGCTGTGTTCAAGGGACACACGCCTTCCCCCATCCCCGCACCTCATGTCCGGTAATCGGTTTGCGATTTTGACAGCCGATCGCGTGGTAAACAGCCAATTACATTGGCTGTTTAACGTGATCGGGGAAGCGATGTGTCCAAGGGACACACACCACCCGAATCGCCGAGCTGCGTGCCCCAGCAACTTATCCTGCTGGATGCCATATGATGCCCAATCAGGATAAGGCAACCACTTCCCGGACGTCAACATGCTATTGACCAGGCGGGATGTGGTTGAACAAAAAAATTGGGCCAACTTTACCATTTCGTTTTTTTAATTCTTCTTCCCCTCAAAAAAAAAAAAAAAGAAGAGGCATTTGAAAAATTATTGCGCAAATACCGCGCAAGATAAAAAGTTGCAATGACCGCCATTTTTGAGCAAAAAAATGATGATATTTACATGCCAGAATAGGCCCAGTATTGAAGTGGTTAAGGGACCATTGAGGATGCTCCTGGCTCTACCCAGGATGGTTCCTTGGTTGCAGCTGTCTCTGCAGCTGCTCCGGAGGAGACTCCCCCCAACCCAGTTCACCAATCCCAAGAGATTCAAACCTAAATCATGTAATTTCCCAGACCTGACGAATTCCCCAACAATTTAGGTGTTTTTACATCAATTAAAGACAATAAACACCATAAATAGAAGGACTGTACCTCTAACCTTTGTACCAATCAACTTTCAGCTAAACTATTACAGAAATGGACTGATATCATTGTTAAACCATTTGACAAGGGCGGTAACAATGTTGTCAAGCCGCATGCCCAATATCAGACCATGTGTCTTGAGGTTTTAAATAACCCTACTTGGTATTATTATTATTATTATTATTATTAATGAATTTTGAGAGCTTTGTACCAATGCCTTTTGGCAAGGCCTGATCTACAGGGATACCCTTAAAGGGGTTGTAAAGGTTCGTTTTTTGTTTTCTAAATAGGTTCCTATAAGCTAGTGCATTGTTTGTTCACTTACCTTTTCCTTCGATTTCCCTTCTAAATGTTTTTTTCCTTTGTTTTCTTTGTCTTAATTTCTCACTTCCTGTTCCTCCTCAGTAAGCTGTTCAGTAAGCTGTTCAGGCTGACTAACCACCAGCTCGGATGATGGTGAGAAGTTTACTGAGGAGAAACAGGAAGTGAGATATTCAGACAAAGAAAAAAAAACATTTAGAAGGGAAATTGAAGGAAAAGGCAAGTGAACCAACAATGCACTAGCTTAGAGGAACCTATGTAGAAAATAAAAAACGAACCTTTACAACCCCTTTAATTATCTGGTCATTAAACATCCAGACTCCAACCTTCTATACCTTACACAAAACCTGCATCGACCTCCCAGAAGACCTAGTGCCTCTGATCGGATCCCTAACAGATAATGCTAGCAGATGTCTACAGTTTTTTTTTTTTAAATAACCCATGTTCTGAATCTGCCTTCATATATCCATGACACTGCAGTCCTGATGAAACATCGAGGAGATTAAGATCCCTCGGAACTCCCTGCTCGTGACCATCGATATCAAGGCTTCATACTCGAGTATCCCCCATGAGCAGGGAGTCTTGATGATCGAATCAGTTTTCCTAAAAAAATAAATAAATAAATAAAAAAAGATTGTACTACTTGGCCCCTCAATGGCCATGTCCTTAAATACTTTTATTCGTACTAGGAATTGTTTTGTTTTCAGAGAACAACACTTTTTGCAAACCCAGGGCATAGCGATGGGAACCTCATGTGCACAGTCCTACGCCAACCTCTATCTGGGGACTTGGGGGCGAAGTGTGTTCTCCAATGACAAAATTTGTCATTTATGTGCAATCCATCTTGTGCTGGTATAGATTCAAAGACATCCTATTTCTGGTATGAACAGGTCCACCAGTAATGCTGAGAGACTTTAAGTACTTGAATAAAGAGGGATTCCACTGGAAACAAAACTATTAAAAGCCAGCAGCTATAAATACTACAGCTGCTGACTTTTAATAAATGGACACTCACCTGTCCCAGGGTCCAGCGATGTCGGCAGCCGAGATCGACCGATCGGCTCTCGGTTGCTGCCGCTGCCATTCTAGGTGAGGGAATCAGGAAGTGAAGCATTGCGGCTTCACTTCCTGGTTCCCTACTGCACATGCGCGAGTCGCGCAGCGCAATAGGAATGCTCCGCACTGTCTCTGGGAACCGTATGCGTCCCAGCAGACAGCGTGGCGGGACAGAAAACAGCATAGACTCCCATGGGAGTCTATGCCCGGAAGTGGGTGCAAAAAACTGTCTTAGACAGGTATCTGCACCCCCTTCCCCCTGAAAGGTGCCAATTTTGACACCGGAGGGGGGGGAGGGTTCCAATGAGCGGAAGTTCCACTTTAGGGTGGAACCCTGCTTTAATATTAATGACATGAATCTACATTTCACCTATGTTCATGATACAAAGATCCCCTTTCTGGATCTTATGATCATCAGAAACTCAGATGGGACCATTGGCACTAATCTATACCGAAAACCTACAGCTGACAACACTTTGAGGCACCCCTCCAGTGCACATCCTAAACCTCTTGTGCACAGTATTCCTTACGCATGTATGCAGAAACTGTGCAAGAGAGGAAGATTTCCACACACAGGCTGTTCTGCTACGTGAACATTTGCTACTTAGGAGGTTACTCTCACACCAAGCTGAGGAAAGCTTTTAACCGAGCTTTAGCTCATACAAGAACTTCTCTGCTCCATGACCCTCCACAACCTAAACATTCAGATACTGTTAAGTAGAGGTTGACCGATATATCGGCTGATATTTGGCGTTTTTTTAATCGGCATCAGCCGATTGTGCTGATAAAAAGGGCGATATATCTTCAGTGTGACTTGCAAATGACTTCTGTAATAGAAGTCAATGCAAGTTGCCAGAGTCTTCAGTGAAGTGACTTGTTTCCTCTCTGGGCAGACTGCCAAGAAAAGAGCAAAGAGATACAATGTTTACACTTATGAATGAACTGAGCTCTGTGTGTAGAGTTCTCAGTTTAACCATATAAAGACTAAATCTTTCCTGACAGTTGTTGCTTACAAGTAAAAATCCTGTATTTTCTGCTAGAAAATCACTTAGAACCCCCAAATATATATATATATATATATATATATATATATATATATATATTTTTTTTTTTTTTTAGCAGAGACCCTAGGGAATAAAAATTTTTTTTTACTAGTAATGGCGGCGATCAGCGATTTTTATTGTGACTGCGACATTGTGGGGGACCCATCGGACATTTTTGAGACCATTGTCATTTATACAGTAATCACTGCTATATAAATGCAGTGATTCCTGTGTAAATGACACTGGCAGTGAAGGGGTTAACCAGTGGGTGGCAGCATAGGGGTTAAGTGTTCCTAGGGGTGTGTTACTAACTGTGGGGGGGTTGGGCTTTCATTTAGTGAACACTGATCTCTGCTCCAATCACATGGAGCAGAGATCGGCGTCACTAGTTGCTAGGCAGAATGGAGAAATGCTGTTTACACGGCATTTCCTCCATTCAGCCGTCCCGTGAGACGATCGCGGGTATGCCCGCGGCGATCGAATCCGCGGGTCCCGCGACCGGACTCACGGGGGCCCCGACCAGCGCGGGAGCGCGCCGCCGACGCCGCGCTCCCGATGGCAGGGCGGCATTGAAGATTGGACGTACCTGTACGCCAATATGCCTGCCCGTGCCATTCTGTCGACGTACATCGTCGTGCGCTGGTCGGGAATCGGTTAATAAATGTTTAAATGTAAGAAATTTGCTGTATCACTTATTACTTAAGGCTGCTTTCACACTGGAGCAGGCAGGCGTTGACGGTAAAACGCTGCTAGTTGCTTTACCGTCGGTGCTTCACCGTCATTTTAGCGGCACTATTCGGCTGCTAGCAGGGGACTTATAACCCAGCTAGCGGCCGAGGAAGAGGTTAAATACGCCCGTGAAGTTCCGCTGCCAAATCACATTGCATGCACTTCAGCAGTGATGCCCATTCATTTCAATGGGCTGGAGTGGTGGAGGAGCGGTATATACAACACTCCTAATGTGCTGCTTGGAGGACGTTTTTTAACATCCTGCCAGCGCATCACCTCAGTGTGAAAGCACTCTAGCTTTCACACAGACTGCAGGGGAGCCGTTTTGCAGGAACTTTACAGGTGCTATTTTTAGCCCAAAAGCACCTGAAAAATGCCCGTGTGAAAGGTGTCTGTTAGATTTTATGAGATGAAGGGGGGGGGGGGGGACATTATTTAAAAATCGGCCTAACATATCGGCCCAAAAAAATTGGCATTATAGATCGGCCATCGGCCTCCACGATTTCTAAATATTGGCATTGGCCAGGGAAAAACCCATATCGGTCGAACTCTACTATTAAGGTGATTAACAGATTTTTGTCCCATCATGGCCAGCTACATGATGTTTTATCCAAACACTGGCACTTACTAACAGCCCACCATATTCTCCAGAAACATGTCAGAAAAACTCTGGTCTTTCAAGAAGCCATCTCTATAAAAGACCACCATTGGCCGTCACATTGGTCTTTACCATAGGTTAAAGCCCCTGGCAGTTAAACTTCTAGCACTGGAGGTGGTACCTCTAGATCCCGGGGGGGGGGGGTGATCTCAGCAAGGCCAAAGGCCAAAGCAATGTAGCAAATAAAATATCTCTGCGCCAGCCAATTAGATACAGGGAGTAGAAAGCTGCTGTTAATATCTATATGTGATAGTGCTGCGCAATATAGAGGGGAAAAGATAAAGGAGGGAAGAAAAAAGGTAGAGAAAGGAAAAATGCCCAGAGTGAAAAGACTAAAAAGGGAAAAGGAATCAGTGAAAACAATTTAAGATAAAATGTGAAGTTGTACTACCAAACACTCCTTCAATGCAACATGAACAGTGAGTGTGAATATCAGATATATATAATCAAACGAGATTATATCGAATAATAATAAAAACAAAGACATGGAAGAATATCATACAAATTATTACCATGTGCAGTGCATAATTTGTGATAAGCCAGCAATAAGGAAAAAAGTGCAGAGTGCCAAAACATATCCGTGCAAACGCTGCAAACTATATAAAAACTTCACAATCAATATATTGAGCAGAAATTAATTATCTGTGCAGTCCATATAGATAAATGTGCAAACACTGCAAAAATTTCAAAGGGCAACGCAAAATATAAAAGTGTAAAGTGCCAGTGCTCCGAGTCATCAAGTTAAGTGATTATGGAGTTCAACAGTCCATAAAGATGAATGTGCAAACACTGCAAATGCAACGATCAAAACAGGTGCAAAAAAAAAAGCACCTGAAAAAAGTCCTGCAAGCAGCATCTTTGGGGCGGTGGATGAGCGGTGTATACACCATTACTCCACCGCCCCTGCCCATTGAAATTAATGGGCAGCTCTTCGGCTATGGCACTACACAGCCACATTTAACCCTTTCTTCAGCGCGCGCGCATGTGTGTCCGTTTGTGCGCGCGCGCGCATGTGTGTCCGTTTGTGCGCGCGCGCGCATGTGTGTCCGTTTGTGCGCGCGCGCGCATGTGTGTCCGTTTGTGCGCGCGCGCGCATGTGTGTCCGTTTGTGCGCGCGCGCGCATGTGTGTCCGTTTGTGCACGCGCGCGCATGTGTGTCCGTTTGTGCGCGCATGTGTGTCCGTTTGTGCGCGCGCGCGCATGTGTGTCCGTTTGTGCGCGCGCGCGCATGTGTGTCCGTTTGTGTGTCCGTTTGTGCGCGCGCACAAACGGACACACATGCGCGCGCACAAACGGACACACAAACGGACACACATGCGCGCGCGCACAAAATGTGTGTCCGTTTGTGCGCGCGCGCGCGCATGTGTGTCCGTTTGTGCGCGCGCGCGCGCATGTGTGTCCGTATGTGCGCGCGCGCGCGCATGTGTGTCCGTATGTGCGCGCGCGCATGTGTGTCCGTATGTGCGCGCGCGCGCGCATGTGTGTCCGTATGTGCGCGCGCGCGCATGTGTGTCCGTATGTGCGCGCGCGCGCATGTGTGTCCGTATGTGCGCGCGCGCGCATGTGTGTCCGTATGTGCGCGCGCGCGCATGTGTGTCCGTATGTGCGCGCGCGCGCATGTGTGTCCGTATGTGCGCGCGCGCGCATGTGTGTCCGTATGTGCGCGCGCGCGCATGTGTGTCCGTATGTGCGCGCGCGCGCATGTGTGTCCGTATGTGCGCGCGCATGTGTGTCCGTATGTGCGCGCGCATGTGTGTCCGTATGTGCGCGCGCATGTGTGTCCGTATGTGCGCACGTGCGTCCGTATGTGCGCGCGCGCGCGCGCGTGTGTCCGTATGTGCGCGCGCGCGCGTGTGTCCGTATGTGCGCGCGCGCGCGCACGTGTGTCCGTATATGTGCGCGCGCGCGCACGTGTGTCCGTATATGTGCGCGCGCGCGCACACGTGTGTCCGTATATGTGCGCGCGCGCGCACACGTGTGTCCGTATATGTGCGCGCGCGCGCACACGTGTGTCCGTATATGTGCGCGCGCGCGCACACGTGTGTCCGTATATGTGCGCGCGCGCGCACACGTGTGTCCGTATATGTGCGCGCGCGCGCACACGTGTGTCCGTATATGTGCGCGCGCGCACACACGTGTGTCCGTATATGTGCGCGCGCGCGCACACGTGTGTCCGTATATGTGCGCGCGCGCGCACACGTGTGTCCGTATATGTGCGCGCGCGCGCACACGTGTGTCCGTATATGTGCGCGCGCGCGCACACGTGTGTCCGTATATGTGCGCGCGCGCGCACACACGTGTGTCCGTATATGTGCGCGCGCGCGCACACGTGTGTCCGTATATGTGCGCGCAGACGTGTGTCCGTATATGTGCGCGCGCGCACACGTGTGTCCGTATATGTGCGCGCACGCGTGTCCATATATGTGCGAACAGCAGCATATGTGTGAACAGCAGTTTTCAGCTCTCTCCACAGATTCTCGATTGGATTCAGGTCTGGACTTTGACTTGGCCATTCTAACACCTGGATACGTTTGTTTGTGAACTATTCCTTTGTAGATTTTGCTGTATGTTTGGAAGATAAATCTCCGTCCCAGTTTCAGGTCTTTTGCAGACTCCAACAGGTTTTCATCCAGAATGGTCCTGTATTTGGCTGCATCCATCTTCCCCTCAATTTTAACCATCTTCCCTGTCCCTGCTGAAGAAAAGCAGGCCCAAACCATGATGCTGCCACCACCATGTTTGACAGTGGGGATGGTGTGTTGAGGGTGATGAGCTGTGTTGCTTTTACGACAAACATATCGTTTTGCATTGTGGGCAAAAAGTTCGATTTGGTTTCAGCTGACCAGAGCACCTTCTTCCACATGTTTGGTGTGTCTCCCAGGTGGCTTGTGGCAAACTTTAGACGAGACTGTTTATGGATATCTTTGAGAAATGGCTTTCTTGCCACTCTTCCATAAAGGCCAGATTTGTGCAGCGTACGACTGATTGTTGTCCTATGGACAGACTCTCCCACCTCAGCTGTAGTTCTCTGCAGTTCATCCAGAGTGATCATGGGCCTCTTGGCTGCATCTCTGATAAGTCTTCTTGTCTGAGCTGAAAGTTTAGAGGGATGGCCAGGTCTTGGTAGATTTGCAGTGGTCTGATACTCCTGCCATTTCAAAATGATCGCTTGCACAGTGGAGCAGTGGGATGTTTAAAGCTTTGGAAATCTTTTTGTATCCAAATCCGGCTTTAAACTTCTCCACAACAGTATTACGGACCTGCCTGTTCCTTGGTCTTCATGATGCTCTCTGCGCTTTCAACAGAACCCTGAGACAGGTGCATTTATACAGAAACTACACAGGTGGATTCTATTTATAACCATCAGTCATTTAGGACAACATTGGATCATTCAGAGATCCTCGCTGAACTTCTGGAGTGAGTTTGCTGCACTGAAAGCAAAGGGGCCGAATAATTTTGCACGTACCACTTTTCAGTTTCTTATTTGCTAAAAAAGTTTAAATTATCCAATAGATTTCGTTCCACTTCACAATTGTGTCCCACTTGTTATTGATTCTAAACAAAAAAAATGTGCGTCTGTCTATGTGCGCGTGCGCGCATGTGTGTGTATGCGCGCGCGCGCGTCTGTATGTGCGTGTTACTTTTAATTCAGACACCCCCCTCCATTCTTGTACCATCAGAACTGCCTTTGTGGGGCTTGCGTGTGTGATAGCAGCTAGGACTGCTGCACCTCTGAAAAGCAATCCATACACAGAACGATTTTCAGAGGCATTTGAAAGGTGGTAAAGAGGCATTATGCTGCCTCCTCACCACCTGTTTTAAGCCCGTAAATGCAGCATCAATATACCACAACTGTGCAATCCACACAGTTGCGGGGTAGTTGCAGTGCAGGCCCATTCACCCTGGGTACACCCCCAGCTGCTCCCTCTGCAGCTAAAGGGGGAGAAGTTGGGGGTGGTAAAAACAGCTTAACCATGTGGTTTTACTGCCCCTCCAACAAGCCCTTGGTTCACATCTGCATGGCTGCATGTAGGGCAGACCATGCATGTCAATGGGCTTCCCTACCCACAAAAATGCAGGGAAAGAAGCCCCAGAGCTTTTTTTTATTTTCTTTTTTTTTATTGCACTGCACCAAAAGCACCCCACGTTTCCAATGTGTGGGGTACCATTAAGAATTAACGGTACCCCTAAAGAGCAGAGCATTGGTCTGTGTGTCGGGAACGAGCAAAACAAAGGCAAGAGAATTCTTGTTGGGCAGTGTATGAGTGCTCGGACGACCGAATTTTAACGGTTCAAAGAATGTCAGGCAAAATGGTCGACCCTCACCCATGTTCACTTTATCAAATCTGGGCCTCTTTGAAAAAAGTTTGGACACCCCTGGTCTAAATTGTCATGCCTCTGAAAAAAGTTATCCGCATTGAGAAGGCTTTTCAGAGGCAATAGGACGCCTCCTGACTGCATGTTTTTAACACTAAGTGTAGCAACTAACAAACTGCAACCATGTATTGCATACAAATGAAGAACACTGGCGGAATGCCCCCTGCTAGATGCTTGAATGGCTGGTCTGCCCAGTGCTACATGAGCAAAAAATGTTTGCCATGGGCACAATGACTATGGCAAGTAAACACCCTCTGTTGCCTTTGCTATGAGTAAAGCATCGTACAAGGGGTCAGATTTTCAGACAAAAATCCATCCATTTTTTTGTTGCATTCTAGTCATGTTGAAAGTGAAGAAGTTACTCACCATATGAAAATTTTCATACAACAGAATTCAAACTTCAGAAGTGACGTAATGTGTTGAATAGTTTTGTATGTATGTATTCTTTCGTTTCTGAGCATGCGTAGTCTTGCTCTTACGACTTTTTTTTGGATGAAAACTGTACTGATTAAAATGAAAAATCGCACGTTGTGTTTATGTCCGACAAAGATTTTATAGGCTGCACATCCAGCTTTTGTCGTATAAAAAATTTAAATCGGCTGTCGAGAGGAAAGCACCGCACCAACGATCCAAAGGTCTGGCCTCTGCCGGACCTTTCAGCTGGGAAACTCAGAGTGCATGTGCCGCTGAAGTCAGAGGCTGCATGCAAGGGGAATAGCTCCTAAACCGTACAGGTTTGGGAGATATTCTTTTTACCTGCAGGTAAGACTTTAGTAGAGGCTTACCTGTAGATCAAAGTAGAAAAAAATGGGTATACAATCGGTTTAACAAGTAAAAACGAGTCCTAATGTAATATTCTCAACTTTTCAAACGTCTTACAAAAAAAAAAAAAATAACACCCGAAAGCATTGTAAAACCACATACTCCACATAACTAATGACAATTAACATCATATAAAATAACTGTTCAATGGATGTACATGTTCCGTTAGTGAAATGCTGCTATATTAAAGTAGAACTAAATGCAAAACTCTCTTTTCCATTTTGACTTTTGTAAAAAGGAAGGCTCCAACCCCCCAAAAAAGAAGCGATGGAAAATTCCTACAAGGTAAAGGAATCCCTGGTCATCAATGAGGACACTAGTAATAGGTACAGATTTACTGTTACTGTTTTTCACTTTCAGTAAACGGAGAGAGTGAATATCCCTAACAGAGCAAAGACAGCACTTTATTGAAAAGTATGACTAAAGGCAAAAGATTTTATTTATTTTTTTCATTTCTGAATAGAGGGCCAAAAAGGTTTTCATGAGCCAGGCAACCAAGACATCTAAAACTTGCCAACTAAAGGAGATCTAATGAGAAAAAAAACCTCTTTAACGTGTATTAAATAATTTGATAGATTTTTACATTTATGCTCCCTTACTCACATTTACTACTTCTCATAATAATGTACACCATACAAAGATTTTGCATAAACCATATTTTCTGCTCAGGCATTTGTTATGCTTCCTCATAATACATGCCTATAGTAGTAGTCCTCCAATTTCAATCTAGTTCAACTTCATGCAGGTTTGGAAAATCAGCTTGTGATCAAATGATTGCAAAGGATGCTGAGCAAATTTGCATTTCCTAATATAAAAGCATATCAAAAATCCTAACCTGCAAACTGCCCTGAAGGAGACTTAACAACTAGGAGCACTACAGAGCTGACATACAATCTCTACCCATTCAAAGCAACAGTACAAAAAACAGGTACTCACCTCTCCATATGATCCTCTCCGGGCAGTAAAGGTGGCAGGGGTAAATTAGGAAGTGTTGAAGTTTTCATATGTGGGATAGCAAGATTAACAGTTGAAACTGGCTTAGTAGAAGAGATAGCTGGAGGCTGTGTATTTGCCTGAGTGGATAATGTTGAAGAACGTGTATGGGTGGAGGATGTTACTGAGGCAGCCACGGTGATAGAAATAGAAAAGGTTGACAAAGTAGGAGTAGGTGGCAGAGGAGGTGGAGGTTGTACAAGTACAGCTGGTGAAGGAGGAAGAGGAGGAAGCGGAGGAGTTTGGGGAGGTGGAGAGGAAGCAGGTAAAGGTGGCTGAGGAGACTGCACAGGAGGCAAAGGAGGTGGTATATCTTTGTCCTTCTCTTTGTCTGTCACTTCCTCCATTGGTGTCAAGATCTCCTCTTTGACAAAAGCAGCTCTACCATCCTTAACTCCTGATTGTTTCACATCCTTCACTGGTAAAAGTAGCTTCTTCTCATTCTCCTCAGACTTGACGGAACTAGATAATACCTTTGCATCTACATTTGTTACCACTGACAGTTCTGTATCAGACACACACTTGTCCAGCTTAAGATTTTTGTTTGCCTTTTTGGCATCCATTGTTGGGAGCCCTCTTCCATCTCCAATCTCTTTTTTTATCACTTGACCTCCTTTAGAGTCTCTACCAGCTGCCGCAGCAGCTAGTGCCCGCTCTTTTTTCTTTCGGCTCAGTTCAGCACCCAAGCTGGAGTTCAATGGCAAGCGGGCAGGTGAAATACTGGAATGGCGACTTTGGGACTGAGACTTTTGTTTTTTACTACGAGACGAGGAGGATTTTCTTGAGTAGATAGGACTGCGGCTTCGGGATTTGGCAGACTTCCTATACAAACAGAGACTATAATTAAAACTCTTCAATACAGAAATAAAATAGAAATACAGCATGTAAAAGGGTTTAAGTTTCCACCTTACAGTGATTGTAAACTTTATTTTTTTTAAACATGTAATACTTACCTGCTCTGTACAATGATTTTGAACAGTGCAGCCCCTGTACTACTCTTCTCGGGTCCTCCGTCTGCACTTCTGGCTGTTCACCACCAAAGCAAGTCACTTACACATCATCAGATCGAGATTGGGCTGGAGTATAAGAGTGGGCGGGGGGGCTGCACTATCAAAGAATGCATTAAAGGTAAAAAAAAAAAAGTTCAGCCTTTATAACTACTTTATATTTAAGACTCATACAAAATTACCCGTGAAAAATAATAACTGACCTGTATACAAGGCTGTACAAGGTTAAACAGGTTACATGGTCAAAAGAAACATGAGATTTTCATATGGTGAGCAACATAAATTAACCAGCCCCCTTCTTTTGAGGACCGATCACGCACTGTATTAATTTATAACAAGAATAGTAAACAGTTTACTATGCTTCAGCTTATAAATGAGCAGGAAACTGTCTCCTGTTCATTCAATGTGCAGTGCACTTGAGGCTGCAGAAAGGAACTGGGTAATGTGTTTCCATAGTCCCTTTCCCCATCTCAAAAGATAGACTACATCGGTCTGGACCCATGATATCTCACCCCCTCAAACAGTCTTTTGAAAAAAAAAAATTCTCTCTCTCTCATATATATATATATATATATATATATATATATATATATATATATATATATATATATATATATATATATATATATATATATATATATATATATATATGACTTAAAAAGACGAGAGGCGCATTATGGTCATCATAGGTATACCTCAACTATGAGAGACAAAATGTGGAAATAATTCCAGGCAATCACCTGATTTTTGAAACAATTTATTTACAAATTATGGTGGAAAATAAGTATTTGGTCACCTACAAACAAGCAAGATTTCTGGCTCTCACAGACCTGTATCTTCTTTAAGAGGCTCCTCTGTCCTCCACTCATTACCTGTATTAATGCCACCTGTTTGAACTTGTCATCAGTATAAAAGACAGCTGTCCACAACAGTCACACTCCAAACTCCACTATGGTGAAGACCAAAGAGCTGTCGAGGGACACCAGAAACAAAATTGCAGACCTGCACCAGGCTGGGAAGACTGAATCTGCAATAGGCAAGCAGCTTGGTGTGAAGAGATCAACTGTCGGAGCAATAATTAGAAAATGGAAGACTTACAAAACCACTGATAATGTCCCTTGATCTGGAGCTCCACGTTAGATCTCACCCCGTGGGGTCAAAATGATCACAAGAACGGTGAGCAAAAATCCGAGAACCACACGGGGGGGGGGACCTAGTGAATGACCTGCAGAGAGCTGGGACCAACGTAACAAAGGCTACCATCAGTAACACACTACGCCGCCAGGAACTAAGATCCTACAGTGCCAGATGTGTCCCCTTGCTTAAGCCAGTACATGGCAGGGCCGTCTGAGGTTTGCTAGAGAGCATTTGGATGATCCAGAAGAGGATTGGGAGAATGTCATATTGTCACATGAAACCAAAGTAGAACTGTTTGGTAGAAACACAACTCGTCGTGTTTGGAGGAGAGAGAATGCCGAGTTGCAACCAGAGAACACCATACCTACTGTGAAGCATGGGGGTAGCAGTATCATGATTTGGGGCTGTTTCTCTGCAAAGGGAACAGGACGACTGATCCTTGTACATGAAAGAATGAATGGGGCCATGTATCGTGAGATTTTGAGTGCAAACCTCCTCCCATCAGCAAGGGCATTGAAGATGAAACGTGGCTGGGTCTTTCAGCATGACAATGATCCCAAACACACCGCCCAGGGAACGAAGGAGTGGCTTCCTAAGAAGCATTTCAAGGTCTTTGAGTGGCCTAGCCAGTCTCCAGATCTCAACCCCATAGAAAACCTTTGGAGGGCGTTCAAAGTCTGTGTTGCCCAGCGACAGCCCCAAAACATCATTGCTCTAGAGGAGATCTGCATGGAGGAATGGGCCAACATACCAGCAGCAGTGTGTGACAACTTTGTAAAGATTTACAAAAAAAGGTTGGACCTCTGTCATTGCCAACAAAGGATATATAACAAAGTATGAACTTTTGATATTGACAAAATACTTATTTTCCACATTTGCAAATAAATTCTTTCAAAAACCAGGCAATGCGATTGTCTGGATTTGTTTCCACATTTTGTCTCTAATAGTTGAGGTTAGAGCCGCACAATTAATCGCCAAGAATCGTTATCGCAATATTTATTAGAATTCTCTGCTCTTCTGACAGCACAGCCATCAAAAAAGAAAGAAAAAACTGGGCAGTCTGCCAAGAATCAAAAAATTATTTATCAATTGAACTTAAATATAAACATTGTAACAATTTGTCAATGCAATAGACTTTGTGTGCAAGGGAAAAAATTGTAACCACTTAAAGTGGTGTTCCACACACCAAAAAAAAAATATGTGGGAAATTTTTTTTTTTTTAACTCCCCTCCAAATGCCTGTTGCTAGGGGCTCCCTCGTAGTCTGCCTCCTTCAGGGCCTAGGCTCCTGACATCGCTTCCGCTCGGTGCAGGAAGGGCTCAGCTCCGCCCCCTTACTCCCATCAGTCATCTGGGACACATGGCAGGTCCCAGATGACTGCACGGCACTCCTCGCGCATGCGCAGTGGGTGCCCGGCTGTGAAGCCACAGCCGGGTGCCCACAGTTGCAATGCCGGCATCACATTGAGTTCCCCTATATCGCTGGACCCTGGGACAGGTAAGTGTCCGATTATTAAAATCAAGTTAAGTTTTTTTTATTTTTTTTTTTTGGGGAAACTCCTCTTTAACCACCATTTTGCTGGCTTAAGACCAGAGCACTTTTTGCGATTCGGCCCTGCGTCACTTTAACTGACAATTTCGCGGTCATGCAACGTGGCTCCCAAACTAAATTGATGTCCTCTTTTTCCCCCCCACAAATAGAGCTTTCTTTTGGTGGTATTTGATCATCTCTGCGGTTTTTATTTTTTGCGCTATAAACAAAAAAAAGAGCAACAATTTTGAAAAAGAAAAAACGCATGAATTTTTTACTTTTTGCTATAATAAATATCACCAAAAAATATATAAAAAAAAAATTTCCCCCTCAGTTTAGGCCGATACGTATTCTGATACATATTTCTGGTAAAAAAAAATTTAAAAATCAAAATAAGCATTACTGCCATTATGGCATTTTTTATACATTTTTTTTTTTTTTACTAGTAATGGCGGTGATCAGCAATTTTTTTATTGTGACTGCAACATTATGGCGGACCCATCGGACACTTTTGACTCATTTTTGGGCTCATTGTCATTTAAACAGCAATCAGTGCTATAGAAAACGCACCGATTACTGTGCAATACTAGCAGTGAAGGGGTTAACCAGGAGGTGGCAGTATAGGGGTTAAGTGTGTCCTAGGGACGTGTTTCTAACTGTGGGGGCATGGCTGTGTGTTTTACAGATCACTGATCTCTGCTCCAATCACAGGGAGCAGAGATCAGCATCACTTGTTGCTAGGCAGAACAGGGAGATGCTGTTTACATTGGCAACTCCCCCCCCTTCTTCCTCCCCGTGAGACGATCGTGGGTGTCCCCACGGCGACTGAGTCCACAGGACCCACAGTCGGACTCACGGGGGTCCCAACCTGCGCGTATGCGATGGCACGGCAGCAAATTCAAAGGGACGTACCTGTACACCCATTTCCCTGTACGTGCCATTCTGCCAAAGTACATTGTTAAACGCTAAGGCTGGGTTCACACTGCTGCGGGGGGAGATCCGGATGTGATTCGCACCCGCACTGCAGTGCAAATCACATCCGATCTCCGTAGCGATGCGAGTTCAGCCATACAGATAGTACGGCTGAATTCGCATCGCTCCCGCAGCAAACTCGCACGGGACCCTTTTTTTGGTCCGCAACAGAATCGGATCGCATGGGGGTTCACACCATGCGACTCGATTCCTGTGCGAGTCGGCAGATCGCACTGCGATATGCGGACGGATCTGGGGGTGTCATTAACATATCATTGACACTCCCAGCCGTCCGCATAGGGCAGTGTGAACTGCCGACGGGAGTAATGTGATGCGGGAAAACGCCGCGGATTCGTGGCGTTCCCGCATCGCAGCGGTGTGAACCCGGCCTAAACCTTTTTCTTTGTTGGTTTCAAGTTAAAATTTATTTATTTTTTGCTAGAAAATTACTTAGAACCCCCAAACATAATTTTTTAGTAGACACCCTAGAGAATAAAATGGTGGTTGTTGCAATATTTTATGTCACACTGTATTTACGCAGCGATCTTTCAAAAAAAAAAAAAAGAAAAAGAAAAAAAAACACTAACCAGTAATGTTAGCCCTTTTTTTTGTATAATGTGAAAAATTTTACGTCGCAAGAATCTTTAGAGAATCGCAATCTTTTGTTCTAAGCAAAAAACGTGATTCTCATTTTGGCCAGAATCGTGCAGCTCTAGTTGAGGTATACCTATGATGACAATTACAGGCTTTTCATCTTTTTAAGTGGGAGAACTTGCACAACCGGTGGCTGACTAAATATTTTTTTGCCCCACTGTATATTTTTTTTTTTTAACATAGACCCTAGAGAATAAAATGGCGATCATTGCAATATTTTGTCACCATTTGCGCAGCAAATTTTGGAAGAATTACTTAAATAAATAAAATTAAAAAACAGTAAAAAAGTTAGCCCAATTTTGTTGTACAATGTGAAAGATGATGTTGCGCTGAGTAAATAGATAGCCAACATGTAATGCTTTAAAATTGTGCACACTCGTGGAATGGCAACAAACTACGGTACTTAAAGTGGGGTTCCACCCTAAAGTGGAACTTCCGCTGATCGGAACCCCCCCTCCGGTGTCACAATTGGCACCTTTCAGGGGGGAGAGGGGTGGAGATACCCGTCAAAGACAGGTATTTACACCCACTTCCGGGCATAGACTCCCGTGGGAGTCTATGCCTCTTCCTATCCTGCTGCGCTGTCTGCTGGGACACACACGGGTCCCAGAGACAGCGCGGACAATTCCTATTGCGCTACGCGACTCGCGCATGCGCAGTAGGGAACCGGGAAGTGAACCCGATTCGCTTCACTTCCCGATTCCCTCACCTAGAATGGTGGCGGCAGCAGCCGAGAGCCGAGCGATCCATCGGCCTCGCTGGACCCCGGGACAGGTGAGTGTCCATTTATTCAAAGTCAGCAGCTGTAGTATTTATAGCTGCTGGCTTTTAATATTTTTTTCCCCCAGTACAGTCCCGCTTTAAAGTGGAAGTAAACTCCCCTATCATTTTCAGCCAAGGAAGCTGCCATGTTTGCCTCTGTTTAATCTTCAACTGCTATGGTGCTGCACATGTGATTCGTTAGGACACCAGCCATTGGATGGTTTGATAGTTTGGCTGAGTTTCCATTATTTATTAACTCTATTAGATCCGAGTTTCCATTATTTCTTATGGGGAAATTTGCTTTGATATACAAGTGCTTTGGATTACAAGCATGTTTCTGGAACAAATTATTCTCACAATCCAAGGTTACACACACACACACACACTACATATATAGTGACGGTATGCGAAGGGAAATGCATGACAATAGGTACATTTCACTTTGCATTCGTTCCATTGTGAGAGACTAAATTCCGGCCCGGTTTTTCCAGCCTTTGGCCCCTTTCACATTGGGGTGCTTTGCAGGAGCTACAGCGTAAAAATAGCGCCTGTTAAGCGCTCTGAACCAGCCGCTGCGGCCTCTCCAGTGTGAAAGCCCCAGCGGTGTATTTACTGCTCCTAAAGCGCCCCTTCCCATAGAAAACAATGGAGCAGCTTTTAACCCTTTTTCGGCCGCTAGCGGGGCAGTTGGTAATCAGTAATCGTGACGGCTGCACCCGATCAGAATATAGGCTGCGGTGCTGAAATCATGCCCTCCATGTACAGTTAAGTGTCCATATATTAAAAGTCAGCAGTATTTGTCGCTGCTGAGTTTTAAATTTTCATTGATGGGGGAAGGGGGCTGAACCTCCTCTATTATACAGCATTTCCCACGATTCATGTTACTTGCCTAGGTGTATGATGCTGCATCTGTCCCCTGGTACCTATGCACTGATAACCGAGCGACCGAACATCGCAGATGGCTTGGTTCTCTCAGCTCCCCGAGCAAAGAGCTGCTGACTGTCAATCGGCAGCACTCCAATCTGGCCACACTGAGTTGTGGAGGGGCTGGTGCAGCCATCTCAGGCTCTCAGCTAAAGATCGCCAAGAGCCTGAGACAGGTATCAGTCCAGGCACCTGGTGGCTCCAGACTTTGCCGTGATGGCGCAGTGCCTGGACTGATACCTGTGACGTCAGCAAAGAGCTGACTTCAGTCCGCTCTCTGTTGAAAACGGGTCTCAGGAGAGGAAAACTAATTACACTCCTGTAAGCCATAGAAGTCCAGCCAAATGAGCTTAAGCTGGACTTCTCCTTTAAACAAGTGGAGAGCCGAGCGATGAAGATAAATAATGCATCTCTCGGTTCTTTTCGATCAAAGGAATGTTCAGTCTGCAAATTAGGGCATTTTAAGCACTTGAAGGCTAAACTTTTTTTGTCACTTGTTACAAGTTAAAATCTATTATTTTTTTCTATAAAATTTACTTAGAACCCCCAAACATTATATATAGAGAACAAAATTGAGATTATTGCAATAATAGGATTTTTGTACTCACCGTAAAATCCTTTTCTCTGAAGTTCATTGACGGACACAGCTCCTTTAAATCTTGACCGGAGGGATGTCCCCAAGCAGTGTCAAAACGAGGGGTAAAAAAAAATAACTTCACCCACAACCAGAGGCACGCCTCAACGGAGGAGTTGCCATTTGAAATGACCGCATCAGAACTTGTGGCCAACGCATGCATCAAAAAATGTGTTAAAAACTAACTTCAAAAAGAAAAGGGTGTAAATAGCAACTTTTACACAGCCACCTGCAAAACTTTGCGGCCAAAGCAAGCATCCGAGGATGCGCTTAAATCAACTTTGTAGTTTACCTTACACATGTGGGAAACAGACGCTTGATATCGGAAAGCCCAGGAGGTCCCAATTGCCCTGGTGGCCATGACAGGGGGGGGCATCTGCCCCTTAAAGGCATAAGTCTGGACCAGGATCTGTCTGATCCACTGGGAAACGGTGGTCGACAAGACCACCAGACCTTTCTTTGGACCAGTAAACGGAAAAAATAAAATAAAAAATTTACTTCCGGAAGGAAGCCGTAGCAGACAGATATACCCTTAGAGCCCGGACTATGTCCAGGGAGTGTAGGGCAACTTCTTTTGGATGTGTCGGCTTAGGACAAAGGGATGGTAACACAATGTCCTCATTGAGATAAAAAGCCGAAACCACTTTTGGAATAAAAAATAAAAAAAAAATAAAAAGAGGGCCGCGGACGAAGCATCGCCTTAACCTTGTGGATAACCAGACAGGGCGAATTGCAAGACAAGACCGCCAACTCAGAAACCCTCCTGGCAGATGTAACAGCCACTAAAAAGAGAACTTTCTGGGAAAGAGTTAAACGTTCTCAAACAGCAGTTTCTGAAGCGCTGATAGCACCAGGTTCAGATCCCATGGAGGTAGGGGTGGTTGAACCAGATGGACTACATGCCGAACCCCTTGCACAAAGGTGCTTACCAATGAGTGAGACGCCAAGGAGCGTTGGAAAAAGAGCCAAGGCTGATATCTGTCCCTTGATGGTGCTTAAGGCAAGTTTCTGATCCACACCTCGCTGTAAAAACAGTAGAATCCTGGAAACCGAATAAGTGCGTGGATGCCACACCATCTCCTCACACATGGAGATGTAGGCCTTCCACGTACGATGGTAAATCTTCCGAGAAGAAGACTGCCATGCCCTCAGCATAGTGGAAATTACTGACCTCATTTAGCACCTGGCTTTCAACAACCTTGCCATTAAAACCAACGACAGTAAAGCGGGATGGAGTATCGGACCTTGCGAGAGGAGGTCTTCTCGCATTGGCAACCCCCAAGGAGCATCCACCACCAGGCGTACTAGGTAGGCGTACCAAGGACGCCAAGGCCAATCTGGGGCAATCAGTATGGAATTGCCTCGGCCTACACTCTGTGTAGCAGACATGGTAACAGTTTGAGTGGAGGAAAGGCATAAATCAGCCAGTACTGCTCCCATGGAGCCACTAACACGTCCGACGCGTGCGCCCAGGGGACTCTTGTCCTGGACACAAACCTCTGCACCTTTCGATTGAGCCGAGAGGCCAAGAGAACCACATCTGGTGTGCCCCACTTCAGGCAAAGAAGCCTGAATACCTCAGGATGTAATGACCATTCTTCTGGGTCCAGCATCTGGCGACTTAGGTAGTTTGCCTGCCAGTTTTCTACGCCCGGGATGTATATGGCCTACACAGCTGGCACGTGTCTTTCTGCCCACAGGAGGATGTGAGCAACCTCTTGTGCTGTGGCTGAGCTCCTTGTTCCTCGTTGATGGTTGACATATGCCACCCCCTGTGGCGTTGTCTGACTGGATCCTGATCGGACACCCCTGTAGCCTTGTTGACCATGTGCACAGCCTGCTCGCCCGAAGTTCGAGCACACTGATCAGCAACTAGGTCGACTGTACCCCCAGCACTCCACCCCAGCGGGTCAGGCTGGCGTCTGTTGTGATCACCGTCCAATGGATAGGAAGAAATGATCTCCCGAACCGAAGGGCCGGAGACCTCAGCCACCAGAGGAGGGAATCCCTGACTAACTGGTTCACTTGAATCCGACGATCCAGAGATAACGGAGATTTGTCCCATTTGGACAGGATCTCCTTCTACAATACTCGGGTGTGAAATTGAGCGTACGATACCGCCTCAAAAAAGGAGGCTACCATGAGGCCCAAAACACACATGCAGAAGCATGGGGCTCACCGGGGCTCGGAGAGTTTGCAGCTTGTCTGAAGGGAGAAACACTTCCATGGAGTCCAGTACCAAGCCCAGGTACTCCAGGCGTTGAGTCGGCACAAGCACCCAACCAAACTCTCGTAGAGTTTGCATGGTGATCGCCACATCCTCCCTTAATTCTGAGGTAGAAGCTGCTCTCGGAAGGTAGTCATCTAGGAAACCTACTATTGCGATCCCATGCTGCCTTAACAGCATCAGAATTGGAGCGAACACTTTGGTAAAGACTCGGGGTGCTGACGCCAGGCCAAAAAGGAAGCGCGACAAATTGGTAATGCTCTTCCCCAACTGCAAATCGCAGGAACCTCCGATGACTGAGGCATATGGGTATATATAAGTACGCGTCCTGGATATCCAGAGATGCCAGGAAGTCCTCCTGATGGAGTAAAGCAACCACGGAGCGAACCAACTCCATCCTGAAAGTTTGTACTTTCACAAAGCCATTGAGGGCTTTTAGGTCCAGGATTGGACGTACCCCTTCCTTTTTGGGGACTACAAACAGATTGGAATAGAATCCCTGAAACCTTTCCAGCTTCAGAACAGGCACTATCACCCTGCGTATGAGTAGGTCCTTTACTACCCCTAACAGGGCTTCCCGGCAAGCCGGGAGTAAAGGTATGCTGGAGGGGAAAAAATCTGTTTGGTGGACAAGAAACTAATCTTGTAGTCCAATGAAACCAGTTTGCAGACCCATTGGTGGGACAGCAGTGAGGTCCACCAAACTGCAAACTCCCGAAGGCGACTCTCTTCCCCCCCCCCCCCACCCACCCGTGTGTTGGGCTTGGGCAAACCTTCACGCAGTAGTATTTTTGCTCATAGGCTTGTTGGGTTTGCGAACCCGGGGACGCTTTTGTCCATCAGCAGACGCCCTGTCGGACTGGGAGCGCTTACCTGTCCTCCCGGGCGGGCAAAAAAGCAGTTTGAGCGGAAAAGGAGGGCCCTTGCCTACAGCGTGGCTCCTTACCCTTCCTGGAATGTGGAAGTAACGTGTTCTTCCAACCTGTAACATTCTTAATGTCGTCCAGCGAAGCTCCAAATAGCCTCTCACCACGGAATGGCAAATCCACCAGAGCTTTTTTAGACGCCTGGTCCGCAGACCAGCATTTCAGCCAAATCAGGTGCCATAGCACCACTGCCGATACTCTAAAGAGCAGGGGGACAGTATCCAAGGCCGCATCACAGACATTCTTAAGGTCATGCACCAACTGGTCTGCTAGTTCTATGCAGACTGGGAGAGACTATTGAGTCTCCAATTCACAGTGCAATAACTTTGCCCACTCAGTAAGCGTCTGCGACACCAAGGCTGTAGCCAGTACAGGTTGCACAACTGACCCCACTACCGTGAACATAGACTGGGCCACCGCCTCGGCTCTCCTGTTGGTAGGGTCCTTGAATGCAGGAGTCCCTGCTACCGGAACCGTGGTTACTTTATTCAACCTGGATACCGGGGGGGGGGGGGGGGGGGGTCAACAACTGGAGGAGCCATCCGTTTTTTAAGGAGGCTCTCCTCAAAGGGGTAACGTGCCGCCATTCTTCTTGGGACTGAAAAGGCTGCTACGGGCTTCCCCATTCCTTGTAGATGAAAAAGTCAAATATGTTAACACCTTAAGTTTACGGGAGGGTTTATGGGGCCAAAAAGGGGCTGACACCTCAGCAGAAGATCCTGCTGCATCCTGTATTTTCAGGGTATCCCGCACAGCTGTGATAAGTGTTCCAACTGGCGCTTTTTCCTGCACTGACCCAGAATCATCCTCACTGTTCTAACTGTCCTGGTCTGCATCCTCTGACACGTCACAACAGGGGCCTAGTCACTGCATTATTTGCAGGTGAGCCGGTTGCAATTACAGGGATAGCTGGGGAAGAAGCCCCAGCTTCTGACACCATGCTGACCCACCTCGTACCCTCCCCAAGCTCAAAAAACATTGTAAGTTAACAATTTTAGCCATTTTGACCAGAGTGAGTAGCAGCAGCAGAAAGCCGTTGTCTACTTGTACTTGCCTCTATTTCTGTGCTTTTTTTTGGAAATGGATCCCATAATGAGCATATGTGAGGAAATGCTCCTGACATTGCTCTTGATGATGCTAGAACGATATAGAAAATTGCATGAGAGGTCCAGAGTCAGAGTTCGTTGCTATTGGACCCATCCTTTGATTGTGCAGCGAATGTCGGCAGGATATTTTGTAAACATGTACGTATAGCTGCGTACCTACCCTTTTTTAAGTTCACACGCATGTCCATTGCAACATTTGACCTTCTACTTGAAAATGTACGACCCAGTCTGACACGCATGGACACCAACATGAGGAAGAGCGTGTCACCAGACTAACGTCTTTTGGTGACGATCAGGTATGTGTATATTATATATATTTATTATTTTTCCTTTATTTTTTATTTTTATATTTTTGTCTTTTCAGTCTAAAATATAGGGTGCCTGTAAAAACGCTTATAAACGAAAACGCTTATAAACGAAAACGCATCTAAACACCGGTACTGCATTCAGCTGCGTTTGGCATCTGAAATGTGGAAATGTTCAGTGTCTGAACCCATTTTTTTGCTTCCAAAGAAACGCTGTTAAAACGCAACTGCATAACGGCAACAAAGCTGTGTACATGTACACATAGGATTCGTCACCGATCCGTGATCCGAATGGGTCACCCCCGTTCGGATCAATACACCTCTCGATCTGCGGAGCGCTCCGCGGTCTCGGCCTTGGGAAAGTTCGGGCTTCGGCCTAGTTCCGGAGCGGCGCCCATCTTGGAGCACTCGTCGGCGTTGACAACGTGATCGCTCCGTCCATGTACACTGCTGCTGCTAAACAGACATTCAGAGGCAGTTTGACACTTTTTTCAACTGCCCCTGAACTCATTCAATGTTATCCTTAGTGTACAGTTGCGTTTATAGGCCTTTTTTTGGAGGCAAAAAAAATGCATTCAGACGACAAAATTTCCGACGTTTCAGATGCCAAACGCGTCTAAATGAGGTAACCCACATTTCGTTTATAGGCATTTTTAGTTTTTGGCCATAAAAAAAAAAAAAAAAACGCTTCTAAACACAAACGTGGCATGTAAATGTGGCAAAACTGACATTTTAAACGTGGGCTACTATCTGTCAAGTTAAATCGTTGAGGGGAGGATGTGAAATTGTCCCCTGTACATGAAGCCCAACAGAGGTTCCAACTTAGCCACTTGACCCCCTTCCTAACCAGAGCATTTTTTGCGATTCGATACTGTGTAGTTTTAGCTGACAACTGTGTGGTCCTGCGATGTTGTACCCAAACAAAATGTACCTTTTTTTTCCCCACAAATAGAGCTTTCTTTTGGTGGTATTTGATTACCTCTGGTTTTAATTTTTTGCGCTATAAAACAAAAAAAAGCGAAAATTTTGAAAAAAAATAAAAAAGTTCATGTCTACAAAATGGGGGATAGATTTATAGCATTTTCATTTTTATTTTTTTTTTAACTAGTAATGGCTGCAATCTGCAATTTTTTTATCGGGACTGCATCATTATGGTGGACACATGGGACACTTTTGACACCTTTGTAATTTATACAGTGATCAGTGCTATAAATAGCCACTGATTACTGTATAAATGACACTGGCAGGTTAGGTGTTAAACACTAAGGGGTGATCAAGGGGTTAAGTGTGTCCTAGGGAGTGATTCTGTGGGGGGGGCTGGGCTACTACTGACATGACAGCCATCACTGCTCCCGATCCCTGTTATGTCACTAGGAAGAACAGGGAAATGCCTTGTTTACATCTCCCTGTTCTGCTTCACGATCGCGGGCCACCAGAGACCATCAAGTTTGCGTAGCCCGGGGGCACACACCCATGGCATGCGGCCACATGTGCCTGCAAGGTGGCAAATTCAAAAGGACGTAAAAGGCATGCCCATTTGCCTGTACGAGCCATTCTGCCGACGTATATGTGTGCGGCGGTCGGTAAGTGGTTCATTTGTAAGTGGCCATATTGTTCCGCATAAAATCAAAGTGGTTGTAAACCTCAGTCATGGAAACTGAGCAAAGCACATAACTGTAGTCTTTACTTCTCTCCAATACTCTAAGCGTCCTTTTTCTCTGGTGCTTTATACCTCATCAGCATGAGCAACTTCTTAGAAGTTTTCCAACACAAGATGAATTTGTGTCGGGAAAGGTGGGGGGGCTCAGAAAGGAGCTTGTCTATTCAGAACACAGTTCTGCTGTGTAAAGGCAGTGTGTTCCTTTACTTCAATCAGTTCTCACATACTAACTTCAGCCTCTCCACCCTTCCTCTTTATTCGAAAAAGGAAAAACTGTTGCTCATAGACCCCTTATTCACACCGGGAGATTAGCTGTTTTCTCCTTTCGGGGCCATCTTTTACCAGCATGGTGATGCACAGGTGTTGAATGCATTCCCGTGCTGGTAAAAGCTGGTCCTGCTGGGGGCATGCAGCTAATCCCGCTGTGTGAATGGGACCTGCTTAAAAAGTGGTGGCAGGACTTCAGTTTTATTTTGGAAGTCAGGTTTATACAAATCTGCTACTGCACCAAATAATTGCCCTCCCTTCCCAGGTGGACAATGCTGCTGTGCAAAATGTGTCTGCATTGCTCATCTAGTGGTATGGAAACACCCCAAGATGAGGGCAGGATGTTACTGGTTGGATTGTCCCAAAAAAAAAAAAAAAAAAAAAAAAAAAAAAAAAAAAAGGGGGGGGAGGGGGGGGCGGTGGAACAAGCCTACAAATGGAAAACATATGCAGCCGCCACATTTAAAAGTTGGAAAAAAAGTGGCAAATAAAAATAAAAAATACAGCATATACAAATGCTATAAAAGCCATTCTGTAATTTAATGCTATTACAAAATACTCTACGTTTACAACCTGCAGCACTGTAATTGTATGTAAAATATTCCTGCTTGGGTGAAGAGCTCTGCTCTAAAATATAAAATCAGGTTTTAAAGAGGAAGTAAACCCTAATGGGTTTACTTCCTCTTTTTTTCCCTGCAAAGGTAAAGCATAATGGACTACTATGCATCGCATAGTAGCTCATTATGTGTCACTTACCTGACACAGGAGCCAGCGAAGTCACCGCTGTCCCCTGTAGTCCGCCGCATCCATCTTGCTGGTGGCGTCTCGCAGCTCCGACGAATGACAGCGGCGAAGCCGCGATGACGTCACTCCCGCGCATGCGCACGGGAGTCGCGTCTCGCAGCTCCGCCGCTGCCATTCGTCGAAGCCGCGATAACGTCACTCCCGCGCATGCGCACGGGAGTAGACAAATTAGGCAAATCCATTCTTGGACTTGCCGCATTTAGTGCGCCTGCGCGCCGCTGTCTACGGCGCATGCGCCGTAGACAGCGGTGCCCATTTTCGGGCAAATATCTCCTAAACCATATAGGTTTAGGAGATATTGCTTGGACCTACAGGTAAGCCTTAATCTAGGCTTACCTGTAGGTCAAAGTGGTTTGAAAGGGTTTACTTCCTCTTTAAGTATTCTCCGCAACAAAAATGTAATTTTTGTTGAGCTACTCTAGGGTTATTCACTTTTAGGGGGATGCAGACACTGCACCATATGACTAAAATGAATTAGTTCCTCTCATTCAGACTCAATATCCAACCAATGCAGTGTAAAAAAAAAAAAATTCTGCAGAGCAGACACAAGTAGAACTCTGCAACAAAGTTTGTTAAAATCCTTTCAAAGCACACCAATTACCCAGAGGCTGTTTTTTATTCTGAAAAAGTGGAGCTACTCTTAAGGATTGGTAAGCTGTAATATATTAAAAGAAGGGATGCACCAAATGGGTTTTTTGGTGCCGAAACCGATACCGAAAATGAAAAATACACTAGGCCGAAAAACGAAACCGATACCGAAACAGCACCAATACCGAAAATTACTGTTTTTAAAAAATATTTTTATACAGGAGATGGTCAGAGACGGGGGGACACGGTACAGGAGATGGTCAGAGACGGGGGGACACGGTACAGGAGATGGTCAGAGACGGGGGGACACGGTACAGGAGATGGTCAGAGACGGGGGGACACGGTACAGGAGATGGTCAGAGACGGGGGGACACGGTACAGGAGATGGTCAGAGACGGGGGGACACGGTACAGGAGATGGTCAGAGACGGGGGGACACGGTACAGGAGATGGTCAGAGACGGGGGGACACGGTACAGGAGATGGTCAGAGACGGGGGGACACGGTACAGGAGATGGTCAGAGACGGGGGGACACGGTACAGGAGATGGTCAGAGACGGGGGGACACGGTACAGGAGATGGTCAGAGACGGGGGGACACGGTACAGGAGATGGTCAGAGACGGGGGGGACACGGTACAGGAGATGGTCAGAGACGGGGGGACACGGTACAGGAGATGGTCAGAGACGGGGGACACGGTACAGGAGATGGTCAGAGACGGGGGACACGGTACAGGAGATGGTCAGAGACGGGGGACACGGTACAGGAGATGGTCAGAGACGGGGGACACGGTACAGGAGATGGTCAGAGACGGGGGACACGGTACAGGAGATGGTCAGAGACGGGGGACACGGTACAGGAGATGGTCAGAGACGGGGGACACGGTACAGGAGATGGTCAGAGACGGGGGACACGGTACAGGAGATGGTCAGAGACGGGGGACACGGTACAGGAGATGGTCAGAGACGGGGGACACGGTACAGGAGATGGTCAGAGACGGGGGACACGGTACAGGAGATGGTCAGAGACGGGGGACACGGTACAGGAGATGGTCAGAGACGGGGGACACTGTACAGGAGATGGTCAGAGACGGGGGACACGGTACAGGAGATGGTCAGAGACGGAGGACACGGTACAGGAGATGGTCAGAGACGGGGGACACGGTACAGGAGGCATCCCCTGTTGCAGGCCAGTGTCCCCCATTTTGCAGCCAGTGTGTCCCATTTTGCAGCCAGCCTGTGCAGGGAAGAGAGCCGCCTCCGCCGCCTGTTTGATCACAGCGCCGGGAACATCACAGCTTTCATTTCAATAGCTGTGTGTTCCCGGCCGCGCGCCGTCTCACGCAGCCCCCCCCCCCCTTGTCCGGGCACTTTGATAGACAGATCATCCGTCCAATCCTGTGGATGATCTGTCTGTCTAAGTGCCCGGACAAGGGGGAGGGGCTGCGTGTGACGGCGCGCGGCCAGGAACACGCAGCTATTGAAATGAAAGCTGTGATGTTCCCGGCGCTGTGATCAAACAGGCGGCGGTCGGCTCTCCTGCGCCATACACCCCCCATGATGGGCGTCACCAGGGGCGGGGGGCGGAGCCCCTCCCCCACCCAGGCCACGCACCATTTTCGGCTCTATTATCGGCCGTTTTTCTCTTTCGGCAAATTGCCGAAAAAGGGCATTTTCAGCCGATATGTTTCGGCGGCCGAAATTTCGGTGCATCCCTAATTAAAAGGTTTGTTTGGGTTTATAAGCATGTTAAAGTGAACATTAAAAGTTGTCCATGCAAAAAAGTTTAGGGTATGTGTCAACAGGATTATATTCACTTCAAAAAAGTTTTGCATTTCCTGAAAGTCTAAGAATATGCAAAACCTGCTTGAAGCAAGTCAAAGCCAGACCAGGAGGAGGTCAATAGCAGGTTAAATGCACCAGTGTATTCTGAAAGATCTCATGAGCATTTCAAACTGACGCCATTGACAAAGGTCGTTGTTTCAATGGCAGTGCACACAGCACCCATGTGCCCAACATCAATGCAACATACCTGGCTACAAGAGACCATATGGCATGACAGTGCTCAAATGTTGCTGCACAAAAACCCAGTGTATATGGGAGCAGGAAAAGAGCCCTTAGAACCAAGTAAGCTCCAAGTTATAATTTGCAGTTTACAAAAGCCTTTTTCATTAGCTCCATAGACCTGTATGGAGAGTCCGTTCAGGTCCGCCTAAAAAACTGACAGGCCGACCTAGACGGTCCAAAGATGTCAATGGCTGGCAGGGAGCTCCAGGACACTGCAGCACTGGAGAGAAAAATTTTCTGCTTTAAGATAACTTGGGGGGGGGGGGGGGGATTTGCATTATAGTGAACCTGTTGGTTTTCCCTGCACGGACAAAACACAAGCTTATTTTAAGTGTATAAATATATAAAAAAAAAAAAAAAAAAAAAAACGTAGAAAATAATGTAAATCTACATGTCAAATAAAAATATATATACCTGGGCACTGGACTCCGACTCACTGAGCGCTTGGAAACAAAAGGACTACTGGACCGTCTACGCCCATAGGGGCTTGGAGATCGCCCACTATAGGAGCCACTTCCCCTCTCATAGCTAGAGGATCTCCTTCTGTATGGACTCAGTGAGCGCTGTCTCCGGCTGTATGGGCTGGGGGAGCGAGCATTGCTCTGGTATGCAGAAGGTTCTTTGTAGCTTGGACTTTCAAGATTTTTCTTGTAACCCTCAATATAGTTGGAAGAAACATGTGAACGTTGTGGACTTCCATCATAGTCCAGCCCACCCGAGGCATCAGAATAGCTATCTTCTTGTCTTGGACTGCTTCCATACTTCCTTCGTGGACTACGTCCTTTTCTTTTAGGACTGTCTGATGTTTTATAACGTTTGGAGGAGTCTCTTTTGCGGTGGCTTTTGCTGCGGTCCTTGTGACCAGACTTAAGCTCCCTCTCCCGCCGTGATTTTTCCCTATGCACTTTAGATGTCCGAATCTCCTTGTTGCTACTTCTTGAACTGCGGTTATGATCCTCTTGCTCCTCAGCCACCCTTTTGGTTGCACTGGATGTCCTGTCTTTGGAACTTTGTAATTTGCTCACAACCACTTCCTGACTTTTTTCTGGTTTACGCTCTTTTTCCAACTGCTTGCTTTTAAAAGTTTCCTTAATGCGTTTATGCTGATGCCGATGCTTTGATCTATGTACCTTATCACTTCTTTCAGCCCCCCTACGCTCATCATTTTCTCGTTTCTCTGTTTTAGTTGGAACATCATCAGAGAAACTATCAGAGTCTGAGCTTATGTCATCATATTCCACAAGCTTTAGTGTGTTAGGTGCCACTGGCTCAGATGTAAGAGGAGAATCTCTGAGATGCTTGGCCTTATGTCGCTTGTGTTTAGAACTGGGCCTCAGACGGTCTTTATTATTGCTGCTGCCACTGCTCTGCGGCATGTTAGATGTAGATCCTCCACTGTCCTTTTTATTCCCATGCCGCACGGGGTTTGGCATTCCTTTGCGGAAAACAAAAAAGGGAAGGGGGGAGGGGAGGGTATTCCCCACAAAAAAAAAGATAGATCTGGGAGAAATCTTGTACAAAATATTCCAAAATAGAAAAATTACGGGCCAAAAAAAAAAAAAAAAAAAAAAATTGTCCTTCTCACCCTGGTTTTTCTAACATCTACAAAAATGTCTGACTCCTCTAACAGGAGGTAGTATAGTGCCACCGTAGATGAAAGGGAACTACACTAGCCTCCCTCCATATAAATCTTCTGTGTAACAGCAGAACCTTTCTTCTTAAAAACAGCTGGAATATATATTTTAATTTGACCAATGTGAAAACTGTAACTGAATGGTTCTTTATCAATTTTGCATGCTGTAACTCTAATAAGCGATGCTTTACCAACAGTTCCAAAGCATAAATACTTATCCCCTTCTCTTCTGACCCCACTAAACCTTTAACTATCCTATGAAGTTCCACAGACCTGTAACTTAGATGTCAGTATCAGGAAGCTCTGTCCAGCTTTTCTGTAAGCTCCCGGAATTGTGATGAGCAGTAGGTGCACAATCACTGGTGGTATTGCAGGGGGGCTGTGTCCTTTCTCGAGCTCTCTTCATAAACAGGATGCTGTTGCAGGAGAAATATCCATACAATGAGTAGGCGCAGAATCTCCTACAAGCTCTGCCGATGGACATGAACGTGGCTTCAGCTGAATGAAAAGCAATGATGTGGTCCTCACACAGGGGAATGGTCTCTACAACACATACCACACTGGCCAATGACCTCTGGCCGCTGGTGTCCCCTCCTCGTGCCAGGCGAACTTGGTCTCTCCCCTGACACACACACAGAGTATGACTTCAGGCCTCTCCTGTCCTGTCAGCACTGGGCGGCCTTTCCTTCCTTACTGCTAGACTGCCACACTCTTCCTCCCTCCAGGCTCCGTCCGCTCACCACTGCATTCAGCTGTTTGAAGCGCAGGTTCCCGTCACCGGGAAAGAACTTCAGCGGGAAATAATACGGTTCCACCGCGATAAGCGGCCGCCTTGCGTTACCACAGCCAGCAGGATACTCATCCAAATCTCGCGAGTGTTGGTTTTCCCACAGGTTAGCAGCCGTCTCTCTAAATCTCGCGAGGCTTGGCTGCTAACTGGAAAAATCGCGAGGCTTCAGGACCACGAGCAAACTAATAGACTTGAGTTTCAGTAGCATGCAGTCAATTCTCGCGTGCCCTGTGGGCCTTCTGTGGTGGCGCTGCGAGATTTCCATTTTTTTGGGCATTTTTTTTTTCACTTCGTCACTAAGCTTTATTGAACCATTTTCAGAAGTTCAAGGAGAGTGTTCTTGTGCTTTTAATGCACGTGATAGCTGGAAATGGGTGTGCGAATAGATGTGTTCTTTGACTGGTAGACTGAAAGAAACATTCTCAGTGTGCCTGTGCTTTTCACAAGCCACATGTACATATAGCATTCTTCTCAACTTTTTGATGTAAACGAGGGACATCTATTAGCAAAAGTAGTTAAGCATAGGAGACACCCCCCCTGCCACGCCCCCTTAAAGGAGAATTATACAAAAAAAGATTAGTTAACCGCTTGCCGACTAGATCACTCCGATAAACCTAGGCAGAAGGGCATGTACAGGCATATTAATATACCTGTACGTTGCCCCTCAAGAAGCAGTTTGCGGGCGTGCGCCCGCCACGAGCTTCGTAAGTGTGATCGCGGGTCCCACGGACATCCCTGCCATCATTTCACGGAGAGGAAGAACGGGGAAATGCTGATGTAAACAAGCATTTCACCATTCTGCCTAGTTACACTGATCACCGCTCCCTGTAATTGGGAGCGGTGATCAGTGTTGTGTCACACACAGCCCCTCCGCCCTACAGTTAGAATCACTCCCTAGGACACACTTAACCCCTTCACTGCCAGTCACATTTATGCAGTAATCAATGCATTTTTAATCGCACTGATCGCTGTATAAATGTGAATGGTCCCAAAATATATAGCGCCAAAAGTATCCGATGTGTCCGCCATAATGTCGCAGTCACATTAAAAATCACTGATCGCCGCCATTACTAGTAAAAAAAAAAATTATTAATAAAAATGCCATAAAACTATCCCCTATTTTGTAGAGGCTATAACTTTTGCGCAAACCAATCAATAAACACTTATTGCAATTTGTTTTACCAAAAATATGTAGAATAATACATATCGGCCTAAACTGAGGGAAAAAAATGTTTTTTAGATTTTTTTGGGGGATATTTATTATAGCAAAAAGTAAAAAATAATGCATTTTTTTTTTCAAAATTGTCACTATTTTTTTGTTTATAGAGCAAAAAATAAAAACCGCAGAGGTGATCAAATACCACCAAATTAAAGCTCTATTTGTGGGGGGGGGGGATTTTTTTTTGGGAGCCACGTTGCACGACCGCGCATTTGTCAGTTAAAGCGACGCCGTGCCGAATTGCAAAAAACTATCTGATCTTTTGCCAGCCAAATAGTCCGGGGCTGGCCTTCAGTAATTTTTTATAACTTTCCATATATTCATATATTCCACCTGTCCCACGGTCCAGCGATGCAGCCGAACAAAGGCTCACTCAGAGGAGTGGGGCTTTGTTCACCTGCATCGCTGGACCGTGGGACAGGTGGAATATATGAATATATGGAAAGATATTCTACAGAAAGGAGGGGGAGAGCCCCCTCCACTCTGTGGCATCGGCATTGTCAATGCAGGCGCCCAGCTGTGGCTTAACACTGTGACTGGCCGGGCAATAACCTGGGACCTGTGACGTGTCCCAGATGATTGCCGAGAGGGAGGGGGGAGAGGTGAACTTCCTCCCGGCACCGCGGTGCCCCGGGAGGAAGTGGCAGCTAGATCCACTCCCCCCAAAAAAAGACATGTCAAATGTGGCATGTTAGGGGGTCAGCATTACTTAAAGCATTCGTCAGAGGGAGATCATGGCCCCTCCCGCAGAAGCAATCCATCGGAGCTGTAAAGCGACCACGAGTAATATGACTGGCCTGAAGACAGCTCAAATTAGGTATTTAGAACGCTAGTTTTTGAAAACTACTGACATTGTGTGCAATACCAGCATTTAATAGAGGGGCTGACATAGTCTTATATAGATGGGTTAACAAACTCTTTAAGTACAATTCACACAAAACATTTTTTTTTTTTGTGGTAAATAAATAAATAAAAAATTGTTGGTAAATTGTGCAAAAAATCGTGCAATAATTGGTTAAGTCCAATTCACAAACGAAACAGGAAATAAAAAAATGTGCAGAAACCAGTGCAGTTTTTGGTGTTAAAATCAGAGGTTGTGGAGAGAGAGAGTTGCTGGTGTTTTGTCCCCAATGGAGACATTTGAGATCAGCCTATTCCAGTTTAATCTGCTGTGGAGGCGTCAGAGGAGGAGGAGGAGAAGGGTTGTTCTGATGGCTCCCTGTCAGTTTTCCAAGAGAACTCTGCTGGATGACTTCAGTGCTGAGGAAGTTCTGGCTACCAAAGGAGCTGATCCTCATGCTCTATGTGAGGCTGTGGATGTACCTGGAAGCCACCACCCGGAGGAGTCATGCAGTCCCAGACATTACATAATTGCTGGCCGTGCTACACTTCCTGGGCAAGTCTAGGGTTGCCACCTCATCCCTTTAAACCCAAACACATATCAATTACAGAGGTTCTTAGGCTAATTTAATGCAGATAAGGCACCAAGTAAGTTTAATTACCACCATAATCAGCCACAGAACCTGTGTAATAAAGATGTATTCGGGTTTTAAAGGTATGAGGTGACAACCCTAGGCAAGGCATCATACCAGATGGTGGCTGGTAATGCAGTTGGAATTTCACAGGCATCTTTTTTCATGGGTCCTTGGAAGACTGTTGGAAGGATTTTGTGAGATTGTGTCCACCTTCATGTATATGCCTGCATCTCGCCAGGAGTGGAATCATATCAAAGGGGGCTTCTATGGCATGGCTTCAATCCCCAATGTAATGGGTGCTATAGATTGCACCCATGTCCCCCTCTTTCCACTGAGCATGAAGGAGCATATTTACCCAAACAGAAAGGTCTACCACTCCATGAACAAGTTGGATTCCTGGGGTCAGTCCATGACACCAATATTCTCAGACAGTCACAGCTGTTTGAAAACAACTCATTCCCTTATGGCTGGCTACTCGGTGGGCAGTGGATAATCCTCATATTTGTTTTATTGCATGCATGTTTGTTTACATACTTGTAAGATCATTTCATGCCTTTTACCTGTGACTGCACAGTAATGTGCCCCCTCCTTCCAATGCATGTCTCACCTCTGCAAGCTTATATCCGTGACTGCTCAGTAATATGCCCCCTCTTTCCAATGCATGTCTCTCCTTTGCAAGCTCTTACCTGTGACTCCTCAGTAATGTGCCCCTCTTTCCAATTTATTCCCACCTATGCTATTGTTTTGGCAAACTTAAATGCAACTTTCATTTTTTGTTTAACATTTAGGTGATTCCGGATAGCCATTCCTCCCCTGGCTTTTCACACTTGTCACCTACTGTACCTCTGGAGCCCAGGCACGGTATAACCAAGCCAGCTCCATGACCCGGACCTTTGATGTCCTGAAGAGTAGGTTCCGCTGTATATCCTTATCGGATGGGTTCCTGAAGTATGCTCTGGGGAAAGTGGGGGCATGTTACTTGACTGCTGCATCCTCCACAACACCCAGCATGAAGAACTGCTGGAGGGTATAGATGTGGAGATGATGAAAGATGAGTAGGACATTTCTGTGACAGAAATCTCACCGAATCCTTGTGGGAATGCCTGTCATCAGCAGCTGATCAATCAGTATTTTACCTGGCAAGTTACAATTTAAACATGACATGTTACATAGTTACATAGCAAGTGAAGTTGAAAAAAGACACAAGTCCATCAAGTCCAACCTAAGTGTGATTATATGTCAGTATTACATTGTATATCCCTGTATGTTGTGGTTGTTCAGGTGCTTATCTAATTGTTTCTTGATGCCCCTCGTTGAGAGCACCGCCTGTAGAAGGGAATTCCACATCCTTGCCGCTCTTACAGTAAAGAGCCCTCTACGTAGTTTAAGGTTAAACCTCTTTTCTTCTAATTTTAATGAGTGGCCACGATTTTTGTTAAACTCACTTTTTGCGAAAATGTTTTATCCCTATTGTGGGGTCACCAGCATGTTATTTGTATATTCAAATCATATCCCCTCTCAAGGGTCTCTTCTCCAGAGAGAATAAGTTCTGTGCTCGCAAACTTTCCTCATAAATAATATCCTCCAGACCCTTTATCAGCTTTGTTGCCCTTCTTTGTACTCGCTCCATTTCCAGTACATCCTTCCTGAGGGCTGGTGTGCAGAACTGGACAGCATATTCCAGGTGCGGCCAGACCAGAGTCTTGTAGAGCGGGAGATTTATCGTTTTATCTGGATCTCTGATCTACTAGGACCCCCAGGTCCTTTTCCATCCTAGATTCCCCCAGAGGTTCTCCCCCCAGTGTATAGATCGCATTCATATTTTTGCCACCCAAATGCATTATTTTACATTTTTCTACATTGAACCTCATTTGCCATGTAGTTGCCCAGCCCATTAATTTGTTTTAAATTTATTTTTATTTATATAAAAAAAAAAAAAAACACACACATCATCTTAACATTTGTCTAATGATACATCATACATACATGCATTCATCCAAAATTCAACACTCACATATAAAAAAAATAAAAAAAAGTACAAAATTCTTTCCCTTTCTCCTCCTCCTTACCTCCCCTTGTTTTAATGTTTTTTTTTTTGAAAATCGTTTTTATTAAGTTTTCTGATTTCCAAGTGATACAACAGAAACAACAAAAAAAAGGGAAAAAAACCAATACAAATATCAATGAGCTATAGTGAATGTTACAGATCGATAAAGGATACAAATCGAAATGAGTCAAAAATAAATCAAATCAAAAGTAATTCAAGAACGTAACAAAGTAATGCAGAAATTCGCTTACAAGTAACAGCACATTTTCCGTCTACTGGCTTTACTCACAAATCCATAATTATGAACTCGATCAGTCACATTTAAGGGTCAACCTGCAATTTTAGTCAATCAGTACACCCTATGGCACTCGGACCTCTGGGTGACTCCCTCCGCACCCCAAATTGGGATCACGCTGTGACAGAGGGGCCATCCAGAGTGGAGTTGGATGACATTAGATGAATCATGGTGTGATGGTCAATTTGGGACCTGTTCAGGGGATCCTACTACTAATGAAAATAGTGATCATTTCTTGTACCACTCTGTCCAACTTTTCCACTGTGAGTCAAATTTTTTGCCACAAGATTTCCTAAGAGCTAATAATCTTTCATAATGAAAGCTTAGGTTTACCTGGACTAGAACTTCTGATGGATTTGGGGATAATGCACTTTTCCAATGTCGGGCTATAACCAACTTGGCCGTGATGAGGATGTGTGTCACTACTATACGGAACTCGGGCGGGTAATTATCAATACCGAGATGGAGAATTGCTAGAGCCGGGCTTGGGGACTGCAGCACCCCTGTGATTTCTGCAAGTATACTAAATAGCTTCCTCCAATAGCTAGTGACGTTTTTGCAGTGCCAAAATATATGTAGTATGGTGCCCACATTGCCGCAGTCTCTCCAGCATAGAGATGAGTGAGTAGAGAACATTCTTGCTAATTGGTGGGGGGTTCTATACCACTTATGTAAAATCTTCTGTGTGAGCTCCCAATGGCTAACGCAACGTGAGGCTTTATAATTGTATCTGAGGGCAGAGCTCCATTGACTGATATCATAGATTTCGTTTAAATCTCTCTCCCAAGTAAGCATAGAGGAGGATTTCACTAGAAGTTGTTTGTGCTGTAGATTGTTATATAAAAGAGAGATGCCTTTATCTCTGGATAATATTGCCATATAAGTGTTTGAATTTCAACGTTTGGTGGTGGGGATCTCGATAGAAAAGAGGCCACCTGGTTATATAGAAATTTGCCAGTTTGGGGTAAATTGAAGCTGGATCTCAAGGAGTCAAATGATCTTAGAGTTCCCTGTTTGTATAACTCATCTACCCATTCTATTCCATTATCTTTCCACGTGGCAATATTGCTGTAAGGAAGCAATATTTCTAAAGTTCGAATCGGGATTCTAATATTAGTGGGAAGCTTCCCCAGCAGTTGTTGTTGACGAAGATGCCTCCAGGCTACTATGGTCGCTGTGATGGGTGGGGAGAGGCATGTTAAAGATCTGAGTTTCCAAGTGTCTGCTAAGAGAAGGAGACTAATAGGTTGGATGCTTGCTATAGACGCCTCGATGTCTACCCATAGTGGTTCAGGGTTGGGGAGGAACCAAAGTTTTGCCTGTGCTAATATGGCCGCCCAGTAATAATCCTTAATGTCAGGAAGGCCCATGCCTCCCGCTTTCCTATGCATTATAAGTTTGTTAATTGGGCATCTGGCTCTTTTGCCCTGCCAGATGTACTGTTTGAGAAGTTTTGTTAATTCATGGAAATGTGAGGCTTTATATGGTATTGGGAGAGTTCTGAATGTGTAGAGGATTTTCGGTAGGATTAACATTTTATATGATGCTATTCTTCCCGCCCACGATAATTCAGTAAGTGAGATTTTGGAAAGGGTATTTTTAACGTCTTGTAAAAGAGTTTTCATGTTGACGTCCGCTAACTGGGGCAGGTTTGCTGTTAATAGGATGCCGAGGTAGGGAATCTGTTTAGAGGCCCATATATAAGGATATGCTTTTTGTAGATGGGAGCTCGTGTGGGGATTTAGGCCTAGATCTAGTATAAGGGATTTGGTAAAATTTACCTTATAAAAAGATATCTGTCCAAATGCTTCTAAAATGTCATGTGTGAACGGGAGGGATACAACCGTATTTGATAAAAAAAATAATGATGTCATCTGCAAATAAGTTAACTATGTGTTCCTTTCGTTTGGTTTTGAGTCCTGAAATTTGTGGGTGGGATCGAATGGCCTCCGCCAGGGGTTCTATCATCAGGTTGAAGATTAACGGTGATAAAGGACACCCCTGACGGGTGCCATTCGATATAGTGAAGGGTTTGGATAAGAGCCCCAGAGTAAAGACTTGGGCAGAGGGATTGGAATAAAGCGCCAAGATAGCTGATAGGGCTTCGTTTTGAAAGCCGAATTTTCTTAGAGTATATTCCCACTGGACCCTGTCGAACGCCTTCTCCGCATCTATTGAGAGAAGCAGAGAAGGCGTTCCCCCGGCCCTAGCTTGGTGGATGATATTCAATAGACATCGTGTGGCGTCTGATGCTTGTCTCCCTTTCATGAATCCGGTTTGGTCCGGACCCACCAAGGTAGGCATGATATCGTAGATTCTGTTCGCTATCACTTTAGCATATAATTTGATGTCCCCATTGAGAAGAGATATGGGGCGGAAGTTAGCTGGAGTATCTGAAGGTTTCCCTGGCTTGGGTAGCGTAACGACATAGGCCTTGAGCATTTCAGTAGGGAAAGATCCGGTTTTCCTAGCTATGTTAAAGATGGACATAAGGTGGGGGGATAGTATGGTGCTGAAGTTTTTGTAGTAGACATTAGAGAGGCCATCAGGGCCTGGGGATTTTCCTAAAGGCAGTGATCGAATAGCTTTCTCCAATTCCGTTGGGGTAAATGGGGTTTCCAACTCCTGGAGTTGTGTGTGTGATAGTGAGGGTAGATGGACTTTAGCTAAGAAGGAATCTATACTCTCTTTTGTAGGTTTATTTGTATTAGGATCCAAGTGTAGGTTATAAAGGGATGCATAATAATCTGCGAATGCGTCCGCAATTGCCTGGGGGTGTTCTATCTTTGCCAAGGTTTTGGGGTGGAACAGGTGTGGGATTGAGGTTTTGGAGCGTTTATCTTTCAACTGATTGGCCAAAAATTTGCCCGCTCTATTGTGGTTCCCATAGTAATTTATTTTGAGTTTTTTGATTTTGCATGGCGTGTTCATGTTGAGCACAGTACCATTCCCTAATTTTGTATCTCACATGAAATAGCTTGTTAGCAAGGTCCGGGGAAGGGTTGGATTGATTATTTTGTTCTAAAGAACGGAGTTCGTTTAGTAGATTATTTAGTGTAGTAGAGCGTGTTTTAAGAATTTTGGAATTGAGTTTTATCAGAACTCCCCTTATATAAGCCTTATGGGCGTTCCAGTTAGTGAAGGGACTAGTGCACTCAGGGTCATTGAATCTAAAGTACTCTTCCAGGTGTTGGGAGATTTCTATTTGGGGTTTTGGGTCCTGAAATATAGACTCATTATTCCTCCAAATACGAGATGGAACTTGGGACCTGCTCCCTGTAATGCAGATCAATACAGGGGCATGGTCTGACCAGGTGATATCTAAAATAGATGATTCTGTGATCCGGTGGAGTACCGTATATACTCGAGTATAAGCCGAGATTTTCAGCCTCTTTTTTGAGGCTGAAAGTGCCCCCATCGGCTTATACTCGAGTCATCGCCGTCTGACTGCTCGATCAGCGTATCGAGCAGACAGACGGCGGACATACTACAATTCGAAAGCCACGCCTCCGCCTCCGCCTCCGCCTGTGATAGGCGGAACACTCAATTTCCCAGCAGTCAGTGTTCCGCCTATCACGGACATCCGCTCATCCTCGTACTACGGACGAGGATGAGACGATGTCCGTGATAGGCGGAACACAGGCTGCTGGGAAATTCAGTGTTCCGCCTATCACAGGCGAAGGCGGAGGCGCGGCTTTTGAATTTTAGAATGGCCGCCGAGGCGCCGGCGAAGAGCGGCGATCCTGGCAAGGCACGGGACGGAGGCAAGGCAAGGCACGGCACGGGACGGGACGGAGGCAAGGCACGACACGGGACGGAGGCAAGGAGGCAAGGCACGGCACGGGACGGAGGCAAGGCACGGGACGGAGGCTCGGGACACAGGCTCGGGACACAGGTAGGCTGGACACACACACACACACACACACACACACACACACACACACGGACACACACACACAGGGATGGATGGATGGAGACACACACACACAGGGATGGATGGATACACACACACACAGGGATGGATGGATGGAGACACACACACACAGGGATGGATGGATGGAGACACACACACACAGGGATGGATGGATGGATGGAGACACACACACACAGGGATGGATGGATGGATGGACACACACACACACAGGGATGGATGGATGGACACACACACACACACAGGGATGGATGGATGGATGGACACACACACACACAGGGATGGATGGACGGACACACAGGGATGGACGGACACACAGGGATGGACGGACACACAGGGATGGACGGACACACACACAGGGATGGACAGGCATGTCTCACCCTCGGCTTATACACGAGTCAATAAGTTTGCCAGTTTTTTTGGGGGTAAATTGGGGGCCTCGGCTTATATTCGGGTCGGCCTATACTCGAGTATATACGGTAAGTCCCCAACCGTAATGAACATATCTAGTCTGGAGTAGGAATTAAATCTTGGGGAATAGTATGTGTATGATCTCTCGTTTGCATTAAGGCAGCGCCAGGCATCATACAGTCCTTCCTGTAGCAGAAGGTCACGGAATTTGGGAGAATGGTTCCTGACTCCAGAAGAGGTATCTAAGGCCGCGTACACACGGGCGGATTGTCTGGCCAACTAAGTTCATCAGACAATCTGACAGACAGTCCGTTCAAAATTTGCATGAACGGACTTGACCACACACGATGAGCAGACAGTCCGCTGAAAGCGTGCGCGATGACGTGTACAGCACGTACGACGGGACTAGAAAAACTACGTCCTATACACTGCAATGCAACCTTCGGCCGTGTAAATCCTTTCTGAGCATGCGCCATACTTAGTTCGTCCAACTTGCCTACAGACGAGCGGACTGTCCGCTGAAACCAAGTTTGGACGGACAAAACCAAGTTTGAACGGACAAAATTTCGGAAATTCCGTAAGACTTTGTTCGTCAGACAGTCCGCTGAAAAAGTCCGCTGAAGCCCACACACGAGTGGATTGTCCGCTGAAACACGGTTCAGCGGACTAAGTTGGACAGACAATCCGCCCGTGTGTACGCGGCCTAAGTCTTTGTCTAAAATCATGTTAAAGTCCCCACAAATCAGTAAGCTTCCAACTCGCATCAACTCCATTTGTTTAATAACTTTCTTAAGAAACCTCAATTGGTGCGAGTTGGGAGCATATATGCAAGCAAGAGTAATAGGGATCCGATTGACATTACAAACCAATATGATGAACCTGCCGTTGGGGTCAATAAAGGAATCTTTAAGTTCAAAGTTCACCGAATCTCTCACGGCTATCATGACGCCTCTTTTCTTTGCCGCGATGGAAGAGTGTATAATGAACGGAAAGTTCTGGTGCGTGCAAAGTGGCTTGGACAGTTTGTGAAAGTGTGTTTCTTGCACTGCCAGTATGTCAGCCTTCTGCTTGATCGCTTCATTCCAGAGGGATCGCCTTTTAGCAGGATGATTAAGTCCACGCGTGTTAAGACAAAGAATGTTAATACTCATGGGCTCTGGTTAGAGTGCGATGTTTATTACCGTGCTCAGATGATGAATGATTAAGGACCAGGAGAAGTTGTAGACGGTAGGTGTGGGTATCATTGAGAGTACCGGAGTATAGCGTGGCTTGCAGAGATGTAGTCCTCTGGGTCCCAATTGTGGAGTGAGTACTGTGACAGTTGGTGTACTGTAACTTCTCAGAGAAGTCCCATATTTACACAGGTTGTGTTTATGCGGATCGGAGCGTAGTAGGCAGGTACCATGACATGTGTAAGCGCCAAAAAGAGCATAAAAAGAACACAATCGGAAAAAGGAAAAAAAAAAGAAAAAGAAAAAAATTAAAACAGGAGAACTGGGGTAAGAAACAAGACCCATACAGGTCAGGCAATGGAAATGCCCAAAGTGGGGGTTTACGGTACGATAACATGTACCATGAACGCTCAGGGAACTTTGCTGGAAGCTATGGGGAGGAGGACCATGCTATAAGGAATCAAGTGTGGAGAGCACTGGATCTACGATGTGGTTTTACTTGCCAGTCGTTGTGCAATTTGATCGGCAGTCTGCTTGACGACTGAGATGGATCCGGAAAATGGTCAGGTGGCAGGATCTGCCAGGTTCCCATGAGATGCAACCCTTCCTCCAGGGAGTGGATAAGATGGGTGGATCCATTGAAAGTCGCTTGTAGTTTGGCAGGGTACTTCCATTTATATAGGATCTTGTGGTTCCTCATGGCTTTGGTTATGGTCGCCAAGTTGCGGTGAAGCTGCAAGGTGTGTTGCGAGAGGTCTGGTAAGATCTGGAGATTGGAGGCCGCCTCTGGGATATTATCGCCTTTTCGGAGTGCCTCCAGGATTTTTTCTTTAGTTTGAAAGAAGTGCATTCTGAGCAAAACGTCCCGGGGTACTTCCTGGGGTAAAAACGACGGTACCCGACGGGGACCCTGTGGATTCGGTCGATCATCAGATCCAGTGGAGACAGTGATGGGACCAGTGCTTGGAAGAGGTCCTGAGCATAGGATGGCAGTTGTTGTGCTAGTATTGTTTCCGGGACCCCTCGGATCTTTAGATTGTTTCTACGGGAACGGTCCTCAAGGTCCGCCATTTTTAATTGCATTTTGTCGATAGCTTCTTGTTGCATTGCGTGTGAGTCCACCAACGCATTGAAAGAAGAGGTGACGTCACCCATTCTAGTTTCCCCTTGGTGCACTCTTCCCCCCAAGTCACTAATTTCAGCTCTACATTGATGTAGACAGGCCGTCATGTCAGATTGTAAAGATGACCTCAGCAGCATTAACAGTTCCTTAAGAGTAGTATCAGAAATAGGCTGACCTGTAGTTGGGAACTGTGTGAACGGATCCACTTGTGGTTGGATTGCTGTACCTCTGCCGATCGGATCGCTCACTTCCATGTCCAGCCCATCCGTTCGGTTATGTGCTCTTGCAGCAGGATCCAGTCTAGGCTTAGACTTAACAGGGCTTCGGGACGACGGAGAAACGTTCGGGGAGTCCGAATCAGAGGACTGCGTACCTGCTTCCGCATCCATCTCCACCGTGAGTTCCGCTCCAGGCCTCGTCTTAGGTGACGATACATGTTGGGAGCGCCGTTCTGTGTGTCGTCCTCCTCCGCCATCTTTCTGTGGCCCGCGGCCTACTGCCGGATAGAAATCCGGCAATTTCATGGTGTTTGCCGGGTGCTGCGCTCTCCTCCGCATAGTCGTTTGATTGGCGGGGGTTTCCTACGTCGCTGGTGCTCGATCTACCGGCTGTGGGACGTGATTAGCAGGCTTGTGGACGGTACTTCCCCGAGCGTTGAGCGGAGCTCTTTCAAAAAGCGGCCATCACGCTGCGCGGCGCCACGCCCCCCTTGTTTTAATGTTTTTGATATAAGAGAATATAGTACAGTATTTATATCTTTGTTTATCTCTATTCCTACCACTTTTTGGTAAATTTCCATTATCTCATTACAGAATGTTCTTATCTTACAACAACTATACCATATATGTTCAAGAGTCCCATTCTTTATCTTACATCTCCAACATTTTTCAGAATTCTCTTTTTTTATCGTATTCATTACCACTGGACTCCTATACCATCTTATTACGATCTTATAATTTTTTTCTTGATATTTAGTTGCTATTGATAATTTATGTATTTTCTCAAAGATTTCTTCCAATTATTTTTCCATTAATATATTCCCTGTTTCTTCCTCCCATTTTTTCACTCCTGTTATTTCCTTAATATCTCCAGAAAGAAGTAATAAATTATATATCTTAGATAATTTTTTAATCGATTTATCTTTATCTATTGCTATTTGTTCAAATTTAGTTATCTGTCTGCTAATTCTCATTTTGATTGGATCAATAAACCTTCTTAATTGAAAATATTGTAGCCATTTGTCTTTAAATTCTTGTCCCAGATCCTGGAATAGTGGCATTTTCCCATCCACCAAGATTTGTATTGCCTGTTCATGCCCCAATATATTCCATTTTAAATATGTTGTAACTTTTAGTGCTGGCTCAAACTCAAGATTGGAGAATGCTGGAGTCATGGGTCCTATCATAGAAGATAATTTTCCTTTTTTTAATATGGCATCCCAAATTTCTAATGTAGTTTTAACAAAAATTGGTAATTCCTTTTCTTTCGGTCTTAAATTAGGTTTCATCCATGGTAGATGTTCTATTTTTATCCACACAATTTCTTCCTCTAAGTTGACCCATTGCTTATTATTCGCATTATGCTGCCAGTCTATTATTCTTATCAATGATCCCGCTTGCAGATATTTATAAAAATCAGGTAACGCTAATCCTCCATTTTTTTTTTTATCTAATTATTATTTCTCTACTTACCCTAGGAGTTTTGTGGGACCATATAAAGCTTCCCACCATCTTTCTCAAGTCCTTCTTCAGTTTTTTTGATGGTTTTATAGGCATTGTTTGAAAAATATACAACATTATTGGCAATATTTCCATCTTTACAATATTTATTTTCCCTAACCATGAATATGTTATTTTATCATATTTTTCTAAAAAAATAATTATTTTATAAACTGTTGTATTATAATTCAGATCTTGCAGTTGCTTTAAATCTCTGGGAATATATATTCCCAGATATGTAATCGCATCCTGTTTCCATTTAAATGGGAAATCCTTTTGTATTATTAGTCAGGAATTTCAACCACGCTCACAATTACAAAAATCTAAAAAATATATCTAAAACCTATAACAGAATAATATGTATACACTATAACTAGTCAAAAATTATAATACAAAAACCCAACTAAGTGAATAATAAAAATATACTCTATAACTCATACAATAATCAAGTGTACAAAAAAAAAATATATATATATATATATATATATATATATATAAAGTGCTCAAAAATTATATATAAGCAACAGTTCCTCATAAAGACGTAGTAATGAGCATACAGTGGTAAAGTGCACAGAATTTTTGTAAACAATCAGAAATATTATGAATAGAGTGCTAAAAAATTATATATAAGAAAACAGTTCTTCATCAAGATGTAATCGTGGGCATAACAGTCCAATAATCATAAGTGTTTCTTCTCAAGAAATCCTATGCGGGTGCAAGAGAGAGAATTTCCGTCACCAACACCGTGCTTATAAATGGTAAAAAAAAAAAAAAAAAAAAAAAAAAATATATATATATATATATATATATATATATATATATATATATATATATAAAGTGCTCAAAAATTATATTTAAGCAACAGTTCCTCATAAAGACGTAGTAATGAGCATACAGTGGTAAAGTGCACAGAATTTTTGTGAACAATCAGAAATATTATGAATAGAGTGCTCAAAAATTATATATAAGACAACAGTTCTTCATCAAGATGTAATCGTGGGCATAACAGTCCAATAATCATAAGTGTTTCTTCTCAAGAAATCCTATGCGGGTGCAAGAGAGAGAATTTCCTTCCCCAACACCGTGCTGATAAATGGTAAAAATGCGCGTCAAGACCAGCCTACGTACGTTTCGCCATATGTGGCATCGTCTGCCCCAGACGATGCCACATATGGCGAAACGTACGTAGGCTGGTCTTGACGTGCTTGACGCAAATCACGTGACATTTGGGCGTTCGCTTTGCCAGCCGACTTTTCTTAACGCTGATTTGACCTTTATGTTTGTGAGTATGTTTTTTATTATGGAATAAAAGATTTTGGTTTACGGTTTTACGCTATGGGAGTCTTTGCTTGCCTTTTATGAATGGTCCAACCACGTGAAAACGAGGTGATGTCCCTGTGTGATGACCCCTAAGATTTCTGATATCAAATGCCTTTCTGATTCTGGGATTTGGTAAGCGCGCATTTTTACCATTTATCAGCACGGTGTTGGTGAAGGAAATTCTCTCTCTTGCACCCGCATAGGATTTCTTGAGAAGAAACACTTATGATTATTGGACTGTTATGCCCACGATTACATCTTGATGAAGAACTGTTTTCTTATATATAATTTTTGAGCACTCTATTTATAATATTTCTGATTGTTCACAAAAATTCTGTGCACTTTACCACTGCATGCTCATTACTACGTCTTTATGAGGAACTGTTGCTTATATATAATTTTTGAGCACTTTATATATATAATTTTTTTTTTTTGTACACTTGATTATTGTATGAGTTATAGAGTATATTTTTATTATTCACTTAGTTGAGTTTTTGTATTATAATTTTTGACTAGTTATAGTGTATACATATTATTCTGTTATAGGTTTTAGATATATTTTTTTAGATTTTTGTAATTGTGAGCGCGGTTGAAATTCCTGACTTTTATGCTTTATAGGTGTGTATCACATCGTATCAATCGCAGCCTTTAGATATTTAGACTGATTGTTGAGAGATTTCTTTAGCGCAGTATTTTTTTCCCAAACCTTTTGTATTATTGTTTGTATATCTTCCTCTAGCGTAATGCTCATCAACTTAGATTTATCATAATTTACTTTATAATTACTCAATTCCCCAAATCTATCAAGTTCTTTTATTAAGTTTGGGATTGTTATTATAGGATTAGTTACATATAATAGTAGATCATCTGCATATGCAGACATTTTATATTCCTTGCCCTTAACCTATATCCCTTTAATGTCCTTATTTTTTCTTATGGCTTCCATAAGGTGCTCCATCACTATTACATATAGCAGTGGGGATAGGGGACATCCCTGTCGGGTTCCATTTGAGTTCTTTATATACTCTGATAAGATTCCATTTGTTATAACTTTGGCTCTTGAGTTGTTATATAATGCAGTAATCCTCCCCAACATTTTTGGCCCTATTCCTATCTGCTTTAACGCTTCTTCCAATAACCGCCATCCCACCGTATAAAATGCCTTCTCAGCATCTATTGCTAGGAGGCATGCTGGGATGGCAGTTCTCTGAGCATATTACATTAACGTACAAGTTTTGATTATATTATCCCTTGTTTCTCTCCCTTTCACAAACCCTGTCTGCTCCAAATTTGGGTGCTCTGATATAATCGAAATTATTCTTTTAGATATAATCTTTGAGTATATTCTTATATCTATATTTGTCAAAGATATAGGTCTATAGTTCTTACATAGTGTATGATCTTTCTCAGGTTTTGGTATTAATATGATATGAGCCTCAGTACTTTGTGGTGCAAATGTTTGTATATCAGATATGGAATTGAATGTCTTTTTAAGTATAGGTATGATCAAATCTTGAAAAGCCTTATAGAATCTAGCAATGTACCCATCTGGACCTGGGCTTTTCCCCAAAGCCAATTCTGCAATTGCTTGTTGAATCTCTATGGTTTCTTTAGAAAATTTAGATATGGCCGTTTCTTCTACATAGTTACATATCTCCTCTGTCTTTCCCATTTTGTCTTTATAATCTTGCTGTTCTTCTATGTTATATAATTTAGTATAATAAGTGTGAAAGGATTTAGATATTTCTACTGGGTCGTATGTCATTTCCCCATTTGGTTTCAAGATTTTTACTATATAACTTAGCGGTTGCTGTACTTTTAATGATTTGGCCAGAATTTTTCCAGGTTTATTTCCAAATTGGTACCACACTGCGTTCTATTTTTAGCTCTAATTTGGAGGGATTCTTTGTCAAGCACTGATTGTAACTCTATTTGTTTATCCTTTAACCTTATTCTATCAGCTGGGTCCAGGCTCTGCTTATGTATTTTTTCTATATTTTCAATCTCTAGCAATAATTGAGATTTTTTTTGTTCCCTTTCTTTTTTTATTCTTGATCCATGCTTGACGAATATTCCCCTTAATACATACTTTAGCGTTTCCCATTGTGTTGGGAGCGAGGTCTCATCTTTCTCATGTATTATTAAAAACTCCTTTATCATTTGTTGAATATCTGTTTCACATTTTTTATCTTTAATTAAATTATCATTCAACCTCCATACTCCATACATTTTTTTTGACTCATTTATCTTAAAATGGAAGTAAACCCTTCCAAACAACTTTGACCTACAGGTAAGCCTAGATTAAGGCTTACCTGTAGGTCCAAGTAATATCTCCTAAACCTATATGGTTTAGGAGATATTTGCCCGAAAATGGGCACCGCTGTCTACGGCGCATGCGCCGTAGACAGCGGCGCGCATGCGCACTAAATGCGGCAAGTCCAAGAATGGATTTGCCAAATTTGTCGACTCCCGTGCGCATGCGCGGGAGTGACGTCATCGCGGCCTCGCCGTATGACAGCGGCGGAGCTGCGAGGCGCGACTCCCGTGCGCATGCGCGGGAGTGACGTCATCGCGGCTTCGCCGCTGTCATTGGTCGGAGCTGCGAGACGCCACCAGCAAGATGGACGCGGCGGACTACAGGGATCAGCGGCGACTTCGCTGGCTCCTGTGTCAGGTAAGTGACACATAATGAGCTACTATGCGATGCATAGTAGTCCATTATGCTTTACCTTTGCAGGGAAAAAAAGAGGAAGTAAACCCATCAGGGTTTACTTCCTCTTTAAGTTCCAGATATATTGGAGCATGATCCGACCACAAAAATCCTCCAATTTCTGATGCTGGGGTCATCATCAGACCGGATTTATTTACAAAGAAATAATCCAGTCTGTGATATGAGTTATGAATGTTCGAGTAGTAAGTGAATTTTTTTTCCATTTGATGCTGGGCCCTCCATATGTCAGTTAGTTGATATTTTTTCCCAATAGGCTTTTAAACTCCTTTATTTTATTTTTTTTCCTTTGAATTTGAGTATTAGTAGTAACCAATTTAATATACATTATAAAGTTTAAATCTCCACCCAAAACTACTGTTCCTTCTGCTTTCTCCATTGCGTCCGATAGGGCCTTCACTCCAGCCTCTATTTGTTTGTAGTTAGTTAGGTAAAGGTTAATTATTGTGAACTTTTTACCATACAGCATGACCTTTATTATAAAGGACCTGCTGTCTTTACCTTTATATTTTTGTAATATTTGATATGGTAAACCCCTATGGAACGCAATCAATACTCCTTTTGATTTGGAAAATAAAAATGTATCATGTATCCATGTAGTATAATTCCTGTTATTTATTTTGGGTATGTGATCTGAACGAAAGTGAGTTTCTTGAAATAAAACAATATCTATTTTTTGCTTATGGAGAAATTGTAAAATTTGATTTCTTTTTGAGGGGGAGTTAAGGCCTCTTACATTGAAGGAGCAGAATTCTACCCCTCCCATCACTCTAGAGAGAGATTATCGAGAGAGGGGCACTCAGGAACCTAGGGCAGAGCAAGAGGAGAAAAAAAAAAAAACTCCCCTTTCAACTTACCCTCCCACCACCCTTACACACACTTCCCTATTCTTTCTCTCTCTTCCACACTCTACACACCCTTTCCCTTCCCTTCCACACCTCTTATCCCCTATCTATTGACTTAATAAGTCTAACTTACTTATAGTAAGATCCCTATTGAAGGGCAACCGAAGCTACTGATCCAGATTTGCTACCTGTTGGCTTTCTCATGCTATTTTTGTTATTTTTCTACTTTCTCTCTCACCTCAATTTTCCTCTTTCTAAATCCTGTTTGTCCTTCCCTTTCCTTTACTGATCCCGAATTGCCTCTATATTCTTTCTTTCCCCTTCTCCTCCCTCTCTCCACTATATTTTAACTTGGGAGAGGAAAGAAAAGAGAGAAGAGAAGAGAGGGAAAAAAAAAACATAAAAAGAGACAGGGGGAGGGAAGAAATAATCATAGCTCATCTATATTAATGTTATTATATTAAAATCATATCTATTTCTCCTTACCCATTCTCACCCCTTATTAATATCCCATTCTTTTCCCACCCATTTGTGTTTAAGTGCCCTTTTATATTAATTTCATTTTTGATGTATTAAATGTATTTATATAAATGATCTATTATATTAATTATTCACATGTGATACATTACTATTAACATTTTATACTATCTTCCCCACCCCCCACCCCCTTACATTTCAAATTAAATTGATAAAGTAATACGTGATAAGTGATATTTTCCATTAATAGTTCTATCTATTAGATATTTATCATCTCCATATCATTTACACAAAGTGTTACATTCCTATGTGATTATTACTCCATGTGTTTTAAGATTACTAAAGTTTCCCCCCCCCCCCATTTCCTCCCTCCACCCCACCATACCCCCCCCTCCCTCCCTCCCATCCATCTTCCCTCACCCCACTCTCCTCACAGTTCTTTAAAGTTTTATAATTTTTTATACAGTCTCTTAAATCCTTTAGGCCAATCCAGTATTATTACTTATAGGATTTGGAGAGTCTTCTGAAAGTTCACTAGATCATCCAAATCCCTATATGTTACTGTTTGACCCTTGTATTGAACCTGTAATTGAAAAGAAAATTTCCATCTGTATTGCAAATTCTTCTTAGGCCGCGTACACACGGGCGGACTGTCTGTCCAACTTAGTCCGCTCGTGTGTGGGCTTCAGCGGACTTTTTCAGCTGACAGTCTGGCGGACTAAGTCTTTCGGAATTTCCGTAATATTGTCCGTCCAACTTTGGTTTCAGCGGACAGTCCGCTCGTGAGTAGGCAAGTTGGACGGACTAAGTATGGCGCATGCTCAGAAAGGATTTACACGGCCGAAGGTTGCATTGCAGTGTATTGGACGTTGTATTTCTAGTCCCGTCGTACGTGCTGTACACGTCATCGCGCAAGCTTTCAACGGACTGTCTGTTCATCGTGTGTGGTCAAGTCCGTTCATTCAAAAGTAGGACGGACTGTCTGTCAGATTGTCTGACGGACTTAGTTGGACAGACAGTCCGCCCGTGTGTACTCGGCCTTAGTTAGCTGTTCCAGCAAGGGTTTTAATGCTCTTCTTTTATCCAATGTAAGCTTATCTTAGATCTTGAAAAAATAATAATTGAACGGAGGGAGGAGGCGGAGCCGAGCCGAGAGGTAATGCTGGCTTAGAGCTCCATTCTCAGCAGGACAACGGAGCCATATAACGGCGGAGGTAACTTGTCCCTCCGCACATATATCATACCAAATGGTAGATAAATATCCCTACCTTACATAGGTAACATTCGGGGGGGGGGGGGGTCAGAGGAGACTCATGAGGCAGAAAATTAACAAGAAAGCGCCGCCTCACACATACAGCAGTATGGCACTGAAACCCTCCCCCTCTGAGGGGAGACACAGTGAGGAGAACAAACAGACAGCCCCTTCTGCTGCTTTACATAAAGATGTTCTCTCATTAAAGGCACATAGTCTCTCTAATCAAATACCTGAGAAAAATATGTCAGCTCTGGAGAATTTAGAACTTTCCACACAAAAAGACTTATCCCCTCCTGTAACGCTGAAACAAATAGAAAATCTGCTTCAAAAATCACTAAAATCCACTGCAGATACTATCACCAGAAACCTTACTAAAGACATTAGAATACTTGGTCAGCGTACATCAGCACTGGAAATTAGAGCAGACGATCTGGAAAATTATACATCTAACATTACCTCAGAAATTGATTTTCTTAAAGAGGAAAATTACATATTAAAATCCAAATTGGAGGATTTCGAAAAATCGTGCAAGACGCTCCAATATACGCATTAGAGGAATACCCGAATCTGTGACTGATTTAAACGGTGCTATTACTGCACTTTTTCAAGAATTACAACCAGCTATCCCACTAGAGCGTCTTGAAATGGACCGGGTTCATAGAGCCCTAGCACCAAAGAAAACAGATGGTCCTCCCCGTGACATTATCGCAAAATTGCATTTCTACCGCACTAAGGAACTACTGCTAAATACAGCTAGAAATAAAGATCCCCTAATTTTTCAGGGTCATAAATATCAATTATTCACAGACCTCTCACAAATCACAATCAACAAAAGAAGAACCCTGAAACCACTACTGCAAATATTACAGCGAAATGACATAATCTACCAATGGGGCTTTCCTTTCTCAGTGTGTTTTACTTTCCAAAGTGGCAAATATATGTGCCGAACAGCTAAGGACCTGCAAACTACTTTACAGAAACTTGGGATGATAAACACATCAAGAGATGCTGCGGACACTCACCAAAAATCATCCTCATATGCTGATAATCCCTCCTCTGCTTCCAGAAGAGAAGAAGACTACAATCCACAGAAAAGAAGTTGCATACAATCTCCACCTCCGGATCCAGATCTGGCTGACACTATGGACTGATAAACACTTGTACTGAGGCTACTATCTTGCCTTTTCAACAGAATGGCTACTGCCAAGTTCTTTCTCTGACTTCCAATCAATATTTTTATCATAATCTTTTTTAAGTAATGTTCCTAATAATTTAGGCACCTTATTCTAACTGTTTTTTTTCTCTCTCTTCTCTTCTTTGTCTCTGAGGTTGCCTTAATCTTACATTTTTATTTTTAGCTTGAAAAATGAAATTATATGATTGGCTCTTGGTGTTCTGCAGGGAAGTTCCTTGCACCCTCTCTTGCTACCCTCAGCAGCTCGGTGTACACCGGGCAGTTGACAGTGGCTCATGTACCCTTGGAGGGAGAGTTTTTCTCCTCCCAACGGACACATTAAGAACATAGATATGTTAAGATATATTTCAATATTGTATATTAATTGTATTTTCTTTTTCAGTCATTATCTCCTTTCCCCTCCCTCCCTCCACCCCTATACTCTGGAGACAAATAATTTCTTATATGACACACGTTCTTACATAAACACCAACATATATTTACTTTTCCCAACTCCATGGCCCCATTAAACATCATATCATTAAATACTCAGGGACTAAACGTTCCACACAAACGCACTAAAGCCTTCCGCCCATTTTCATCCAAAAAAATACATATAGTTTGCCTCCAAGAGACTCATTTTGCGTCACAATCCACTCCCAAATTTTTCAGTAAAGACTACCCCCAAGTATACACAGCTTCGGCCTCCTCTAAAAAACGAGGCGTGCTTATAGCTTTCCATCGCAATACACCATTTTCACGAATGAAGGAAATCAAGGATCCAGAAGGTCGTTACTTGATTCTTAAAGGATACCTACTTGATACTGCTATCACCATTACATCATACTATGCTCCTAACAAAAATCCTATTTCTTTTCTTTCTCATTTATTTCAAACTATAGAACACCACAAAATAGGTACTACAATTCTATGTGGAGATTCTAATCAGACCATATTTCCATTTTTGGATAAATCACCAATCCCACAGTCACATACAGCAGACAAACAACTCTTATCAAAACTAATTACAAAACATAACCTAGTAGATACTTGGAGAGAATTGAATCCAACCAAGAGACAATACACACATTACTCGTTCCCTCATCGCTCATTCTCTAGGATATACCATATATTTCTGTCCATAGGGCTAATTCCAGAAATAATATCTACAAAAATTATTCCCATCCCATGGTCCGACCATAGTGCACTCTACATTACTGTTGCCTCTATAATTCCAAAAAAAAAGATCCAACATGGATCATATATGGACATATTAAGAGATTTCCTACTCACAAATCCAGCTCATAAAAATAATATTGAAATTGCGCTCAAAGATTATATAAAATATAACTCCACACCTGACATCTCTCCGACTACATCATGGGAAGCACACAAACCTGTTCTCCGTGGCATATGTCTACAGCAAGCAAATTGGAATTTGATATATTCCTTACTGAAGCAGCGGATAAAACCACCAAGAGATCACAACACAATTTCTATATCAATGCAAATAAACCTCACACACTATTAGCCAGGGCATTAAAATCCTGCCAGAACCCAACGAAACCGTTGAAAATCTCTAGGGGGGTATACACAAATAATCCTTTAAAAATATTTAAAAAATTCAAAACACAATTAAAAAATGTATACTCTTCTAATAAGGAGTTGGACCCTTCTAGAGCGAAAGATTTTTTCTCTCATATATCTCTACCGACACTATCTAAAACACAAATGGAAATGATGGAGGAACCAGTGTCAATTATAGAGGTATCTGAAGTTATCAAAAATCTGAAACTAAATAAAAGGACAGTTCCTGATGGTTTTTCTGCGCTGTATTACAAAACGTTTGTAGACACCCTATCTCCAGTCTTGACAAACACTTTTAATTCCCTTTTGGAAGGTCATTCTTTTAGAAGAGAAACCCTGACTGCAATTATCTGTATGCTCCCTAAACCTCACACAGACGATTCAGTATGGTCTAATTATCGCCCTATTTCGTTACTAAATTTGGACATAAAAAGCAGGAGGTAATATTAGACGGGCAACACTCCTGTCACATGCCGCTAAAAAAAGACGTATTCACACTTGTTTTCTTTCTTTAGATATAATGAAAGCTTTTGACACAGTATCATTGTCATATATGAACTATACCCTTTCCAAATGGGGATTCGGCCCTAATTTTTACGATGGATCTCTAATTTGTATCAAGATCCCAAAGCTTATATCAGATATGCAGGGTACAAATCGGACGAGTTTAATATACTGAGGGGGATTCGTCAAGGATGTCCACTTTCGCCATTATTATTTGCTTTACTCATTGAACCTTTAGCACAAAGAATTAGGATGGAACCCACTATAACAGGTATTGAAATGGGTGGCTTTCATCATAAGCTCTGTTTATTCGCAGACGATATTCTCCTTTTTCTATCTTCTCCACATGTTTCGGCCCCAAATCTTATGGTTGTACTACAAGAATTCTAATTTATTTCGGGCCTTAAGGTCAATATTCAAAAATCTTCAGCATTAAACATTTCACTTGTCGAGAAAGATAAACAATCTTTACAAAATTCACTACCCTTTAAGTGGGTAGATCATAGCCTCCCATATCTGGGTGTGCAGTTTACTCCTAACCCCTCCAATTTATTTGCAGCTAACTACCCAGCTCTATTAAAAAATATTACAAGGTCCTTATCTAATTGGTCATCAATGCCGATATCATGGTTTGGGAAAATCAATATCATAAAAATGTCTGTTCTTCCGAAATTTTTATATTTATTCAGAACTCTCCCGATTCATATTCCTGCATATTTTCTTAGGCTGATTCAACAAAAAGTAACGAAATTTACTTGGGGGAAAATAAAACCCAGACTTCACAAAAAAACACTTGTTCTCCCCAAAGCTTTGGGGGGTTTGGGATTTCCAGACTTTAACATATATTATAAGGCAGCTCAATTATCTCAATTAACAAAATATCACTCTTCTACAGAGATTCCTTTATGGGTCCTCATTGAAGCTGTAGACTGTGATCCTCTTCCTATAAACAATATATTATGGTTATAACCTGTGGATCGTAAGTCTATAAATAACCCCATTTCTAAGCACTCTCTATCTATATGGGATAGGTATAGAAATTCACATGGTCTGCAATCTCCACAAAATCCGCTATTATCTTTTCACAAGAATCCGACTTTTTACCCAGCCTGGAAATATCCCAAAACCTTTAAAGCTTGGTCTAAGGCTGGTATCACTAATGTCTATATAATTTAACTTCAACTACATCAATAAAATCTTTTACAGATCTATGTAAATTATATCAACTTCCACAATCAGAAATATTCAGATATCTCCAAATCAAAAATTTGTATACTCCTCTTCTCAATTTAAATGTAAACTTACATAATATTTCTCAATTTGAAAGATTTTGTCTCAAGGAACCACATGCTAAAGGTCGTATTACATCATTGTATACACAATTGATATCTAATTCTAATACTGTTATACCTAAATATGTGGCCAAGTGGGAAAAAGATTTGGATTGTATGATCGATTCTAGGTCTTGGTCCAACATATGGTCTTTCACAAAATCTTCCTCTATAAATATATTGGCATCTGAATCATCATATAAAGTTCTCACACGCTGGTATTTGGTTCCTGCGAGAATCGCCAAATTCTCAACAGACAACACTGGCCTCTGCTTTCGTGGCTGTCCAGAAAAAGGTACCTATATACATACCTGGTGGCATTGCCCAATTGTACAATCATTTTGATAATTACCAAATTTTTTGATCGTCCAATTTTTTCAGACCCAATTATAGCTCTCCTTAATTTGAAACCAGCCTTTCTGAATCAGAAACAATTCAAATTAGTTCTTACACTCCTGATAGCCGCAAAGCAGACTATAGCCAATGCGTGGAAAACAGACGTGGTGAATATTGCAGAAACCAAACGTAGAATGAATCAATCTTTCATCCATGCTAAAATGAACGCTATAGAAAAAAACCAGATGACAAAGTTTGATATCATATGGAAACCCTGGATTAAATATTATACGTCAGATAATATTGATAACCGAGTTTTATTGTTATGGTGATTAAGATTTTTTATAGAATTACAACATTAGCTGATATATAAAACCTCCTCCAGAGAATTATTCCCTCCCCTTCCCCTCCTATATACCTTTTATGTTCCTCCCTTACTATATAATACTTACTATAAACATACTTTGGAAGTTATGGTCAAAACTTTAAAATCATATATTTTCTTTTAGACATATTTATATTTTCTTGGGATTAAAATGTTTAAAACTCAGCTATAAGAATGTTTTCAAATTCTAAAATATAGGCCATTTATTGTCATTCCCACGAGAATATCTTGAAATTCTTCTTTGCTTTATATCATCCGTACTTCAATATGTCTTTTTATTTCTGGTATCAAATAATTTGTCTTATATTCTGTACATGTAATTTTTTTTAACATAAAATAAAAACTTTTGAACGAGAAAAAATAATAATTGTGTCCCTTCATACTGTATATGACTATTTTTCCCTACAGCTGTCATAATCTTATCCTTAGTTTGAGTATAATGTAGTTTACATATTACATCTCTAGGTTTGCTCGGATCAGCTTTTTTTGGTCCCATGATTCTGTGTGCTCTATCAATTATTATTTCAGTTTCTAGTGGATCCTGTATTATTTCTTTAAATATCTTTTGTAGTACTTGAAATAGCTCTCCTGTTTTCAGATTCTCTTTTAATCCTCTTATCCTTCTGCTCCTATTTTCTTGCTCATCAATAACATTTATTGCTTATTTTAGTTATTTATCTTGCTCTTGTTTTTTGTTCTTTACCTGCATCATCTCTTTTTCCATACTTTGCATTCTTATGTCCATATTCCCTATGTCATGGTTATGTAATAGAGTTGGTCTGCTTACCTGTTCCCATGTGTTCATCTCTAGAGACCAGCCGACCCTCACCTGACTGCTTTTGTAATCCATCCTCTGGCATGACTCCACCCTAGCTCCTATCAGAGAACTTTATATTAACCTGTGCACTGCAGGCCAATCCCGCTGATCAACCATTGTGTATTCCTTTGTGTGTTTAGCTTCCTGTTACCTGCCGTGTGCTCTTCTGTTGTTCCGTTACCAACTTTGGCATGTCTTTGACTATCCCTGTTTGCCTGTGATCCTGACCTTTTGGCGTGTCCCTGACTATTCCTGTCTGCTTGTGGCCCCGACCTTGGCTTTGTCCCTCACCATCCCTATCCTCCTGTTGCCTAATGTGGGTGTGAGCTGGGGGACCCTGGGGGTTGCGACCTGGAGCCAGTTGCAGCCAAGTCCATCCTCACCACTCGAGGCTCTGGTGAACACCTGCTGGCTCTTAGACTCCGCGCCCCAGGGAATCTTACGCTCTAACCCCGGTGGGACCTGTCTCCTGTCTGCAGCAGTCAGCCGTAGGGTCCACAACCTTGCGGTGCACTCCTGATCCCTACGGTGTGCATCTGTCACCTCGCCTCAAGGTGACCTGACACCATACTTTCTCTTGTGTTTCCAGAGTAATTACTTTTATCTCTTGAATTTCTATTTTATATGATTTTTCCAATCTTTGAATATAATGGTCCATATCTGCCCTAGTGGGCAGAGAGGATATGTATTTTTTTATATCCCATTTTACTTTATCTTTCTCCTTTTTTTCTTCTATTGCTATTTCCATGGTGTCTATTGGAGAACTGTTTCTAGGATGGTTTGCTAACTCCTCTCCTGACGTTCCTGATGCTAGAGATGATTCCACTAGATTTGATGCGTCTTGGGATAGTTGTAATATTTGTATTGTCTGGGGTGATTGTGGTTGTGAGTACGGTTGCAATTGCTGGAAAAATTCCTTTATATCAGTAGTTTGCATTGTTTTGACCCCAGTGGTGTTTTTATTTATACCCTCCTTTTCTTTTTTATTCCCACCACTGTATAGTGACTTGTTCCCTTTTTTGGTGCCATACCTAGCTTTTTGTTATATTTACGCTTTTGTCTCCTTTCTTTTATACGTATTCTAAGTATGTCAGTCTCAGTCCTTTACAATTTATGCACACCACACTCAATAGATCTTCAGTTATATCATTCCCAGATCAGCACATGTACAAAATTTTCCCCAGTAGTATTTTCAAACCTTTTCCAACCAGGAGATATACAAAAGACCAGCTTTCTTGGATTAAGATCAAATGTAGTAATATTTTCCAACCATGAGATATACAAAGGACCAGATTTCTTGAATTAAAATCAAATGTAGTAATTACCTTTGTTATTCTTAATTGATTAGCATATAGGTTTTCTAAGTTAGTATTTAAAGTTCTGGTGCAGATTAATACAGTTAGTGCAGTGGCACATTTGTGACTAATGTAGCTATTACTTCAGTAAGTTTACAGTTCCATATAGCCGTCTCCAGTATTATTATTGTCTTCCGTATATGCACATATACATACAGTTCACTCAACCCCCTTCTGTTTTCCTCTGAAAGGCTCCCGTTCAGACTACCAGGCTCCTAGTTATTCTCTGGCTGTCTGGCTCAGGGGTGAGTCTATTGTATTGTGTTTACTTATTACTCATCCATTCCGTCAGGATCCCACCTACAATAGTTTGCGTCTCGGAGTACCTTCCTTTCCGTATTTCCCCGCTGGTTTCCGAATATTCCCCAAGGCTCTCCGAAGTTTACCAAGACCTCCCGGTCTTTGCCGAGTGCTTTCCGAGGCTTTCGAGGCTCTCCCAATCACTGCCACACGCTTCTCCGAAGGTTGCCGATGGGAGGAACCAGGCTTCCGATCCGTCTCCAACCCTGCACAACACAGCGAGACAGAGCACCCAGATCAACTCCCGCATCTCAGACCACCAACCTTGCTCCTCGCTCTGCGGCACCCCACGGGCTTCCTCACCTCCGTCTATGACTCAGCTATGATCGGTAAGTTGCAAATAGTAGCAATAGTAAGCTTGTAGGCTACAGACCACCAATTCAGCTCTGCACGGTCAACTAAAAAAAAATGCGGGTAGGCAAGGCAGGTAACCAAGGCTCGGTTACATCCAAATCCCTCCTTCAACTCCGGGGATAGAGAGACGCTGGTTGTAGCAGCAGCATGTCAGCCTTACGGAGCCATCCTAATCAGCAGCTCCTCCCCCCTCCATCAGGTGTGTTCCCACCCCATTAACTTGTTCAGATCCTTTTGCAAGATTTCCACATCCTGTGGGGAAGTTATTGCCCTGCTTAGCTTAGTATCGTCCACAAATACAGAGATTAAACTGTTTACCCCATCCTCCAGGTTGTTTATGAACAAATTAAATAGGATTGGTCGCAGCACAGAACCATGGGGGACCCCACTACCCACCCCTGACCATTCCGAGTACTCCCCATTTATCACCTGAACTCGCCCTTGTAGCCAGTTTTCAATCCATGTACTCACCTTATGGTCCATGCCGAGGGACCTTATTTTGTACAGTAAGCGTTTATGGGGAACTGTGTCAAATGCTTTAGCAAAATCCAGATAAACCACATCTATGGGCCTTCCTTTATCTATGTCAGGGCTGGCTTAGTCCTTCCTTCTCTGGGCTGGCTGCTCAGCTGTCAGCTAATTGCCAGCTCTCATCTCTCTCCACAGTTACCAGCTGTTCCTGATCATCCTGACCTGCCTACTTAAAGCTGTCCAGCTCACTCCATCTCTGCCTTCGCCTTGGTCCCATCACAAGAAACCATCTCCTGCAGTTCTGTTTAAAGACTGGGTTGCTGACATCCCTTCTGGCTCCTTATCCTGCTTGCTGTTGCTCCACTTGGATCTCTGACTTCTGGCCTGGCTGATTACCAGATCTGTTTATTGAACTCTGGCCTAGCTGACTATTCGATCTGGTTACTAGACTCTGGCTATGCTTTGACTACGCTTTCTCAATTTACCTTTTTATTTTTATTTAATAAGCAAGTGTGATTTAATTGTACTTCTGTCTCGGTCTGATTCATGGTTTCTGACAATCTAGCTGGCAACTCAGCTCCTCATAGAAGGTTAGTAGATTGGTTTGGCAAGAACGATTCTTCATGAATCCATGCTGATTACTGCTAATGATACCGTTTTAATTACTAAAATCTTGTATATAGTCCCTTACCATCCCCTCCAAGAGTTTACATACTATTGATGTTAGGCTAACTGGTCTGTAATTCCCAGGGATGTATTTTGGGCCCTTTTTAAATATTGGTGCTACATTGGCTTTTCTCCAATCAGCTGGTACCATTCCAGTCAGTAGACTGTCAGTAAAAATTAGGAACAATGGTCTAGCAATTACTTGACTGAGTTCCCTAAGTACCCTTGGGTGCAAGCTATCTGGTCCCGGGGATTTATTAATGTTAATTTTCCCAAGTCTAATTTTAACTCTGTCCTCTGTTAACCATAAAGGTGCTTCCTATGATGTGTCTTGAGGATAAACACTGCAGTTTTGGTTACTGAAGCCCCTCGATTCCCTCATGAAGACTGAGGAGAAGAATAAATTCAATACGTTTGCCATCTCCCCATCCTTTGTAACCAGATGTCCTTCCGCATTCTTTATTGGGTCAATATGGTCTGTCCTCCCTTTTTTCCTATTTACATACTTAAAGAATTTCTTGGGATTTTTTTTTCTCTCCTCCGCTATGTATATGTCATGTTCTATCTTAGCCGTCCTTATTGCACCCTTACATTTCTTGTTGCATTCTTTATTAAGTCTGAATGCTGATGATGATCCCTCAACCTTGTATTTTTTGAAGGCCTTCTCCTTTGCTTTTATATGCATTTTACATCGGAGTTAAGCCATCCAGGACTTTTGTTCTCTCTTTTAAATGTATTACCCAATGGGATACATTTGCTAATGCCCTTATTTAATATGCTCTTAAAGCAAACCCATCTCTCCTCCGCATTCTTTGTTCCTAAGATTTTATCCCATTTTATGCTTTCTAGTAAGGTTCCTAGTTTAGGGAAGTTGGCTCTTTTGAAATTCAGTGTCTTTGTATTCCCCTTATGTTTCCTATTTGTGTGATTTATACAGAAGCCAATTGAACTGTGGTCACTGTTTCCTAAATCGCCCCGTATTTCCACATCCATGATCGGGTCTGTATTGTTGGTAATCAGTAGATCCAGTAACGCTTTATTTCTAGTTGGTGCATGTACCATCTGACCCATAACATTGTCCTTCAAGACATTTAGGAACTGGTGAGCCCTAGATGAATGTGCCGTTCCCTCTGCCCAGCCTATGTCTGGATAATTAAAATCCCCCATTATGATAACACTTTCCATCCTTGCTGCTAATCCAAATTGTGATAGCAGTTCAGTCTCCCCTTCCTTCCTCAGGTTAGGGGGCCTATAGCATACTCCCAGTATTATTTTCCCCTTAGCTTCATCCCTTTGGAGCTCTACCCATAAGGATTCCACATCCTCCCTAGCACACTTAGTGATGTCATCGCTCACATTCACCTTTACATTATTCTTGATATATAGGCAGGACCCCTCCCCCTTTTTTACCCTCTATATCCTTGCGATAAAATGTATACCCTTGAATGTTTGCCAGCCAATCATGAGAGCTGTTGAACCAGGTCTCTGAAATTCCTACAAAATCCAAATCCTCCTCGTATAATAGTATCTCTAGTTCACCCATCTTGTCCGCCAGGCTCCTGGCATTGATGAACATGCAATGAAGTGTAGACCGGTTGCATATTATCCTCTTATTGGTTGTTCCGAGATTGCAACTAGGATTTGCTACTATACTTTTGCTTGGGTTTATGTGCTTTGGTCAACCTACCACTAATGCCCCCAATACTACCCTCTGGAATATGTTCCGCGCTTACTATCCCTACCTCTGCACCCTCCCCCCCATCGCCTAGTTTAAAAACCCCTCTAACTTTTAGGCCATCTTCATTCCCAGCTGATCTGCACCCTCCTCATTTAGGTGCAGTCCATCCCTTCTATTGTACCGATTATCAACTGAGAAGTCGATCCAGTCCTCCAGGAACCCAAACCCCTCCATACTACACCAGCTCTTCAGCCACTTGTTTACTTCCCTAATCTCCCTCTGCCTTTCTGGTGTGGCTCGATGTACCGGTATTATTCCTGAGAATTCTACCTTGCAGGTCCTTTTCCTCAATTTAGCTCCTAAATCCCTCAAATCTTTTTTTAGGACACTCCATCTACCTCTAACTTTGTCATTGGTGCCAATGTGCACAATGACAGCTGGGTCTTCCCCAGCCCCTCCCAGTAATCTGTCCACCAGATCCGTGATGTTCCGAACCCAAGAGCCCGGCAGACAAGATATTGTTTGACGCTTCAGGTCTTTGTTACAGATTGGCCTCTCTGTCCTTCTAAGAATTGAGTCTCCTACCACTTGTCTTGCAAGTATGATTTTCCCAATGTAATAATGTACCTGTCAGGTCACCTTGAGGCGAGGTGACAGATGCACACCGTAGGGATCAGGAGTGCACCGCAAGGTTGTGGACCCTACGGCTGACTGCTGCGGATGGGAGACAGGTCCCACCGTGGTTAGAGTGTAAGATACCCTGGGGCGCGGAGTCTAAGAGCCAGCAGGTGTTCACCAGAGCCTCGAGTGGTCAGGATGGACTTGGCTGCAACTGGCTCCAGGCCGTGACCCCCAGCTCACACCCACAGTAGGCAACAGGAGGATAGGGATGGTGAGGGACAAAGCCAAGGTCGGGGCCACAAGCAGACAGGAATAGTCAGGGACATGCCAAAAGGTCAGGATAACAGGCAAACAGGGATAGTCAAAGACACGCCAAAGTTGGTAACGGAACAACAGAAGAGCACACGGCAGGTAACAGGAAGCTAAACACACAAAGGAATACACAATGGTTGATCAGCGGGATTGGCCTGCAGTGCACAGGTTAATATAAAGTTCTCTGATAGGAGCTAGGGTGGAGTCATGCCAGAGGATGGATTACAAAAGCAGTCAGGTGAGGGTCGGCTGGTCTCTAGAGATGAACACATGGGAACAGGTAAGCAGACCAACTCTATTGCATAACCATGACATAGGGAATATGGACATAAGAATGGAAAGTATGGAAAAAGAGATGATGCAGGTAAAGAACAAAAAACAGGAGCAAGATAAAGAACTAAAATAAGCAATGAATGTTATTGATGAGCAAGAAAATAGGAGCAGAAGGATAAGAGGATTAAAAGAGAATCTGAAAACAGGAGAGCTATTTCAAGTACTACAAAAGATATTTCAAGAAATAATACAGGATCCACTAGAAATTGAAATTATAATTGATAGAGCACACAGAATCATGGGACCAAAAAAAGCTGATCCGAGCAAACCTAGAGATGTAATATGTAAACTACATTATACTCAAACTAAGGATAAGATTATGACAGCTGTACGGAAAAATAGTCATATACAGTATGAAGGGACACAATTATTATTTTTTCTTGTTCAAAAGTTTTTATTTTATGTTAAAATAAATTACAAGTACAGAATATAAGACAAATTATTTGATACCAGAAATAAAAAGACATATTGAAGTACGGATGATATAAAGCAAAGAAGAATTTCAAGATATTGACAATAAATGGCCTATATTTTAGAATTTGAAAACATTCTTATAGCTGAGTTTTAAACATTTTAATCCCAAGAAAATATAAATATGTCTAAAAGAAAATATATGATTTTAAAGTTTTGACCATAACTTCCAAAGTATGTTTATAGTAAGTATGGAATAATTCTCTGGAGGTTTTATATGTCAGCTAATGTTGTAATTCTATAAAAAATCGTAAACACCATAACAATAAAACTCGGTTATCAATATTATCTAACGTATAATATTTAATCCAGGGTTTCCATATGATATCAAACTTTGTCATCTGGTTTTTTTCTATAGCGTTCATTTTAGCATGGATGAAAGATTGATTCATTCTACGTTTGGTTTCTGCAATATTCACCACGTCTGTTTTCCACACATTGGCTATAGTCTGCTTTGCGGCTATCAGGAGTGTAAGAACTAATTTGAATTGTTTCTGATTCAGAAAGGCTGGTTTTAAATTAAGGAGAGCTATAATTGGGTCTGGAAAAATTGGACGTACAAAATGATTGTACAATTGGGCAATGCCACCAGATATGTATATAGGTACCTTTTTCTGGACAGCCACGAAAGCAGAGGCCAGTGTTGTCTGTTGAGGATCACAGGCAAACAGGGATAGTCAAAGACACGCCAAAGTTGGTAACGGAACAACAGAAGAGCACACGGCAGGTAACAGGAAGCTAAACACACAAAGGAATACACAATGGTTGATCAGCACTGTTGGCTTGCAGTGCACAGGTTAATATAAGGTTCCCTGATAGGGCCTGGGGTGGAGCCATGCTTAGAGGAGAGGTTATGAGACAATTGTTACCCTACAACAAGAGCATGCCGGACTTCCGGTGGAGAGGAGCGTGTGAGTGAATGAGCGACTGATGCCGCTCCCCCCTCCCTCGCTAGGAAGTAGTCTCAGCGGGATGAATGATCGACTTCCCTATCCCCTCAGAGAGGGACAACGAAATGGCTAACCAGCGGCAAGCCTGAAGATACCCCCCCGAAAAACCAGGAAGGTCTCACCTCTCTGCTACCCCCCTCCTCCTTCTCTCCAGCGGCTTCGGTTGTTTCCCACAGCGGCTTCGGTTGCGGTGCCTGGCTACTGGAACTGGCGGACCGGCGGGGAGCCGAGCGTTGCAGAGCGGGCGACGGAGCAACGAAGCGGTGAGCCCAGCGGGAGAAGTGGTAAGTCTCGCGAGACTTCGGGACCTCCTACACTCAGGAGCGGAGCAACGAAGGGATTGACAGACCGTGCTGACACTGTTGGAGGAGACCGGGTGGGACGTTCGAACGGATCTTACCCGGACGGCGGAGTGGGTCTGCGAGCCCCCTGTGAACCTCCTGTGAGCCCCCTGCCTGTTTGGACCGAAGACACAGAGGAAAACAGTCTGGAGAATAGCTTGGAGAGCATCAGAAGAGAGGGTGAGAGAGAACCCATTTTTATTATTTATATGGGAAAGTAATTTTGATTATAAGACCTGAGCTACCCTGAGTGCATACATAGGGTTTTATAACCACAAGTATAATGGTGTATGGACATTAGTGATCGGATTCATAGGAACTGAACAACAGACAATATGAACATATAAATATAAACACCTATACACAGGAAGTGGCTTTTGGCTGTAGAGATAGACCGGCAACAAAAAGAAGCTGATGAACAAAGTTAAATAGCACTACTCCCTGGCATACTCTAGGTTTTCTTTGTTTTTCTCTTTTAAGACCCAACAGAAGCGTAGATGCACAGTGTGGGGTAGCATAGAGACTGGACTATAATAAAAAAGAATCAAAGGATAAGAAAGAATAATAGAAGCGGAGAGGAGTAAGTAGTAGGAATGACAACACGTAGACGTGCGGCATTACAACCAGCTGCGGGTGGAAGTAGGAATTCGGCAAGTGTATTGCGGGCCTACCTGACGCCGCCAAAGGGTGAACGATCGACAAACCGAAGCCAGGAAGGGAGACGGGGGAGCTTGGAGATGGCAGGTGGGCATACAAAGATGGGACGAGGAGCATCAACATTGGATCATAATGAGCCAATGGGGTACGGTCGGGGGTTACAAACCACAAGCAGAGAAGAGCGGAGAGTAAGCGGAAACTACTTGGAGGGAAGGCAAAGAGAAGGAGCACAAACCCCAGGAGGTATGAAAGAGGACTGGAGGGGCGGTGGAGTAAGGGGAGAAAAAAAAAGACTCTCAATAATGGAAGGAACCCCAATAGATCAGGGCTTGGACTCACAAAGACCCCCCGCTAAAGAAAGAGCAGCTGTCAGCGAAGAGGAGGGAACCCAAGGTATAACTGATGAAGGAGGTAATATACCCGAGGAAGAGCAAAAAGAAAAAAGGGTGAAAGACAAAGACCATAAAGGACCTCATGTTGACACACCAAGGAAAGAAATGGTAAAAAAGAGTCCGGAAAATCAGAGTAGGAAAGAGCAAAATAAAAGAGGTTCTGAGGGGGAAGAGCCGGAAAATATAAATATAGAATGGGACCTAAGAGAGCATATAAGGGCCCTCCCTACGAAGGCGGATATTCAACAATTAATAGCAACAGTAGAGAAATCATGCAAATTAGCAGTAGAGGAATTAAAGGAAGAGGTGGTGACAATAGGTAATAGAATGGAAGGAATTGAAAATACCCAAGAAGAGATGGCACAGGCGGTAGCAGAGACCCAAGACACTATTAAATACCATGAGGAAGTAATGAATAATTATAGAGATCAAATGGACGAATTTGAGAACAGGGATCGGCGACAGAATATACGCATACGAGGTCTACCGGAAAAATATCATAACAGCGATCTACCAACAGTAGTCCAAAAGTTACTCTGTCAAATTATGGGAACAGCTGCGCCGGAACTTATTGAAATGGACAGAGTTCATCGTGTCACCTCCTTCAGCACTCAAAACAAAGAGAAGCCCAGGGATGTGATATGCAAATTGCATAAGTATACAATAAAGGAAACAATAATCAGAATTGCACGAGACACCCCCACAATTGAATATGAAGGAGCCCATATTCTTCTGTTCCCTGACATATCCCGTCGCACACTAATGCAGCGAAGAATGGTCCGACCATTGTTGGAAGCTCTACAGGCAGCAGATATTAGGTACCGATGGGGGTACCCCTTCCGTTTAATAGCATCAAGGAATGGGAAAACAGCAGCACTCCGTACTAAAGACGATTTAAAAGAGTTTTTAGAAATATTAGAACTCCCACTCGTAGATTTCCAGGACTGGAGAACCACTAACATCAAGACATTAATCCAACGACGGGAGCCATGGTCCCAAGTAGGAGGGAAAGGCTAACGAAAGAAGATAGCATATTTTAGCATAAAAGAACTGTAAGAAGGGAAGAGAAAAGAGATTTGGGAAGAAATAGAAATAAGTAAAGCCAAGAGGGAGGGGGGGGAGTATGGGTCAGTACTCAAACCCTCACTTAATTTTACTGTAGGGTTTTTTTTTTTTTTTTTTTTTTTTTCCAATTAGGCGGGTCCCGTGAAAAGGGACTGACTAAACCTGCAATATGCAGGAAGGGGGGAGGGCTCGGGAGGAGCTGGGAGCAACCAAACGGGCTCACCCTATCATTAGTTGGCACATTTTACTAAGTAAAGTGTTAAGTTGTGGATGTGGCCGGTACGGAATTTTTCTCTTTTCTTTTTTTTCTTTTCCTTTTTCTTTTTGGAGTTTTTTACAGGTGTACATGGAAATGGGGAAAAGAGACACTCAGCAGCAGATTAAGAATGGTATACAATTACTCAGAGTAAAGAAATGGCTAAAGTATTGAAAATAATGACTTATAATGTAAGGGGATTGTGCTCACCTCAAAAAAGGGGACGTCTCTGGCAGGAATTAAATCACCAAGCTGTAGACATAGTGTTTCTACAAGAAACACATTTCACATCAGGATCCACACCAAGGCTACCGCTATTCCCATATAACCAATGGTTTCATGCAGTATCACCAATTGCGAGAGCAAGAGGAGTATCGATAGCTTTTGGGAATACGTGCCCTTTGACATCCACAGTGGTGAACACAGACCCAGAAGGGCGGTTCCTATTTATTAAAGGAACATTGCAGGGACAAAGGTACACATTTGCGTCAATATATGCACCAAACACACGCACAGTTGATTTTTTAGGAAAAACACTAAGAGTATTAGAAAAATTCAGGGAAGGGTTTTTGATTCTCGGAGGGGATTTTAATATTATAGTTGACACCAAATTAGACACAACAACGGGGAAAACACCTTTATCATTTAGAGCACTTAAACAGGTAAAAAAATTATTTCAATCCTCACATTTGGTAGATAGTTGGAGGGCACTAAATGGAGAAAAAAAAAACTATAGTTACTATTCAAAGAGCCATAACACCTATTCCAGGTTGGACTGGATCCTGGTAGATCAATACTACCTAGAATATGTAAAAGCAGTAGATATAAAGTCAATAACGATCTCAGATCATGCTCCGGTGGTGGCGGTGATCTCCCTTACACACGCAGGTCATAAGGAACGAACATGGAGATTAAATGAGTCACTATTAGATGACAAAAAAATAATAGAGGACCTTCAATATAAATTAGAGGAGTACTTTGTATTAAACACATCAGAGGAAGTATCTGAGCAAACAGTGTGGGAAGCCCACAAAGCGGTAATTAGAGGGGAATTAATAGCTCATGGGACACGAGTAAAGAGGGAAAAGAGAAAAGAGATAGAAGATCAGGTAGAAAGAATAAAGGAATTAGAGAACAAACACAAGAGCACTCGTGAACCAGAAGATGCCAGGCAGCTGGGAATTATGAGAGAGGAGCTTACTTGACAAAAGGGCCAGGGACAAATATAGGTTTATGGCACACAGATTCTATGGACATGGGAATAAATGCGGCCGATTATTGGCTAGACAACTAGAAAAAAAGAGGGAATCATCCCATGTACATGAAATCAGAGTGAACAATAAACAAGTAAAAGACACAAAATTAATAGCAAAGGAATTTCAACAATTTTATGAGAAGCTATATAATATCCAACCCATCCTGGAGCAGGTGGAAGATAGGGGGAGGATAGAAGAGATGAAAGATTATATTAATGGTTCCACAATATCAATGTTCCCGGCTAGGATAATAGGAAAACTAGAAGAGCCAATAACTAAAGAGGAAATAAGAAAAGCAATAGAGAACCTGCCGAGGGGTAAAAGCCCAGGACCCGACGGGTTAACTAATGCATATTATAAAAAGTTTGCTCAGATACTAGAAACACCTTTATGCAGATATTTCAATAAAATCTCTGCCTCTAGTACAATGTCCCCAGAAGCACTGTTAGCATATATAACAGTTTTGCCGAAACAGGGGAAAGATCCACAGGAATGTGCCAACTATAGACCCATATCATTGCTCAATTCAGACACTAAATTATTAGCCAAAATCATAGCCACCAGAATACAAGAAGAGGTAACACAACTGGTCCATCACGATCAAACGGGTTTCATGAAAGGGAGAGAAACCAAAGATAACACCATCCGAGCTCTACATATACTTCATTGGATGCAAAATGGCCCAGATAGAGTACCCAGGACAATTTTATCAATGGATGCCGAAAAGGCATTTGATAGAGTTGACTGGGACTTTATGAAAGAAGTGCTGAGAGCAATAGGTATGGGAGACCGATTGATGGGATGGATAGTAGCCCTATATGCCAAACCTAGGGCAAGAGTGAAAGTAAACGGTACCCTATCAGGATGCTTTGAAATACGAAACGGCACAAGACAGGGGTGTCCCCTGTCCCCAATATTGTTTGCCTTAACTCTCGAACCATTTCTGTGCAGGGTGAGAAATAATAAGGGAATAAAAGGAATTAGAATAGGAACTGAAGAGCACAAGGTATCAGCATATGCTGATGACCTACTATTTTATCTTTCAGAACCACAGGGATCAATAATGGCATTGATGGAGGAAGTTCAGAGATACGGAAGAATGTCTAACTTTAAAATAAACATGGAAAAATCTATACTACTACCCTGTCATGTCCCACTATCAATGTCAATATTGATGAAGAATAACCTACCATTTAGATGGGAAAAGAAATCATTATATTATTTGGGAGTACATATAACGGCAGAGGTTAAATCTTTATATGAACTGAATTATGAAACCTTAATAACAGAAATAACTAAAGATTTAAACAGGTGGAAGGATCACTCACTGACATGGTTCGGAAGGATAAATACCTTGAAAATGAATATATTACCCAGAATATTATATATCATAAATACTGTCCCGATAGCAGTGCCTCAGATCTTTTTCAAGAGAATACGTAAAATGTTTATATCCTTTATATGGAAGGAGAAAAATCCTAGGATAGCATATGACATCTTGCGCAGAAATAAGAAGGAAGGAGGAATAGGGCTCCCAGATGTATTTACGTATTACAAAGCAATGGCTATGGTACGTATATTAAATTGGTGCCATGACTCCTTAAATAAAGCATGGGTATCAGTGGAAGAAAATATGGCGGGTAGAAATTTAGCAGGGGCCCCATGGATACAGGTTACGAATAGAGCATTATCAAAGTGGACTTCACCATTAACACGGAATACGTTAGCAGTGTGGGACAGAATGAATAAAAATGAAAAATACGCTCCACGTACATCACCACTAGCTCCATTAGGGGGATACCCATGGTTTCCACCGGGGGAAGAAAAGGGAGCATTAGGCTCCTGGGGGTCAGGGGGGAACACAAGATGTTTAAGATATGCTCCACTAGGAAGTTTACTTCCACTGACAGATTTAATATCAGCACAAGGAGACATACATATGTCGAGATGGAGATACTATCAAATAAGAGACTTTTTCAATAAATTAGAACCCCAAGTAAGACCCCTGAGTTCCCTGACGACATACGAGAAGATGTGTCTGAAATTAGAAAAATCAAGTAATTTACTATCTCAGATGTACAAAATAATTTTAAGTGAACAAAGCAGTACAACCCCTTACTTTATAAGAGAGTGGGAGAAGGAACTAAGATGCACAATTAAACCAACACAAGTGAAAAAAATCATGGAAATGACACATGTGACATCAATAAGTGCAGCAATACAAGAAATGTCATATAAGTTTATAACCAGATGGTACCGAACACCAGCTAGAATAGCAGAGATATATCCAACAGCGGATGGGCATTGCTGGAGAGGATGTAAGGATAAGGGGACATACCTTCACTTATGGTGGGAATGCCCAAAAATTAGGAATTTTTGGGAGGGAGTAGCTAGATGGATAGAGAGGATAACAACAAAACCTATAGAAATGACACCCCTACAATACCTATTTCATGGTACAGAAGGATCCATCAAATCATATAAAAAAGGCGTTACACCACATTTGTTGAATGCAGCCAAATTATTAATACCTAGATATTGGAGGCAGACAGCATGCCCCACATTATTGGAATGGAAGGGAGAGGTAGATAAAATAATGGAAGCTGAAAAATGGATATATAGTATAAAAGAACAACAGGAAAAACATAAAAAATATGTGGGCAGGCTGGAAGCACTACTCTCGAGAAATAGAGTAAGAGTATGCCATGTCAGATTAAAAATTTAGATAATCTCAACTAAACCCCCCCCAGAGATCTCCAAAAGGAGAGGGGGGAGGGGAGGGAGAGAATAACTAAGAAGTTGCTGAGTAAGCTCGTATCCCCCAAAGGTGCACCGTAGAAAGGGTAAGGGGGAAGGGGGGGGAAAGGGAAAGAGGGAAGTGAGAGCCGAACCACAACCGTTAAATTTTGTTGTATTGTGGTATTGTTATTGTTTGTAGTATGATTCAAGATAAATGGAAGTGAAAAAGGGTTGGAAAGGGCATGGGGGGGGGGGGGGGGGGGGGGGAAGAACGGAGATGACCATATGTGGAGATATTAAAATAAATGTCACAATCACAAAAAAATTTTTTTTTTTTTTTTTTTTTCTTCTCTTTCTCGCACAAAGTATAAATAATGCACCAAAGGAAGGTTATAGAAAGAGAAAGGATAAACACAAAAATTTTCTTTCCCTTTTTTTTTTTTTTTTTTCTTTTTTTTCCCTCCACAGAACATCTCCGCTCCAACAAACCCCCCCCTCTAGAGCCAACATATAATGTTATTATGGATATGTAAAAGAATGTATGAATGTGAAGATACTGGGGTATATGTGTAAACCCCAAATGTTTTAAGATTGAAAGTAATGGTTTGATGTATTTGTTATAAGAAAAATAATAAAGAAGATTTAAAACAAAAAAATAGAGGAGAGGTTATAAAAACCACCAGGTGGAAGTGGCTGGCCTCTTAATCTGAACACATGAGGGGAGGTAAGCAAACGGGAAGATCACTGCATAACCATGACAGTACCCTGTGCACATTTTCATAGGATGGGCACATGGGCACATTTCCTTCTGTATTTTTTGGGGTTTGCGGGGGTGGTGCTAGGTGATTATTAGAACACACAAACAACACATTTTAATAGCAAAGTACACCTAAAATACATTTAAGACAATAAAAAAGTTATTTTTTTACATATTTTTTATTAGTTTTCAGCCAAATTGCACCAGTATGACATGTAATACAAATTCAAGCAAAACAAACATGGACACATAGTACAATGACATGCATAAATAAAAAACAATCTACATGTAAAATTCAAAAAGGGGCACCATGTTAACCCAGGATACCCACACAAATGGGCAATATTCTTCCCCAGTAGGGATGAGCTTCGTGTTCGAGTCGAACATACGTTTGACTTGAACATCGGCTGTTCGCCTGTTCGGCGAATACCGAACGTTATGGGCCGTTCGCGGCAAATTCGTGTGGCGCTCACGGCCCACAATGCACTGCCCCATCGCAGTGCATTGCTGGCTCATGATTGGCCAAGCATGCACTGTGACCCCGCATGCTTGGCCAATCACAGCGCCGGCAGCGAGGAGAGCCATGATTGGCCATAGGCAGGATGCCTGTGGCCAATCATAGCTCAGGCTGTGTAGTACATGCCCCACACTATATAAGGCCGCCAGCGTGGCGGCCTTTTGTAGTGTGTTGGCGTCTGTAGGAGTTAGTGGGTGTTCTGTGTACCTTCAACACAGTATACACCATTCGTTATCGGCCGATTTTGCCTTCTTGCTCTTCTGTAGTGCAGTATACACCATTATATCAACCTATATAGCTAGCTATCGTGCTCTTTTTAAATAGAGCTTGCAGTCAGTTGTAGGAGATTGTGCGTGCTGTCTGCGTGCCCTGACCGCAGAATACACCGTTATATCCACCTATATAGCTAGCTATATTGCTCTTTTTAAATAGAGCTTGCAGTCAGCTGTAGGAGATTGTGCGTGCTGTCTGCGTGCCCTGATCGCAGAATACCCCATTATATCCACCTATATAGCTAGCTATCTTGCTCTTTTTAAATAGAGCTTGCAGTCAGTTGTAGGAGATTGTGCGTGCTGTCTGCGTGCCCACACTGCAGAATACACCGTTATATCCACCTATATAGCTAGCTATCTTGCTCTTTTTAAATAGTACTTGCAGTCTGTTGTAGGAGATTGTGCGTGCTGTCTGCTTGCCCTGACCGCAGAATACACCGCTATATCCACCTATATAGCTAGCTATATTGCTCTTTTTAAATAGAGATTGCAGTCAGCTGTAGGAGATTGTGTGTGCTGTCTGCGTGCCCTGACCACAGAATACACCGTTATATCCACCTATATAGCTAGCTATCTTGCTCTTTTTAAATAGACCTTGCAGTCAGCTGTAGGAGATTGTGCGTACTGTCTGCGTGCCCTGACCGCAGAATACACTGTTATATCCACCTATATAGCTAGCTATCTTGCTCTTTTTAAATAGACCTTGCAGTCAGCTGTAGGAGATTGTGCATGCTGTCTGCGTGCCCTGAACGCAGTACACACCAGGAGAGGTATACTCCTGGAGAACAGACGTGTGTGGAGGAGCTCTGTAGAGAACCACGGCTGTTTTTGGACAGCCGGCCTTATGGCGTCAGCTAGCCCAGGCTCGGGGCCCTCTTCCCGGCCTGGGTCTCAGACAACCCCCCCTGGGGCGAGAGACCTCTCCAGGGAGGAGAAGCTATTCTTGCTCACGCAGTCCGAACTGATGGACTGGACCCGGGCCCAGCCAGGAGAGGGCCCAAGCAAGCTCCAGAAGAGGAGAGAAAGGGTAAAGGCACTGATACAGAAGGCCGCGGCGGCCTATGTGCAGCGTTCAGAGCGGCTGGCCGACCTACGAAATCGCAGGGACTGCTCAGCCAGCAGCAAACGTGGTGAATACAGAGAGACCATAGATGGCCTAAAGCGAGAATGCAGGGACCTCTGGCAGCTGCTGGGCGGTCTCTGCGAGCGAGGGAAACGTGAGAGAAGTTTTTTGGCGGAGATAAAGAGGGAACTTCTGAGAGCCAGCCAGGAAGGATCCCAGGCGGTGAGGCGAGGAAGTGCCCCCCCCCGAAGTCCCCCCTGAAGCCCTCACCTGAAGCAGAGGTGCAACAGACTCCGGAGGAGGTAACAACTTCTGGAGAAGACCAGTCCATGGCCTGTCGGGAGAGTATGCCCCCCGGAGCCATCAGTGCGGAGGGTCCCCGGATCCCTGTGTTAACATCTGCCATGCCTGAGGCTGCAGTCCAGGTGGATCCGGGTAGGGTACCCGATGAGGCACGTGAAGGCTCCGGTGGAGATGCAAGTCACAGCCAACGAAGCAGGAAGTTGATGGTGGTCCTCACCAGAGAACGATCGGAAGGGCCAGTGAAGGCCAGTGGTCAGAGGTCCCCGGCGGACAGTACAGCTCGACCCCCCTCCGGGACCCCCCCAGTGACCTCGGCCGCTCCCGCCAGGTCCGTAGTGGTGCGGGGAGAACCGGCCATAATGGCGGCCCCCGCCGCGGCCGCATGGAGAGAGGGGGAGGTGCTGGCAGGAATGGACACAAGTTCAGTTTTGGTTGGACAGTGCGGACAAGCGTCCTTTGCTGACACTGGGAGGAGTGGCGGGATGAGAGCGGGTGCATCACTTCCGGTGCCGGGAGACGCGGCCGGAAGTGACCTTGGTGACCTCATCGACTTCCGGGAACCGGAAGTGACATCCGCGGTGGCCCTGGAAGTCCTGGGAGGGCCGAAGCGGAAGTGGGGACACCTGAGGTTCAGTTGGAAGGGCCTTTGGTGTCGCTTGTTGGGGGAGGGGAGGTGGTAATGTCGGATGCCTCCCGGGAGGCGGCAACTCTAGCGTCCTCCGGGGGATCTCTTCCGGCGGGACAGGTGTGCTGGGGTGAGTCCCCGATGGGGGAATTGAAGAATGAATGCTTGGCCCTGGAATTTATACGGGAGTTGGAGGGGGTCACAGGAACGGGGACCTGAGGAAATGGAGGTAACTCCCCCTCAGGATCATGTAACTGTGGGGGGTGCTGCTCCTTCCCCCGCGGTAAGGAGTAAAATACCTGTTGGTAGGGATACGGTGGGTAGAGGTGCTGAGCCAGAGAGTCCGGTTCGTCAGGGGTCTGGCCCTTCCCCCACAGACCCAGTTCCCATCTTGGGCACACAGGAGAAGGCAAACCTCTTAGGTGCCCTGAAGGCTGGACGCTCGTTTGCACAGGTGGCAGGTTCCTCTGTCCCCCTGGGTTCCCTGTACGGCCAGTTTGGCGCCCAGAATTTCCGGCCCCCCCTGGGGATCAGCCCCAGGGTGCGCAGGCCTGGACGAGGGGTACGGGGGGACCTGAGAGGCGCAGATGGAATGTGGTGCAGCTCAGGTGGCAAGGGGCGTCTGCATGTCCCAGCAGGGGTCAGGTCATCGACCATCTGCTGGGGCTGCGCTTTAAAGTTTCGGACTTATTTGTAGTCATACATCCCACAAACTCGAAGGAGTTTGATGTAAGTTTTGTCTCCTTGGTCTCCATGGAGCTTTTCCTGACACTGTACGAGCTCGTCAGGAAGTCAGATCTATGGAAAAGTTTCCGGGTGATACCTCTTTTGAGGCAGGAGGAGGTAAAAATGTGACTCCCACCTGAGGACATCGCGACCTGGCTGGCGCGGTACGGGCAGCTCCAGACGGGGCTGAGGAAAAGTTTGGACGAGCGCGGGGTTTGGACAGGTGCGTGGTTGGTCAGGATCCGGCTCAAGCGCCACAATAATACCGTAGCGCATGTACCTGGCAGTGCCTTTATAGGTAGAGACCGGATCCTGGTCTTCTACCCTGGACAGCCCGGTCGCTGTTTCAAATGCGGCAGTCCCGCGCACCTCAGCGCGGACTGCACAATGCCCCGCTGTGTGAGGTGCAATGGCTTCGGCCATTCACCTGAGGGTTGCAGGCTTATTGTCTGCAACCTCTGTGGGGAAATGGGACACCCCTTTAGTCGGTGCCCCAAGGCGTTCAGGGGGTGCCAGGCTGGAGGGGGTGCCCCAGGCCCGGAGGGTGAGGGGGTCCCTAGACGGAGTGGGGATCCCAGCCCCTCAGGGTCACAGAGGGAGGGTTCCCCCCTCCCTCAAAGGGTCAGACCCCCCAGGCGTGGATCAAGGGCAGGAACTGGCATAGTGAAGGAGCCGGCAAGTCTGATCCTGTGTCAGATGGGGCAACGGCAACAAAACCACCTGGGAACCGGCCAGGGCGAAAAGCCCTCGTCCAAAAATCACCCTCCCCCCTCCCCCTGTTCCCCCCCATCCTCCTCCCTTTCCCCTGCCCCCCCCTTCCCCTCTCCCCCCCCTGGTCTCCCCCTCCCAGTTTCCCCTTCTTCTCCTTTACCCCCTTCCCCCTCTCTCCATTCCCCCTCCCCCCCTCCCTTCAGTAATTAAATCTACGGGTAATCTGCACCCACCCCTGGATCAGGCAGCTCTACTAATGCCCCCTCCAGCCTCTTCGGTGGTTGTGAGTGGTCGGCGAGCTGGTACAGGGGAGGTGGCCCCGATGGACATCTCAGGGGCAGGTAAAGGGGTTAATAAAAGGCTTAAGGAGATCTCCAGTGGGAGGTCAGATGAGGAGAGTGGGAGGGAACCTCCCAAAGTGGAATGGGAGAAAAAAAACAAAAAGAAGAGGAAGAGGAAGGGTTCGGGGAAGGAGGGTGGTGAGGACCCCCAACCCAGTACTAGTTCAGGGGCAGGGGGGGTTCCTCACTGGCCCTATGGAGCAGGTTCGGAATCCTTTCCTCCTCGGACTCCGAGGAGGTTTGATTCTTTTAGAAATGTAATATAGAGAGGAACGTAGACTTCAATCACTAAGGATGACGGTACCCGCTCCAATACGCCTTGCGACCATTAATGTCGCAAGTGTGCGTTCTGCGGCAGGTAGATTTTCAGCCTTTGATTTTCTCGGCCGGGTTGAAGCCGACATTTTGTTTTTGCAAGAGACCTGGCTGGCATCTGTGGCAGAGATGCACCTAGCAAAGAGGGAGTGGAGATACGGGCCCTCCCTCTGGTCTCTTGCGGCTGAGCCCTGCAGTGGTGTTGCGGTCCTTTTTAAGACTGGTTCGGTGGCTTGTCGACGAGTGAATGAATTAGAAATCGGTAGGTGTTTGATTGTGGACGCAGTCGTGAGGAATCCCTCCGCCTCATCAATTTTTATGGACCTCAGTCCAGGAGGGGGAGGAAGGACCTTCTTACGCTGCTGAAACCATACCTGTTTACATCCCAGCAGGTGGTCTTTGGTGGTGACTTTAACATGGTCACCAGGTCAAAGGACCGGGCAGGCACCTCAGGCCCTCTGGGATATGATAGTATCTTTTTGAATCGCATAGTGAGGGAAGCTGGGTTGGTGGATGTGCACGTTCGCCACTTCCCCAACCTCACTGGTTTCACATATTCCAGAGGTAGTTGTAGGAGTAGGTTAGATAGGTTTTTTTTGAAGGGGGACTCGTCCTTTGCAGCTCCTGTGCTGCATGCGGTTGAGTTCTCCGATCACTGTATGGTGTCGGTCACTCTGAATGTGGCGAACACCCCTCAGAAAGGGAGGGGCCTGTGGCGACTAAACTGGTCGCTACTTGAGGACCCTGAAGTCAGATCGGCCTATGAGGACTTCTTTTTGGAACAAGCCTCGCTCCTTGAGAGCGGCTGCTCCCACCAGGAATGGTGGGAAGTGGTGAAGAAGAGGTCGGAGGGCTTCTTCCGGGAAGTCTCGGGCCGTCGGGCAGCATCCCGGTATCAGGCCTACCAGAAGTTACGCAGGCAGCTAGATCGCTTGGTTTCTGATGGTGGCCCTCAGGACCAGATCTCGGATCTGCAGCTCCAGATGAAGGAGTGTCAGTATGACCGTCTCGCCTCCCTGGTGCTGGAGAGGGATTACGGGAAGTTCACCAACCCGGATCCCTACAAAAGCTGCGGGGACGCGGTGAGTGGGAAGGTCATACATGGACTGAGAGATCCCTTGGGTTCCCTGGTAAGGTCCAAGCCAGGCATCCTGGGGATCATCAGAGCCCATTTTTCAGACATCCTTCGGTAGAAGCCGTTGGATCTGAGGAGAGCCAAGGAATTTCTTTACGGGACTCAACTTGAGGTGGGGTCTGACCCCCTGGACTCCTTGGTGGAAGAGATCTCAGTGGCCGAAATTGAGCAGGCCATTGACTCGTTGTCTTTAAAGAAGTCGCCGGGGCCTGATGGGTTCACGGCAGAATTTTATAAAACCTTTAAGAGCCTTTTGGCTCCTCGTCTGAGGGAGGTGTTCAGTGAGTGTTTGGCATCTGGCCTGCTCCCTCCCTCGATGAGAAGGTCGGCCTTGATCCTTCTGTCCAAAGGGAAGGATCCGTCCGTGGTAGAGAATTGGCATCCTATCGCCCTTCTCTCCACGGATAGAAAGATTCTGGCAAAGATTTTGTTTACGCGTATGTCTGCTGTTGCAGGCAAGCTGCTGTCTGCCTCCCAGCACTGCACAGTTCCCGGCCGTAGCACCTTTAGTGCAGTCCTTAACGTCCGGGAGGCTGTGGAGAGGTGCAGGGCAACGGGTGACGGGCGGTATCTGCTGGCGTTAGATCAGGCGAAAGCTTTTGATCGGGTAGACCACGAGTACCTCTGGCTTCTCCTGGGTAGATACGGCCTGCCTGATCAATTTATTGATTGGCTCAGGACTTTGTACAGAGGGGCCGAGAGCTTCCCTCTAGTCAATGACTGGGTGGGTCCTACCTTTCCGGTGGACTCTGGTGTTAGGCAGGGCTGTCCGCTGAGTCCCCTGCTCTATGTCTTCGCAGTCGACCCCTTCGTAAGAAGACTAGACTGTGGGCAGCTGAGGGGGGTCCTGACGGAGCCCGGCAGTGGCCCAGATAAAGCGGTGAAGGTGGTGGCCTACGCGGACGACGTTTCGGTGGTAGTGGCTAGCCGAGAGGAGGCCCAGTTTGTGGAAACACAGATTGGAGGCTACTCCGAGGTGTCTGGTTCGTTGGTCAACTGGGATATGGGTGAAGCTCTCTGGTTGGGAAGGGAGGGAGAGCAGTTCGCCCTCCCGGACGTTTTTTCCTCGCCCCGACCAGAGGTTAAAATCTTAGGCATTTATTTTGGCCAGGGTGATTATCCCAAGCTAAATTGGGAGCGCAGGCTGGTAAGTGCCACCCAGAAAGTTAACGCCTGGAAAGGCTGGAAGCTGTCATTGAGGGAAAGAGTGAGCCTGGTTAAAACCTATTTGCTTCCCAAGTTCCTCTATGTCAGCTACGCATGTCTGTTGCCAGAATCACTCTATGCGCGGGTCTGCGGTCTGTTTTTCCTGCTTCTGTGGGGAAACAGATTGAACCTGATAAAAAGGGAGGTCACGTATCGACGGAGAGGGGAGGGCGGGTTGGACATGATCAACCCCACGGTTTTCTTTACTGTGGTGTTCCTGAAGTTAAATCTGCAATCCATTTTTGTGGACAAACCCTCTCTGTGGGAACGTTCGTGCAAGAATTGGTTCCTGGTGTTCCTGAGTAGGTGGGAGGGGGGCGGTCGCCCGGGTGACCTTCGGAGGTCCCATGGGTACCTCCCCGCCTATGTCCCAACCGCCCTGAAGGTACTAAGGTGGTGGAGGATAACGGCCTTAGAGGTAGGCTCCCTGGGCCGGCGTGAGCTGTACCAGAGGGTCATGGCCTCGGACGTTTTGAGACCACTGGCCTTAAGGGACTGTCCGAACAGGGTTCTCAGGGAGGGACTAGCCCTCCTGAATTCCAAGAGAATTCCTGCCAAGTTCTGGGATCTCGCATGGAGGGCGTTCCATGGACGGCTCTATGTGAGATCGAACTTGAAGTACTGGAGCCTAGAGGACAGAGGCTGTCCTCGCCCTGAGTGTGGTGGGGTGCTAGAGACCATGGACCACTTTTTGGTCGAGTGCCCCTTCAACTTGGGGGTTCTGGGGGAGGTTGGAGATGCCATCGGCTATCCCCGTCTCCAGGCCCTTGCCTATCCTGAGAGGGTGTACGGTGACTTCAGAGCCCGGAGGGGTTTGTGTTATCATCACTGTATTTAGTTAGTGTCATATGCCTTTACTACACTTGGCACGCTCGGTGTTTAGTGTCCACTAGGTACAAGTTCCTGCCCATGCATGAGGTGGCGGGTGATATTGGTCGGGAATTGGGTAAGGTGAGGTTTCTTGAGGGGGAAAGAATGGGTAGGGAAAGGTGTGCTAGGTTGTGGAGAGGGTTCTCTTTCCGGCCACCTTGATGATCTCCCCCTTCTTTTCCTTAGGTGAAGGTCTGTCTGTCCTTTCACCCTTTTTTTAGCTTTTGGGCAACCTAATTTGAAAAACATGGTATGCACCGTCAGTTTCGTTACGTTCCTGCCTATAGGGGGTATGTAATAAAGTGTACATAGTTAGAATAATGTTTGAAATTGTTTGGATAAGCTTCTGTTTTTCTTATAAGTAGTCCAGATGATCATGGGGCTAGGGGTCGTCCGGGATGGGCCCTCTTTTTCCCCTTTTTTTGAGATGGACTTTACCTTCACTAGGAGGGGGCAGTTTGGATAGATTCTGTCTGTCTAAAAACATTTGTACGAGTTGTTTTCTTGCTCTTTTTTTTTTGCTCAAGTAAGAGTCTTTTAAGTTCTTGATTATGTAAATCGGTAGCAGTTTTATTTTAATAAAAATCTCCACCTATATAGCTAGCTATATTTCTCTTTTTAAATAGAGCTTGCAGTCAGCGGTAGGATCTTGTGCGTGCTGGCTGCGTGCTCTGAACTGTCCTGAGAGTGTGAGAGCTTCCAGAGAGTTGGAGGAGGAGAGCTGATGGCGTCAGCCAGCCCAGGTCCGGGGCCCTCTTCCCAGCCTGGGCCCACGGTTCATCCCCCTGGAGTGAAAGACCTCTCCAGGGAGGAGAGATTGTTCCTGCAGACACAGTTTGAACTACTGGACTGGACCCGGGCCCAGCCGGGAGAGGACCCGGGGAGGATGCAGAAGCGCCGGACTAGGATTAAAGTCCTTATACAGAAGGCCACGATGGCCTACGTGCTGAAATCCGAGAGACTAGCGGACCTGCGGAATCGCAGAGACCGCTCAGCCAGTAGCAGAAGGGGGAATACCGGGAGGCCATTGAAGGCCTGAAGCATGAATGCAGAGACCTATGGCGGTTGCTGGGCAGTCTCTGCGAACGGGGTGTCGGTGAGAGGGGTTTCCTCTCTGAGGTAAAGAACTCCTGAGGGCAAGCCAGGAAGGATCCCAGGCGGCCAGGAGAAAGAGCTCTTCCCAGAAAGTGTTGTCGGGATCGGAGGAGAAGCTACAAACCCCGGTGGAGGAAGCAGCCTCAATGGGTGAGGAAGACCAGCGCCCCGAGGTGGAGACCAGCCGGGTGAGCGTGGCCCCCGGAGCCGTAAGTGTGGAGGGTCCCCAGATCCCTGTTGTCTCACCTTCTCAGCCAGAGGCCGTGGAGCAGATAGATCTGGGTAGGGTACCTCATGATGCACAGGGAAGCTCCGGGGGAGAGGCAAGTCGGATGGAACAGCATGGAAGGAAGCTGGTGGTGGTCCTTGCTAGAGGCCACCCGGAGGGACCTGTGAAGACCGGCGGCCGAAGGTTGGTGGATGGTGATGCTGTGCGGACCCCCCCAGTGGCCCCGGTCGAGCCCGCAGCATCTGCGACAGTGCGAGGGGTGCCGGCCGTAATGGCGGCCCCCGCCGCGGCCGCATGTGGTGAGGGGGAGGTGCTGGCAAGCACGGACCATGTTCGGGAAAAACATCTTGGACAAACATCCTCTGCAGACACCAGGGAGGGAGGGGGCGGGGAGATGGATGTGTCACTTCCTGTTTCCGGGGGTGCGGCCGGAAGTGACCTCCGTGAACTGGAAGTACCACTTGCGGTGACCCCGGAAGTTGTGAAAAAATGTACTGAGGAGGTGGGGACACCCCGGGCCTCGGTGACCAAGTCTCCTGCTCCTCTGGGTCAGGTAGGGGCTTTGGGGGTCTCGGAGGCTCCTCTGGTGGCTACTGCCATGGGTACCCCAGAATCCTCCAGTGGAGCTTTACCCGTTGGACAGACAAGTTGGGGGGAGTCCCCTATGGGGGAACTAAGGGGGGAGTGCCCAGCCCTGGATTTCATCAGGGAGCTGGAGGGGTCCCAACAGCAGGAGCTGGATATGGCACAGGGGATGGAAGTGGGTTCCTCTCAAGCCCCCGCTGCTGTGGGGGGTGTGGCTTCATCCCCATCTATGGTGGGAGTTGAGAACAAGTCACCTGTTGGGGGGGATAGAGGGTGGGAGTGGGGGGGGGTGTGTGCTGCTCCGTCAGAGCCCATAGGCTTGTCTCAGCGGGGGTCTGGCCCTTCCCCCACAGTCCCGAATCCCATCTTGGGCACGCAGGAAGAGGCAAACCTCTTAGGTGCCCTTAAAGCTGGGCGCTCATTTGCCCAGGTGGCAGGTTCCTCTGTTCCTCTGGGCCCCCTGTATGGCCAGTTTGGTGCCCAGAACTTCAGGGCCCCCCCTGAGGAACAGCTCCAGGGGGCACAGGCATGGTCAAGGGGTACAGGGGGTCCAGAGAGGCGCAGGCGGAATGTGGTGCAGCTCAGGTGGGAGGGGACGGCCGCGTGTCCCAGTAGGGGTCAAGTAATTGACTACCTGCTGGGATTACGCTTCAAGGTTTCTGACTTGTTCGCAGTCATACATCCTGCGAACAGCAAGGAGTTCGATGTGAGCTTCGTCTCCGTGGTCTCTATGGAACTTTTCCTGACCCTGTACGAGATCGTCAGGAAGTCAGATCCGTGGGAAGGTTTCCGTGTAGTACCTCTCTCGAGGCAGGAGGAGATAAAGAACGTGACCGTCTTGGTTAGAAACTAGTCCCTTCCTCCTGAGGACATCGCAACCTGGCTGGCGCGGTATGGGCAGCTCCAGACAGGGTTGAGGAAGAATTTGGACAAGCGCGGGGGCTGGACAGGTGCTTGGTTGGTCAGGATCCGGCTCAAGCGCCACAACAACACCGTGGCGCATGTACCCGGTAGTGCGTTTATAGGGAGAGACCGGATCCTGGTCTTCTACCCTGGCCAGCCCCGTCACTGTTTCAAATGTGGCAGTCCCACGCACCTTAGCGCGGACTGCACTATGCCTCGCTGCGTGAGGTGTAATGGTTTCGGCCACTCACCTGAGGGTTGCAGACTTATAGTCTGCAACCTCTGTGGGGAAATGGGGCACCCCTTCAGCCGTTGCCCCAAAGCTTTTAGGGGTGCCAGACTGAGGAGAGTGCTCCAGGCCCGGAGGGTGGGCGGGTCCCTAGACAAAGTGGGGGCCCCAATCCTTCTGGGTCACAGAATGAGGGCGCCCCCCTCCCTCAAAGGGTCAGACCCCCCAGGCGTGAGCAGGGGGCAGGTACTGCAGGGGTGGGTATGTCAGCAGGTTCCCCGGCCCCGTCCGGTACTGTGCCCGATGGGGCGACGGTAGGGAATCCAGCAGAGGTTCAGGCTAAACCAAAAAAGCCCTCTGTCAAGAAGCATCCTCCCCCCTCCACCAGTTCCCCAACCCCCCCTTCCCCTCCCCCCCCTTGTTTCCCCTCTCCCTGCCTCCCCTTCCCGTCCCCCGCCAGCTTCCCTTTCACCCACTTCTTCTCCTTCCCCATCCGCCTCTCCCCCCCAGATGTACCATATCTGCCTCCGGCTCCGGCGGCCCTTCTCATGCCTCCTCCCGCCTCCACAGAGGTGGTGGGTGGTCGGCGGGTTGGCCTGGAGGGTGGTATCCCAATGGACACCTCTGAGGTGGGTAAGGGGGTGAATAAGCGCCCCAAGGTGGTGTCTAGTGGGAGGTCGGACGGTGAGAGTGGGAGAGAGCCCCCCAAGTCGGGCTGGGTTAAGAAAAAGCCAAAAAAACGGAAGAGGAAGGGCCTGGGGAAGGAGGGTGGCGAGGACCCTCAGCCCAGCACCAGTCTGGGGGTGGGTGGGGGATCCTCGCTCGCCCTCTGGAACCGTTTTGGGGTCCTATCCTCCGATTCCGAGGAGGATTAACTTGGGTTTGTAATATAGAGAGGAACGTAAACTTTAATCACTAAGGATGACGGTACCCGCTCCAATACGCCTTGCGACGATTAATGTTGCAAGTGTGCTTTCTGCGGCGGCTAGGTTTTCAGCCTTTGATTTTCTCGGCCGCGTTGAAGCCGACATTTTGTTTTTGCAAGAGACCTGGCTGGCATCTGTGGCAGAGATGCACCTAGCAAAGAGGGAGTGGAGACATGGGCCCTCCCTCTGGTCTCTTGCGGCTTGCGGCTTGTGGTGTTGCGGTCCTTTTTAAGACCGGTTTCGGTGGCTTGTCGACAAATGATCGAATTAGAAATCGGTAGGTGTTTGATTGTGGATGCAGTCGTGACAGGGGAATTTCTCCGCCTCATAAATTTGGATGGTCCCTGTAACGGCACCCCTAATATAAAGGGGGTTAACGCCGTTTACGATGTTCCCTCTCCTAGACACACATCCACTCGCTACCAATATCCACAGCTAAACGACCCTTTCCTATAGGAGCCGACCCCTCTGGCAAAAAGACGAGGCGCACTCTGTCTCTTCTGTAGTAGGAAATGACTTTATTAATGAGAAACATTGTAACTTTATACACAATTCAAGGCACATGCTTTGACATGAACAAGGGCCCAGCTCCACCCACACATCCCAAGACTCAACACCTCATCCTGACGTCTGCTAGGCTTCAAACGATCCCACCCAATACACATCTTTTCACAAAGGGTTGGCAGCCAGTCTGTCTGGCACTTTACAATACACACAAGGACAGACTTAAATGAACAATAGAAATGCAAAACAACTTAATTCCTCACAGCAATGATACTTAACCCCCATATACAGTATACATCCAATCTATATACAATGTATATACAGCCTTGAATATGGCTATCACAGACCATATCGGGGGTTTCTTTTATTCACCCTGTGTCCAAAGTGACCCCCACTGCCACACATCTCCCCTTTCGGCAGGGGACTAACAGAGGAGGGGACCCCAGACGGGTTGACTCCGCAGTTAGTCCATGGGTCCATTCTTCCAATACTGGATAACCCATCAACATTGCACTAGGAGCCCGGGAGGGCGTCGGTTTGCCGGGACAACCCATCAGCATTGCCGTTTTGCTTACCGGGTCGGTAGCTGATGGTGAAGTTGTAAGGTTGTAGGGCTAAGCTCCACCGCAGCAACCTGCCATTATCTCCGGAGACCCGGTTAAGCCAGACCAATGGGTTGTGGTCGGTGACCAGTGAAAATTCCTGTCCGTATAAGTAGGGGTTCAGCTTTTTAAGGGCCCAGACCAGGGCCAAACACTCCTTCTCCACTGCCGCATAGCTCACTTCCCGGGGTAATAGTTTTCTACTCAGGTATGCGACAGGGTGTTCTCCTCCATCCTCCCCAACTTGGCTCAGCACCGCCCCCAGTCCAAACATGGAAGCATCGGTGTGGACAAGAAAACGTTTGTTAGGTACTGGGGCAGCCAAGACAGGGGCATTTACAAGTGCTTGCTTGAGGGCTAGAAACGCGGATTCACAAGCTGGAGACCAGAGGACTTGCCTAGGTAAATTCTTTTTCGTCAGGTCAGTCAGGGGTTTGGCGATAGCACTAGAATTAGGGACAAAACGTCAGTAGTACCCTGCAGTTCCCAAGAAGGCCAATACCTGGGTCTTAGTACGGGGCGTGGGCCAGTTAGCTACTGCCTCTACCTTGGCTGGCTCGGGTCTCTGGTTCCCACACCCCACTCGGTGTCCCAGGTACTGCACCTCCGCCATCCCTAGATGGCACTTGTCTGGTTTCAAGGTCAGGCCTGCGGCCCGAATTTTGTCCAGAACCACTCCTACGTGAACCAGGTGCTCCTCCCAAGACCCACTGTAGATCGCAATGTCATCCAGATATGCACATGCAAAATCCTGGAAGCCATCGAGGAGCCTATCCACCATACGTTGGAAGGTCGCCGGGGCATTTTTCATTCCAAATGGCATGACCTTAGACTGGTACAGGCCAAATGGGGTAACAAATGCCGACTTGGAGATAGCATCCTCGGCCAGGGGGATCTGCCAATAACCTTTACACAGGTCTATTGTAGTTAAATAACGTCCCCTGGCTATACGATCTAGTAGTTCGTCTACCCTGGGCATCGGGTAGGCATCGGTGGTGGTCTTCTCGTTGAGTCGCCTGTAGTCCACGCAGAACCGGGTAGTCCCGTCTTTCTTAGGCACCAGGACTACAGGCGAGGCCCAAGGGCTGTCAGAAGGCTCAATGACTCCTAACTGAATCATCTCCTGTATCTCCTTCCGCATTTCCTCTCGGACTGCTTCAGGGATACGGTAGGGGGGCTGGCGGAGGGGTGCTTGTCCAGGGGTCTCTACCTTATGTACAGCCAAGGTCGTATAGCCCGGTCTTTGGGAGAACGTCGCCTGTTTCTCCCACAGAAGCCGCTTAGCCTGTTCCTTCTTTGTGGGGCTTAACCGGTCTCCTAGCTGTACAAGGCTAATGAGGTCAGTCTGGGGCTCTCTCTCTAGTAAGTCAGGGAGGGGTAAACCTTCTGAGTCATCCGCAGCAGGGGCATATACTGAAGCAACATCCTCCTGCCGTTCCTGATACTCCTTCAGCATGTTCACATGAAAGGTTCGCTAGATTCTTTCATCTGCACAGCTGGCAATGACATAGGTAGTATCACATACCTGGGCTACTACTTTATACGGGCCCTGCCAAGATGCCTGCATCTTGTCGGTCTTCACAGGCTTGAGCACTAAGACCTTCTGCCCAACCTGGAAGACCCGCTGTCGGGCCCCCCGGTCGTACCATCTCTTCTGTCTTCCCTGGGCCGCCTGGAGATTCTCTCTTACCATCAGAGACAGTTGTTCCATGCGGTCCCTGAGTTCCAGAACATAGGGTACTATGGGGGTCCCTTCTTGCTCTGTCTCTCCCTCCCAGTGTCCTCTGATGAGATCGAGGGGTCCGCGGACCCTTCTCCCATAGAGCAACTCGAAGGGCGAGAACCCAGTAGATTCCTGAGGTACCTCTCTGTACGCAAATAACAGGTGAGGCAGGAATCTCTCCCAGTCTCTGCAAGAGTCCGAAAAGGTCCTCAGCATTTTCTTGAGGGTCCCGTTAAAGCGTTCGCAGAGACCATTAGTCTGGGGGTGGTAGGGGGAGCTCAGTAAGGGCTTAATATTGCACACCTTCCACAACTGCCGGGTGAGAACCGCAGTAAACTGGGTTCCCTGGTCAGAGAGAATCTCCTTAGGGAACCCCACTCTGGTAAAAATCTTAACCAGGGCATCAGCTACTGTCCCTGCTTCAATGTTGGACATAGCTACTGCCTCTGGGTAACGGGTGGCGTAGTCCACCACAGTGAGAATATACTTCTTTCCGGATGGACTAGGCCGGGCCAGGGGACCCACAATGTCAACGGCTATGCGGTAAAAGGGCTTCCCAATAATAGGCATGGACATGAGTTTAGCCTTAGGGTGGTCCCCCCTCTTCCCTATCCGTTGACATGTGTCACACGTTTTGCAGTATTGTCGCACATCCTGGCTAAAATTGGGCCAGAAAAAATTCTGTGTGATCCTATGGGCCGTGCGACGGAACCCTAGATGTCCTGCTAGCGGCACATCATGCCCGATTCGCAGAATCTCCAGCTGGTATTTCTTAGGTACCACCAGCTGTCGTTTCTGCGAAGGGGCCTTACTTCTCTGAGATGGCTTAGGGATCCTATACAGTCTATCCCCATCCCATTCAAACAGCTCCCCATCTATTCCCCTTTCCTGAGTATCTGCCTTAGCCCTATACTTGTGTAAGGTCGGGTCCTCCCGAGTTTCCCTCCCGAATGCTTCTGGGGTATCCCAGCCTAGGCGCGCCTGATCTAAGGTACGTGTCGGGGAGGATAGTCTCACCTGGGTCTCTGCAGCGAGCGGGCCGGTTCCAGCAGTACGTGTCTGTGCACGGGTAGTCACAGGGTTGACTTCATCGGGGTCCATCGGGGTGTAAGCAGAAAGGAGGGGGGCTAAATCATTCCCCAGTAGTACATCCGCAGGCAAGTCCTTCATCACCCCCACATTCATGTGTCACGAACCAACCCCCCAATCCAGGTGAACACGGGCCACGGGTAGCCGGAAGATGGTACCTCCCGCTACTCTTATGGCTACAGTGTCTCCGGTGTGTTGGCTCTCTGGGATGAGGTTCTTCTGTAGTAGGGTCATGGTAGCGCCGCTATCACGTAAGCCATTGGCTACCGTTCCATTAACCCAGACCGTCTGCCTGTGTTGTTTCCTGTTGTCCAGGTTTGCTGCTTGTATTGGATCAGCCTCGTGCAGGACGCCCCAATGTTCTTCCTCCTCAACGCAGTGGGCCGCAGGCATGGGTGTGCGGGGGCTCCCCCTTGCTGGTTGTCTCCATGACTGGGACTGGATGGCTGGATTTAATGGACAGTTTGGCTTTTTGTGCCCTAGCTGTTTACATCCGAAACACCTGATGGGTTGTGCATAGTCCTGGGAGTTGAACCTGGGCTGCTGAGGATAAGTGGCCGCTGGGGTTGGTGCTGAAGCTGTGTTAGAGGCTGATAAACTGGGCCGAGATGGTGGATAGCGCTCGCTTCCGCCTGACCTTGGAGAGTCCAGATATTCATCGGCCAAAGTAGCCGCTTGCTGTACAGTCCGTGGTTGCTTATCTCGTACCCAATCACGTAGTACCGGAGGGGTGTGGTTAAAGAACTGTTGTAAGAGTACTAGTTGGGTGATGTCCTCTATGGTATGAGCGTGGCTTCCCTGGATCCAGCCCTTAAGGTCTCGCTGCAGACGATGTGCCCACTCCACGTATGTTATGTGGGTTTGTTTCCGGGATTCTCGAAACTTAATCCGGCTGGCTTCGGGTGTAATGGCAAATCGGGCTAGCAGAGCTTCTTTTACCCGGTCATAGTCTTTAGCGTCCTCATCCTCCAGGGCCCGATACGCATCCGCTGCTCTGCCAGTTAAATTACTTGCCAGTAAGGCGACCCAATCTTGGGGCAGTACTTCATGTATCTGGCATAGTCTCTCAAAGTCCTGCAGGAATGCTTCAATTTCCTCCTCTCCCTCCTTAAATAGTTTGAACGCCCGAAAGGGCAACTTACGGACAGGCGCTGCATCTTTAGGTGTTGTCTCCGATTGCCGTATTTCTGCCATTCTCTGCTCATGTTGCCGCTCTAGTTCTCTCTCCTGTCGCTCATCCTGCAGCTGGATGTCTCTAATGGCATTCTGTATGGCGGTCTCTGATGGGTTAGCACCATATAATGCCACCCGCTGTCGAACTCGTTGCTAAAACAAGTCTTCAACTGACCGCGGTCCTGCATCACCATCCCTCTGATCCATCTCGGTTAGTTCCCTGATCAAGGTGGCCTTGTTCTTTGTCCCACTGGTCCCTCCATGGCTCTCAAGTAAGTCTTTCAGTGTGGCTTTCCTGCAGGCTGCATAGCTGGTCATTTACTGTGGTGGTTTGAAGTGTCCCAGTAACTGGAGGGAAGATCTCACTGCTGCCACCAATGTAACAGCACCCCTAATATAAAGGGGGTTAACGCCGTTTACGATGTTCCCTCTCCTAGACACACATCCACTCGCTACCAATATCCACAGCTAAACGACCCTTTCCTATAGGAGCCGACCCCTCTGGCAAAAAGACGAGACGCACTCTGTCTCTTCTGTAGTAGGAAATGACTTTATTAATGAGAAACATTGTAACTTTATACACAATTCAAGGCACATGCTTTGACATGAACAAGGGCCCAGCTCCACCCACACATCCCAAGACTCAACACCTCATCCTGAAGTTTGCTAGGCTTCAAACGATCCCACCCAATACACATCTTTTCACAAAGGGTTGGCAGCCAGTCTGTCTGGCACTTTACAATACACACAAGGACAGACTTAAATGAACAATAGAAATGCAAAACAACTTAATTCCTCACAGCAATGATACTTAACCCCCATATACAGTATACATCCAATCTATATACAATGTATATACAGCCTTGAATATGGCTATCACAGACCATATCGGGGGTTTCTTTTATTCACCCTGTGTCCAAAGTGACCCCACTGTCACAGTCCCCAGTCAAGGAGAGGGAGGAAGGACCTTCTTGCGCTACTGAAACTATACCTGTTTACATCCCAGCAGGTGGTCTTTGGTGGTGATTTTAACCTAGTCACCAGGTCAAAGGACCAGGCAGGCACCTCAGGCCCTCTGGGATATGATAGTATCTTTTTGAATCGCATAGTGAGGGAGGCCGGGTTGGTGGATGTGCACGTTCACCACTTCCCCAACCTCACTGGTTTCACATACTCCAGAGGTAGTAGTAAGAGTAGACTAGATAGGTTTTTTTTGAAGGGGGACTCGTCCTTTGCGGCTCCTGTGCTGCATGCGGTCGAGTTTTCCGATCACTGTATGGTGTCGGTCACTCTGAATGTGGCGGACACCCCTCAGAAGGGTAGGGGCCTGTGGCGACTAAATGGGTCGCTACTTGAGGACCCTGAAGTCAGGTCGGCCTATGAAGACTTCTTTATGGAACAAGCTTCGCTCCTTGAGAGCGGCTGCTCTCGCCTGGAATGGTGGGAAGTAGTGAAGAAGAGGTCGGAAGGCATCTTCCGTGAAGTCTCGGGCAGCTTCCCGATACCAGGCCTACCAGAAGTTGCGCAGGCGGCTTGACCGCTTGGTTTCTGATGGTGGCCCTCAGGACCAGATTTCAGGTCTGAAGCTTCAGATGAAGGAGTGTCAGTATGACCGTCTCGCCTCCCTGGTTCTTGAGAGGGATTACGGGAAGTTCACCAACCCGGACCCCTACAAGAGCTGTGGTGACGCGGTGAGTGGGAAGGTCATACACGGACTGAGGGATCCCTCGGGTTCTTTGGCGAGGTCCAGGCCAGGAATCCTGGGGATCGTCAGAGCCCATTTTTCGGACCTCCTGAAAAAGAAGCCTTTGGACCTGGGAAAAGCCAAGAAATTTCTTGATGAGACTCCACTTGAGGTGGGGTCTGACCCCCTTGGCTCTTTGACAGAGGAGATCTCTGTGGCCGAAGTTGAACAGGCCATAGACTCTTTGTCTCTAAAGAAGTCGCCGGGACCCGATGGGTTCACGGCGGAGTTCTACAGGACCTTTAAGGGCCTCTTGGCTCCTTGTCTGAGGGAGGTGTTCAGTGAGTGTTTGGCGTCTGGCCTGCTTCCTCCCTCGATGAGAAGGTCGGCCTTGATCCTTCTGTCAAAGGGGAAAGATCCGTCCCTGGTGGAGAATTGGCGCCCTATCGCCCTTCTCTCCACGGATAGAAAGATCCTGGCGAAGATACTGTTTGTGCGTATGTCTGCAGTCGTGGGCAAGCTACTGTCTGTTTCCCAGCACTGCACGGTTCCTGGCCGCAGCACCTTTAGTGCTGTCCTCAACATCAGGGCAACGGGTGACGGGCGGTATCTGTTGGCATTAGACCAGGCGAAAGCTTTTGACCGGGTGAACCATGAGTATCTCTGGCTTCTCTTGGGGAGATACGGTCGGCCTGATCAATTCATCGATTGGCTCAGAGTTTTGTACAGGGGGGCTGAAAGCTTCCCTCTTGTCAATGGTTGGGTGGGTCCTACCTTTCCGGTGGACTCTGGTGTTAGGCAGGGCTGCCCGCTGAGTCTCCTGCTCTACGTCTTTGCGGTTGACCCCTTCGTAAGGAAGCTAGACTGCGGACACCTGAGGGGGGTCCAGGCGGAGCCCTGCAGTGGCACAGATAAGGCGGTAAGGGTGGTGGCCTATGCGGATGACGTCTCGGTCGTAGTGGCTAGCCGAAAGGAGGCCCAGTTTGTGGAAACACAGATTGGAGATTACTCTGAGGCGTCCGGTTCGCTGGTCAACTGGACTAAGAGTGATGTTCACTGGTTGGGGAGGGAGGGTGAGCAGTTTGCCCTCCCGGACGTGTTCCCCACGCCCCGGACAGAAATTAGAATTCTGGGCATCCTTTTTGGCCAGGGTGACTATCCCAAACTAAATTGGGAGCGCAGGCTGGTGAGTGCCACCCAAAAGGGTAATGCCTGGAAAGGCTGGAAGCTGTCACTGAGGGAAAGGGTGAGTCTGGTCAAAACCTATTTGCTTCCCGAAATCCTCTTCGTCAGCTACGTTTGTCTTCTGCCAAGATCGCTCTATGCGCGGATCTGCGGTCTGTTCTTTCTGCTTTTGTGGGGAAACAGGCTGAATCTGATAAAGAGGGAGGTCACGTACCGACAGAGGAGGCAGGGTGGGTTGGACATGATTAATCCCACGTTTTTCTTTACCGTGGTGTTTCTTAAGTTCAACCTACAATCCATTGTTCAGGACGAACCCTCCCTGTGGGAACGCTCATGTAAGAACTGGTTTCTGTTTTTCCTGAGTGGGTGGGAGGGGGTGGTCGCCCCGGTGATCTACGGAAATCCCATGGGTACCTCCCCACCTATGTTCCAACTTCCCTAAGGGTACTGAGGCGGTGGAGGATAACGGCCCTGGAGGTGGGCTCGTTGGGTCGGCGCGAGCTGTACCAGCGGGTCATGACCTCTGACTTTTTGAGACCACTAGCCTTAAGGGATTGTCCGGACAGGTTTTTCAGGGAGGGATTAGCCCTTCTGAATTCTAAGAGAATTCCGGCCAAGTTCTGGGATCTTGCATGGAGGGCGTTCCATGGACGGCTCTATGTGAGGTCGAACTTGAAGTACCGGAGTCTTGAGGACAGGGGCTGTCCTTGTCCCGAGTGTGGAGGGGCACTGGAGACCATGGACCACTTTTTGGTTGAGTGCCCTTTCAACTTGGAGGTTCTGGGGGAGGTTGGGGATGCCATTGGCTATCCCTGTCTCCAGGCCCTTACCTATTCTGAGAGGGTGTACGGCGACTTCAGGGTCCGGAGGGGTCATGAGTTATCGTCACTGTTTTTAGTTAGTACAGTTTGCCTTTATTACACCTGGCACGCCCGGTGCTTAGTGTCCACTAGGGGCAAGTTCCTGCCCGTGCATGAGGTGGCGGGTGATATCTTTCGGGAATTGGTGAAGGTGAGGTATCTTGAGGGAGAAAGAACGGGCAGGGAAAGGTGTGCCAGATTGTGGAGAGGCTTTTCTTTCCGGCCACCTTGATGATCCTCCCCCTTCTTTTTCCCTAGGTGGTGGGTCTGTCTGTCCTGTCCCTCACGTTTAGTTTTTTGGGCAATCTAATTTTAAAAGCATGGTAGGCACTGATGGTTTCGTTACGTTCCTGTCTATAACGGGTGTGTAGTGTATATAGATAGGTTGTTATTGTAGATAAACTGTTCTAATCCGAGTGACTTTTCTTATAAGCTGGTGAAGAAAGCATGTTTTCTTTTCTATTTTATTAAGTCTGTTTAAGTTGGTTTTCCTTTCTTCTTTTCAAGAATGAGTATTTATGTCTTTGTTTTGTAAATACAACTGGCAGCAGTTTTTTTTTATATAGCTAGCTATCTTGCTCTTTTTAAATAGAGCTTGCAGTCAGTTGTAGGAGATTGTGCGTGCTGTCTGCGTGCCCTGACCGCAGGATACACCGTTATATCCACCTATATAGCTCTTCTCTAATTGAGCCATCTGCCATCTGCAGGAGTGGGTGTTGTGTGTGCCTCCAACACAATATAAACTACCCAATTGCTGGTTTTCCCATCTCCCTTCAGGCCATTACCATGTCTGGAAGGCCAGCAAGGAGAGGGAGACAGGCGCGAGCCGATAAAAGATGGCAAGCAGGCTCTGTGTCTAGAGACAACAGTGCTGGTCGTGGACACGGTGCATCGTCATCATCAGCACGTGGCCATGGGACATGCTTGTCCTTCTTTTCGGCAGCTGGTCATGTTGAGCCGCAACATGCCGAAGACTTGGTAGAGTGGATGACCAAGCCCTCTTCATCCTCCTCATCCTCTCTCACCCAGGCTCAGGGTACTAGCATAGCAGCTGCCAACACATCGTCTTCCCTCCTCCCAATGTCATCATCAGTGACTCCTTCCCTAGACCCACCACGTCCTCCTGAGGATTCCCCATAACTCTTTGAGCACAGTGTTGGGTACATGCTCCAGGAGGATGCCCAGTGTTTTGTAGGCTCTGATGATGATACTCAGCTAGAGGAAGGCAGTAGCGTGAGCGCAGAGAGAGGGGATGCTCAAGAAGGACAGCAATCTGGCAGTCATGTTCCACAAGCTGCAGCATACTGCCAGATTTGCTCCAGCGATGAAGAGGGAGGGGATGATGAGGGCACTGACTCCACGTGGATGTCTGGTAGGAGAGAGGAGGAGGAGGAGGCACATGTCCAACGAGGCAGAATGCCCTCCGGGGGCCAGCTTAGGGGCAGCACACCGACTGAATCACACCGCAGAGCTCCGCCTGTGCAGGGCGCTGCCTCTACGCGTTATTCTAAAAGTTCTTTGGTGTGGGCCTTTTTTGAGACGAGTGCATCAGATCGCACCGCTGCTATTTGCAACATATGTCTCAAGCGTATCTCGCGTGGCCAAAACATCAGCCGCTTGGGCACCACATGCTTGACCAGACATATGTTGACCTGCCATGCAGCTCGTTGGCAAGCGTACCTCAAAGACCCACACCAAAGAACAAAGCGGACCTCTCCTTGCTCCTCATCAGCTGGGATCTCCAACCCCACTAGACCTTCAGTCCTCTCTGAAACCTGCTCGGAATGAAGGTGTAGAATTAGGTGTGTCACAGCCAAGTGCTTCCGGGCACTCTGCTAGCAGTACACCCACGTCCAATTATAGCAGGCAAATGTCCCTGCCCAAGCTGCTGGGACCGCCGAAAGAAGTTCACTTCCAGCCATCCAGCGGTTGAAGCTGGCAAGACTCGGCCCCCTTCCGTGAGTTTGTACAATGTGCGGTTCCTCAGTGGCAGGTTCCCAAACGCCACTTTTTCTCAAGGAAGGCGATTCCTGCTCTCTATCGGCATGTGGAAGGCAATGTCCTTGTGTCAGGGCTTCGTCCGTTCCGTGCGAGTGGATCGCCGCTCGCGCATACGCACTCGCGCCGCAGGTCGGCGCGTGCACGCGCGCCGCCGGGCTCCTCAGGCGCGTGCGGGTGCACGCCGTTCACGTGCGCGCGCGGCACGCGCGCCCATGTGTGCGCGCTAAGGCGATTGGCGCCAGTGGCCCTTTTTAAAGGTACAGCTGCAGATGTTCTGTGCTGTTCGTCTGCAGCTAGTACCTGAAGCAACCCGTTTTCTGCCTGAAGTTTACCTGATTACCCGACCCGGCTCCTGTCTGACTCCGCTGCTCTCTCCTGCCCCGACCTCGGCTTGTTTGACCTATCTCGGACTGATTACCATTGCTGAACCTCTGCCTGTTGACGTTTCTTCTGCCTCTCCCCTGCTGGTTCCTGCTTGTTGTCGGTCCTGTTTATTCTCCTGCTCAGAGACCTTCCTGAACCTGCTACTGCCTCTCAAGGTCCATGGACTGTCCACCCAGCCGCCACAGTCAGCTTGCCAACCATCATCGGCTGCCATCTGCTGCTGAGGTTCCTGCATCTGGAGGATCTCCATCTCATCAGCATCTGCTGCTGCATCTGGCCAGATGCTCCTACCCCGCTGTGCTCTTGTCCCTCTGTTCCCACTTCAGGGGGACTTGAACCAGAGCCGTAAGAGAGGTCTCCTTCCACCAAGTCAGGCTCACCACCTAGGTACCTAACAGTACGAACAGCCATGACTGAGCCTGCGGAAGGGGTCTCCGCCATGAAGGAGATCTGCTCGCATCTTGCGGCCCTCACCCAGGTCGTGAAATCCTTTCAGGACGGCTTCACCAGGTTGGAAGAGCGTGTTCAGCACCTATCTAGTTCTGGTCCAACAGTCACGGTACCTCAGCCTCCTCCTGCTCAGCCAGCTGCTCACTCTGCCATTATGATGCTTCCACCTGAACCAAGGGTACCTATCCCAGAGAGGTTTGCAGGGGACCGTTCTAAGTTTTGGGCATTCCGCAACGCCTGCCAGTTGTATTTCGCCCTTCAGCCCAGAACCTTCTCCCTGGAAGCAACTAAAGTGGGATTCGTCATCTCTCTTCTGCAAGGAGAACCTCAGTCCTGGGCCCATCATCTTCTGGAAAACGATAACTCCCTCACCCAGACCCTCTCTTCTTTCTTCGAAGGAATGGCCCAGCTCTATGACGACCCCCAACGGACTGCCACTGCGGAATCTGCTTTATCTGTGCTTCAGCAAGGCCGTAGAACGGTTGAGGACTATGTTTCGGACTTCAGACGCTGGAGCGCAGACACCCAGTGGAACGAGTCGGCCCTGAGACATCAATTCTGTATGGGTCTGTCTGAAGGCCTTAAAGACGAACTGGCCCGTGTTGGTACCCCAGACTCCCTGGAAGGCCTAATTGCTCTGGCCATCCAGATTGACCGGAGGCTTCGTGAGCGAAGGGCCGAACGCTCCTCTCAACCTCATAGACCAGCCTGGATGACCGCAAGAACTCCTACTCCGGCACCTTTCTTCACCTCTTCCCCTCAAGGGGGACCTGCCAGTGTTGCTCAAACCTCTGATGAGCCCATGCAGCTCGGACTACTGCGGCCCACCCTGTCACCCGAAGAGCGAGCCCGGCAACGGCAGCTGGACATTACGTGACCAACTGCCCTGTTAAGACACGTAAGTGCCTTTCTTCTGTGTCCAACAGTTCCGTAATCTTGCCAGCCAACACCTCCCACATTGCTCTTCTACTTTCATTACAGCTTCAGGAAAGGACAGTCCACGTCAACGCTATCCTTGATTCCGGGGCCTGCAGTTGCTTCATCGACTCTGCCTTCACCGACCTGCATTCCATACCTCTTCGGAAGAAGCCTCATGGACTTTCCATCTTCCTGGCCGACGGTTCTCAAATTAAATCCGGTCAAGTCACCCAGGAGACCTTTCCACTACTAGCTACCACCTCTTGCCAGCACACGGAACTACTAACTTTTGATGTTATTTCTTCACCACTGTTTCCGGTAATCCTAGGCATACCGTGGCTCCAGGCCCATAACCCCACCATTGACTGGTCCTCCGGGGAGGTGAAGTTTCTATCCCCCTATTGTCTAGATCACTGCCTTCCTGGGGTTCCTGCCCAGCCCGGAACGCTTCTCTGTCTGGACTCAGACCTGGACTTGTGTCAGTCAGTTCCTGAACCCTATCACGAATTCCTGGACGTTTTCAGTAAGCGGGGGGCTGATTCCCTTCCTCCACACCGTCCTTATGATTGTACCATCAAGCTTCTTCCAGGAGCAGAGATCCCGTTTGGACGTGTCTTCCCCCTGTCTGAGAAAGAACAAGAAGCCCTGAAGGTCTACATTGCTGAAAACCTTAAGAAGCGGTTCATCCGCCACTCCACATCTCCTGCTGGTGCCGGAATATTCTTCGTCACCAAGAAGGATCAGTCACTTCGGCCCTGTGTGGATTACTGGGAGCTGAACAAGATTACGGTTAAAAACCGTTATCCTCTACCCTTGATACCTGAACTTTTTCAGAAGCTGAGGTCGGCTACTATTTTTACCAAGTTAGACTTGAGGGGAGCTTATAACCTGGTCCGTATATGGGCTGGCCACGAGTGGAAAACTGCCTTCCGAACTCGTTTTGGGCACTACGAGTACCTGGTTATGCCCTTCGGGCTCTGTAACGCCCCTGCCACTTTCCAGCATCTGATAAATGATGTTTTCCGGGACTTTCTGGACATTTTTGTCATTGTGTACTTGGATGACATTCTGATCTTCTCCGGGTCTCTAGAACAACATCGTGGGCATGTCGGCAGAGTGTTGCTTCGGCTCCGGCAACACGGGTTAAACGCTAAAGCCGAAAAATGCAAGTTCGAGCAGCAGAACATTCAGTTCCTTGGCCTTGAAATTTCCCTAGCAGGCATTAAAATGGACCCGCAGAAGGTATCCGCTGTTCTTGATTGGCCAGCTCCCACTGATAAGAAGGGGATCCAGCGCTTTGTGGGCTTTGCCAATTTTTATAGAAAGTTCATTAAGGGGTTTTCTGCCATCATCTCTCCCATCACCCAGCTCACTAAGCAAAACGTACACTTCTATTGGGGCCCTGAAGCACAGGTAGCCTTTGAGAAACTCAAGAACTTGTTCACTTCTGCTCCCATTCTCAGCCATCCCGACCCGTCTCGACCCTATATCTTGGAGGTTGATGCTTCCGAGGTAGCAGTGGGGGCAGTGGTTTCCCAGCGCCAGGGCAACAATGATCTGATGCACCCCGTAGGGTTCTTTTCCCGAAAACTTTCTCCTGCGGAGAGGAACTACGACGTGGGGGACCGGGAGTTGCTAGCCATCAAGTCCGCTCTAGAGGAGTGGAGATATTTACTGGAGGGGGCGGTCCATCCCGTACTCATTTACACTGATCATAAGAACCTTGAGTACCTCCGTACCGCTAAACGTCTGAAGCCTCGGCAGGCCCGCTGGGCTCTCTTCTTCTCTGGGTTCTGCTTTCATATTACTTATCGTCCTGGTTCAAAAAATGTGAAGCCGGATGCGCTTTCTCGCATGTTTGATGGTTCCAAGGACACCGCACCCCCAGACACCATTCTTACTGCTAGCACCTTTTTGCTTATCCAGCCAGACCTGCTGTCCCAGTTAAGAGGAGCTTCCCTCATATCCTCTTGTCCCCCGGGGATTACATTGGTATCCAGAGAGGGTCTGCTATGGAAAGACAATTTAATCTTTGTCCCTGAAGACGTCCGAATGAGGATCCTGGGTTTTCTTCATGATCACCCCCTCGCAGGACACTTTGGCTTTCGCAAAACACTGGAGCTTGTACAGCGTACCTTCTGGTGGCCTGGCATGAGGGAATTCTGCAAGCAGTACGTTAACTCCTGCCCCCTGTGTAGTCGAAGTAAAGTTTCCAGAAACCGGGCCTGGGGGCTGCTAAAACCACTCCCTGCACCTGACCGACCCTGGCGGATGATCACAATGGATTTTATTGTTGAACTTCCTCCCTCTGAGAACTGTACAGCCATTTTTGTGGTTTGTGACCGCTTGTCCAAGATGGCCCATTTCCTACCATTGAAGGGAACCCCCTCTGCATCCGAGACGGCTCACATCTTCATTAGGGAGATAATCAGACTTCACGGGGTACCCACTAATATCGTGTCAGACAGGGGGGTCCAGTTCACTTCTCGTTTTTGGAGAGCCCTATGTGAGACCTTGAAGATAGAACTGGCCTTGTCCTCCGCTTATCACCCCCAGACCAATGGACAGACTGAGCGTACCAACCAGACTCTCGAACAGTATATTAGATGTTTTACGCCTTTTGTACAGGACGATTGGGTATCCCTTTTGCCCTTGGCGGAATTCGCCTATAACGACGCCAGTCATTCTGCCACAGGGCACTCCCCGTTTTTTGCAAATTATGGTTTTCACTTGTCTTTTCTTCCTGATCTCCTTTCAGAATCCCATGTTCCAGCAGTCCAGGACACGGTGTCCTTTCTCCATCGCAACAACCGGATCCTACAAGAAGCCATAGCTAAGGCTCAGGCGGACAGTAAGAAGGTCTTCGATCAAAGGAGAAGAGGAGAACTGGTTCTTCAAATCGGGGATCAGGTATGGCTTTCCACTTCTAACTTGAAATTAGCCTGTCCTTCCAAGAAATTGGCACCCAAATTTTTGGGGCCATTTCCAGTTAAGAGGAGGATTAATGAAGTGTCTTATGAACTATCCTTACCTGACTCCATGAAAATACACCCAGTTTTCCACGTATCTCTGCTCAAACCTGCTGTACCTGATCCCTTTCCTGATAGAGGAACAAGACCGCCTGAGCCTGTGCTGGTTAATGGAAATGAAGAGTATGAGGTGGAGGCCATTTTGGACTTCAGAAGACGGCAGGGACAAGGTCAGTTCTTGATTAAGTGGAAGGGCTATGGCCCGGAAAATAATTCTTGGGAACCTGCTGTTAACCTGCATGCTGACAGATTAATTCGGGCCTTCTTTTCCGCGCACCCGGAAAAGAGAGTCGCTAGGGGCACCCGGAGGTTGCCCCTTGTGGGGGAGCAATGTCAGGGCTCCGTCCGTTCCGTGCGAGCCGATCGCCGCTCACGCATGCGCACTCGTGCCGCGGGTCGGCGCGTGCACGTGCGCCGCTGGGCGCCTCAGGCGCGTGGGTGCACGCTGTTTGCCTGCGCGCGCGGCGCGCGTGCGCACGTGTGCGCGCTAACACGATTTGCGCCAGTGGCCCTTTTTAAAGGTACAGCTGCAGATGTTCTGTGCTGTTCGTCTGCAGCTAGTACCTGAAGCAACCCGTTTTCTGCCTGAAGTTTACCTGATTACCCGACCCGGCTCCTGTCTGACTCCGCTGCTCTCTCCTGCCCCGACCTCGGTTTGTTTGACCTATCTCGGACTGATTACCATTGCTGAACCTCTGCCTGTTGACGTTTCTTCTGCCTCTCACCTGCTGGTTCCTGCTTGTTGTCGGTCCTGTTTATTCTCCTGCTCAGAGACCTTCCTGAACCTGCTACTGCCTCTCAAGGTCCGTGGACTTTCCACCCAGCCGCCACAGTCAGCTTGCCAACCATCATCGGCTGCCATCTGCTGCTGAGGTTCCTGCATCCGGAGGATCTCCATCTCATCAGCATCTGCTGCTGCATCTGGCCAGACGCTCCTACCCCGCTGTGCTCTTGTCTCTCTGTTCCCACTTCAGGGGGACTTGAACCAGAGCCGTAAGAGAGGTCTCCTTCCACCAAGTCAGGCTCACCACCCAGGTACCTAACACCTTGCCTCGCTGGACAGGGCGGTCAGTGGTAAGGTGCATATTATTGCAAATTGTGTGGCTCACATCCTTAACCTGGTGGTGCAGCGGTTCTTGGGCAGGTACCCGGGCTTACAGGATGTCCTGAAGCAGGCCAAGAAAGTCTGTGTGCATTTCCGCCGATCATTTAATGCCTGTGCTCGGCTGGCTGAGCTCCAAAAGGAGTTGAACCTGCCCAAGAACCGCCTTATATGTGACATGCCCACCAGGTGGAACTCAACGTTGGCCATGCTGCAGCGGCTGCAAACACAGCAGAGGGCCATCAATGAGTACCTGTGCGACTACGGCACCAGGACAGGGTCAGGGGAGCTCGGTTTTTTCTCACCACGCCAGTGGGGCATGATCAGGGATGCATGCACTGTCCTGTCACCGTTTGAGGAGGCCACAAGGATGGTGAGCAGTGACAGTGCATGCATCAGTGACACTGTATCTCTTGTCCACCTCTTGGAGCATACGCTGCGTGGGAATAATGGACAGGGCACTTGAGGCAGAACAGAGGCAGTCAGAGGAGGACTTCCTTGCCTCTCAAGGCCCCCTTTATCCAGACAGTGTTCCTGCTGTGCCACCCATAACACACGAAGAGGATGAGGAGGAGGAGGAGGAGGATGATTGTGTCAGCATGGAGGTGGAGGCTGGCACTCAGCATCAGCAGCAGCAGCAGTCTTGTAGGGATGATTTACAATCCCAAGAAACCCGTGGACTTGTACGTGGCTGGGAAGAGGTAGCTGCGGATCATGTTGTCCTTAGTGACCCAGAACCTCCGGACCGCATGCCTCAGCTAACCTATGCTGCATGGCCTCCCCGATCCTGCAAAGCCTGCGGAAGGATCCTCGTATTCTTCGGATCAAGGAGAGGGACCATTACTGGCTGGCCACTCTCCTTGATCCATGGTACAAGGGTAAGGTTGCCGACCTTATATTGCCGTCGTAGAGGGAGCAGAGGATGAGACATCGCCGGGAGGCCTTGCAGAAATGTCTGTGCAGCGCGTTCCCAGAGACTGGGAGGTTACAAACTCCTGGTCCTGGACAACGTGTTACTGAGGTATCGGTCAGAATGAGCGATGGAGAAGGTGGCCGTCTGACCGATGCGTTCAGACAATTTTTTAGTCCGCAGCCCCAAGGTATGATCGGTTACAGCAACCATCGCCAGCATCTGATTTACATGGTGCAGGAATACCTAGGGGCAGGGTCAGACTTGGACACCTTCCCCACCGAAAATCCTCTGGCTTACTGGGTCTTGAGGAGGGATCACTGGCCAGAGCTTGCACAGTATGCAATTGAGCTACTGGCCTGTCCTGCATCCAGCGTTCTTTCGGAACGCACCTTCAGTGCTGCTGGTGGCTTTGTTACCGATCACAGGGTGCGCCTGTCCACCGACTCAGTTGATCGACTGACCTTCATCAAGATAAATCAGTCTTGGATCACCCACAGCTACCAAGCACCTGAAGCTGATGTAACCGAATAATTTTTTTTGAAATATCACATCCCTTCAAGACTGCCTATGCTGATGCTGAGTGACTGTCCTGTTATGCTAATTGTCTATCCTCTTCCTCCTCCGCTGATATTTTGGAAGAACATTTTTGGTTCTGGGTGATGCCACCAGCCCAATTTTTCAGCCCCTGTTTAACAGGGGCGTTTAATTACAATTTTTGATGCAATGCTTTGCAGCAGGGCTCATTCCTGCACCACAACTAGAGTATATGGGAGAGGTTGCAGTGTCGTGGCACCAGTACCAGTGCCTAAGGCCCAATTTTTCAGCCCCTGTTTAACAGGGGCATTTGATTAAAGTTTTTGATGCAACGCTTTGTAGCAGGGCTCATTCCTACACCACAACTAGAGTATATGGGAGAGGTTGCAGTGTCGTGGCACCAGCACCAGTGCCTAAGGCCCAATTTTTCAGCCCCTGTTTAACAGGGGCATGTAATTACAATTCTTGATATAATATTTCACAGCAGGGCCCGTTCCTGTGCCCACGAGAGTAACTGTGAGGACTTATAGTGTTGTGGCACCAGCACTACAACCACCAAAGGACCAATTCTTCTACCAGTGTTCAACAATGGCATGTAATTACAATTCTTGATATAATCGTTCACAGCAGGGCACTCCAGCGCCCACCAAGAGTCACTTTGAGGGCTTACAATGTTGTGGCAACACCAACACCTTGTTCCGCCACTTCTGCAGAGCATATAGGGCAGGCCCCTACTTTCAAACATCCAACTTACAAACGTCTCCTACTTGCAAACGGAAGGAGACAACAGGAAGTGAGATGAAAAAAGATGGACGGCAAAACAAATTATACAGGGGTGATAACCCTTCCCTATGTTTTCCAAAAAGCTTAAAAATAGATTTTTTGACTGGAACTACACTTTAAAAATTTACCAGTTGAAAATGACAAACAGATTCTACTTAACACAACAAACCTACACAGTCCCTGTCTTGTTTGCACCGCCTGTATACTGCTTGTCAGGTCACCTTGAGGTGAGGTAACAGATGCACACCGTAGGGATCAGGAGTGCACCGCAAGGTTGTGGACCCTACGGCTGACTGCTGCAGATGGGGGACAGATCCCACTGGGGTTAGAGCGTAAGATTCCCTGGGGCGCGGATTCTAAGAGCCAGCAGGTGTTCACCAGCGCCTCTAGTGGTGAGGATGGACTTGGCTGCAACTGGCTCCAGGTCGCGACCCCCAGGGTCCCCCAGCTCACACCCACAGTAGGCAACAGGAGGATAGGGATGGTGAGGGACAAAGCCAAGGTCGGGGCCACAAGCAGAAAATAATAGTCGGGGACACGCCAAAAGGTCAGGATCACAGACAAACAGGGATAGTCGAAGACACGCCAAAGTCGGTAACGGAAAACAGTAGAGGAGCACACGGCAGGAAACAGGAAGCTAACACACAAAGGTATACACAATGGTTGATCAGCACTGATGGCCTGCAGTGCACAGGTTAATATAGGGCTCCCTGATAGGGCCTGGGGTGGAGCCATATTTAGAGGAGAGGTTATAAAACCACCAGGTGGAAGTGGTTGGCCTCTTAGTCTGAACACATGAGGGGAGGTAAGCAAACACAGGAAGATCACTGCATAACCATGACACTGCTGTTCTGAGTATATAGGGCCTGGGGGTCACACGTATTTCCTTTTTTTAATATGGGTACGGGGTTCCCCTTAATATCCGTACAAGACCCAAAGGGGCTGGTAGTGGGCAGGGGGAGGCTACTCGTGCGATTTTTCTCAATAATTTTCATCCATATTGCCGGAACCAGATATAACATTAAAACCGCAAGCAGTTTTAAATGACGTTATTTCGGTTAAATGTCATTTTGTGCAGGGACTGTTCTAAACACGGGAAACATGTGGCACTTCACAGGCATACTATAGACACCCCCCAGGCACGATATTTAAAGGAATATTTCACTTTTTTTTCACTTTAATCGTCATTAAAATCAGTGCGTCAGCCAAAATGGCTATTTTTAAAAACATTTTAGGAATTGACCCATGTCCCCTGGGGCAGGAACCAGGTCCCCAAACCCTTTTTAGGACAGTATCTTGCATATTAGCCATTAAAATTAGCACTTTTAATTTCGAACGTTCGAGTCCCATAGACTTCAATGGGGTTCTAAAGTTTGTACGAATTTTGGGTCCGTTCGAAAGTTCTGGTGCGAACCGAACCGGGGGGTGTTCGGCTCATCTCTATTCCCCAGTAAACCCAAACAAATGGGCATTATAATATACACCCACACCAATGGGCACTAGTCACTTTAATACATGTTCCTCAAAAATAGAACAAAAATGTGACAGTAATCTACCCGCAGATAAGGGCACAATACTACCCACAGATTCCACCCACATAAAGGGGGCCTAATTGCACCCACAGCAAAGGGTACTATTCCACCCACATAAAGGGGCCTTATTCCACCCTTACAGAAAGGGGTACTATTTCACCCATAGAAAGGGGTACTATTCCACCCATAAAAGGTTGTGCAATACTACCCTTACAGAGGGGACTAATTCAACCCACATGGAGCCTAAATCAACCCCCAGGAAGGCAGATCAATTCAACCCACAGAGAGCCTAATTAAACCCACAGAAGACCCTGATTCAAACCACACAGAGAGCCCAAATCAACCCACAGAGAAGATACTCAAAGTGGCCAAATTTGGTACGTAAAGCTGTTTTCCACTCATCCTGTTCACGGATACAGACTAAATTATAGGCCCTCGCAAGTCCAACTTAATAAAGACAGTTGTGGATCCTAATCTTTGGAACAGTTTGGGTACAAGAGGAAGGGGATAGTGGTTCTTTACCGTAATCTTATTCAGTTCCCAGTAATCCACACATGGTCACAAAGAGTGGTCTTTCTTTTCAACAAAAATATTCCTGCTCCTACTGGAGAATTAGATGGGCAGATAAATCCTTTCTCTAGGTTTTTGTTGACATATTCCTTCAGAGCGTCCTGTTTCCTTTCTGTGAGTGGAGAAATCCAAAGGGAATCTTGGCTCCAGGAAGCAATTCAATCGGGCAGTCATATGGCCGATGAGGAGGGAGAGTGTCAGCCCTCCGCTTGTTAACCACTACAATACAGGGCACTTTCGCCCCCTTCCTTCCCAGCCCAATTTTCAGCTTTCATCGCTCTAGCGCTTTCAATGACAATTGCGCGGTCATGCTACACTGTACCCAAATGAAATTGTTATCATTTTGTTCGCACAAATAGAGCTTTATTTTGGTGTTATTTATTCACGACTCCATTTTATATTTTTTGCGATATAAGCGCAAAAAAAGCGGAAATTTGGAAAAAAAACAATATTTTCTTTTTTCTATTTGAAAAGAAATCCAATAAAATCTAATTTTGTCATAAATTTAAGCCAAAATGTATTCTGCTACATGTTTTTGGTAAAAAAAATTCCGTTAACTGTATAACAATTGGTTTGTGTGATCACGGACATATGTACGCAAATGATCACGTACATATGTGTGCAGGTGATCACGTACATATGTGTGCAGATAATCATTGGGACATGTGATTTTAGTGGGACATATGTGGGGGACATGTTTTTATTATTAGGGACATGTGTTTTTATTATTTGGGGACATGTATGTTTTGGGGACATGTGTGTTTTGGGGACATGTGTGGGGACTGTGTTTGTACTATGTGGTGTGTTGTGTGTTGACACTAGACTGATGATCAGTGAGTAGGGATGAGCCGAACACCCCCTGGTTCGGTTCGCACCAGAACTTTCGAACGGACCCCGCGTTCGTTACGAACGTTAGAACCCCATTGAAGTCTATGGGACTCGAACGTTCGAAATGGAAAGTGCTAATTTTAACGGCTAATATGCAAGATACTATCCTAAAAAGGGTTTGGGGACCTGGCTCCTGCCCCAGGGGACATGGGTCAATGCCTAAAATGTTTTTAAAAATGGCCGTTTTGGCGGGAGCACTGATTTTACTGACGATTAAAGTGAAAAAAAAAGTGAAATATTCCTTTAAATATGGTGCTTGGGGGGTGTCTGTAGTATGCCTGTGAAGTGCCACGTGTTTCCCGTGTTTAGAACAGTCCCTGCACAAAATGACATTAAACGGAAATAACACCATTTAAAACTGCTTGCGGTTTTAATGTTATATCTGGTTCCTGCAATATGGTTGAAAATCATTCAGAAAAATGGCATGGGTAGCCCTCCCTGCCCATTACCAGCCTATTTGGGTCTTGTACGCATATTAAGGGGAACCCTGTACCCATATTAAAAAAAGGAAATGCGTGTGGCCCCCAGGCCCTATATACTCAGAACAGCAGTATACAGGCAGTGCAAACAAGACAGGGACTGTGTAGGTTTGTTGTGTTAAGTTGAATCTGTTTGTAATTTTCAACTGGTACATTTTTAAAGTGTAGCTCCAGTCAAAAAAACTATTTTTAAGCTTTTTGGAAAACATAGGGAAGGGTTATCACCCCTGTATAATTTGTTTTGTCGTCCATCTTTTTTCATCTCACTTGCTGCTGTCTCCTTGCGTTTGCGTTTTGCCACAACATTGTAAGCCCTCAAAGTGACTCTTGGTGGGCGCTGGAGCGCCCTGCTGTGAACGATTATATCAAGAATTGTAATTACATGCCATTGTTGAACAGTGGTAGAAAAATTGACCTTTGGTGGTTGTGGTGCTGGTGCCACAACACTATAAGTCCTCACCGTTACTCTGGGTGGGCACAGGAAGGGGCCCTCCTGTGAAATATTATATCAAGAATTGTAATTACATGTCCCTGTTAAACAGGGGCAGAAAAATTTGGCCTTAGGCACTGCTGCTGGTGCCACCACACTGCAACCTCTTCCATATACTCTATTTTTTTTGCTGGAATTAGCCCTGCTGCAAAGCATTGCATCAAAAATTGTACTTAAACGCCCCTGTTAAACAGGGGCAGAAAAATTGGGCCTTAGGCACTGGTGTTGGTGCCACCACACTGCAACCTCTGCCATATACTCTAGTTTTATTGCAGGAATTAGCCCTGCTGCAAAGCATTGCATCAAAAATTGTAATTAAACGCCCCTGTTAAACAGGGGCAGAAAAATTGGGCCTTAGGCACTGGTGCTGGTGCCACCACACTGCAACCTCTGCCATATACTCTAGTTTTATTGCAGGAATTAGCCCTGCTGCAAAGCATTGCATCAACAATTGTACTTAAACGCCCCTGTTAAACAGGGGCAGAAAAATTGGGCCTTAGGCACTGGTGCTGGTGCCACCACACTGCAACCTCTGCCATATACTCTAGTTTTATTGCAGGAATTAGCCCTGCTGCAAAGCATTGCATCAAAAATTGTAATTAAACGCCCCTGTTAAACAGGGGCAGAAAAATTGGGCCTTAGGCACTGGTGCTGGTGCCACCACACTGCAACCTCTGCCATATACTCTAGTTTTATTGCAGGAATTAGCCCTGCTGCAAAGCATTGCATCAAAAATTGTAATTAAACACCCCTGTTAAACAGGGGCAGAAAAATTGGGCTGCTGGCATCACCCAGAACCAAAAATGTTCTTCCAACATATCAGCGGAGGAGGAAGAGGATAGACAATCAACATAACAGGACAGTCACTCAGCATCAGCATAGGCAGTCTTGAAGGGATGTGGTATTTCAAAAAAAATTATTCGGTTACATCAGCTTCAGGTGCTTGGTAGCTGTGGGTGATCCAAGACTGATTCATCTTGATGAAGGTCAGTCGATCAACTGATTCGGTGGACAGGCGCACCCTGTGATCGGTAACAAAGCCACCAGCAGCACTGAAGGTGCGTTCCGAAAGAACGCTGGATGCAGGACAGGCCAGTAGCTCAATTGCATACTGTGCAAGCTCTGGCCAGTGATCCATCCTCAAGACCCAGTAAGCCAGAGGATTTTCGGTGGGAAAGGTGTCCAAGTCTGACCTTGCCCCTAGGTATTCCTGCACCATGTAAATCAGACGCTGGCGATGGGTGCTGGAACCAATCATACCTTGGGGCTGCGGACTAAAAAATTGTCTGAAAGCATCAGTCAGACGGCCACCTTCTCCACCGCTCCTTCTGACCGATGCCTCAGCAACACGTTGTCCAGGACCAGGAGTTTGTAACCTCCCAGTCTCTGGGAACGCGTTACACAGAGCTTTCTGCAAGGCCTCCCGGAGATGTCTCATCCTCTGCTCCCTCTGCGATGACAAGATAAGGTCGGCAACCTTACCCTTGTACCATGGATCAAGGAGAGTGGCCAGCCAGTAATGGTCCCTCTCCTTGATCCGAAGAATACGAGGATCCTTCCGCAGGCTTTGCAGGATCAAGGAGGCCATGCAGCGTAGGTTAGCTGAGGCATTCGGTCCGGAGTCCTCTGGGTCACTAAGGACAACATGATCCGCAGCTACCTCCTCCCAGCCACGTACAAGTCCACGTGTTTCTTGGGACTGTAAATCATCCCTATAAGACTGCTGCTGATGCTGAGTGCCAGCCTCCACCTCCATGCTGACACAATCATCCTCCTCCTCCTCTTCCTCCTCCTCATCCTCTTCCTGTGTGATGGGTGGCACAGCAGGAATACTGTCTGGATAAAGGGGGCCTTGAGAGGCAAGGAAGTCCTCCTCTTCCTGCCTCTGTTCTGCCTCAAGTGCCCTGTCCATTATTCCACGCAGCGTATGCTCCAAGAGGTGGACAAGAGGTACAGTGTCACTGATGCATGCACTGTCACTGCTCACCATCCTTGTGGCCTCCTCAAATGGTGACAGGACAGTGCATGCATCCCTGATCATGCCCCACTGGCGTGGTGAGAAAAAACCAAGCTCCCCTGACCCTGTCCTGGTGCCGTAGTCGCACAGGTACTCATTGATGGCCCTCTGCTGCGTGTGCAGCCGCTGCAGCATGGCCAATGTTGAGTTCCATCTGGTGGGCATGTCACATATAAGGCGGTTCTTGGGCAGGTTCAACTCCTTTTGGAGCTCAGCCAGCCGAGCACAGGCATTAAATGATCGGCGGAAATGCACACAGACTTTCCTGGCCTGCTTCAGGACATCCTGTAAGCTGGGGTACCTGCCCAAGAACCGCTGCACCACCAGGTTAAGGACATGAGCTACACCGGGCACATGGGTCAGTTGTCCCTGTCGGAGGGCGGAGAGGAGGTTGGTGCCATTGTCGCAAACCACCATTCCTGGCTTAAGCTGGCGTGGCGTCAACCACCTCTCGGCCTGCCCCTGCAGAGCTGACAAAACATCCGCCCCAGTGTGGCTCCTGTCCCCCAAACAAACCAGCACAAGCACGGCATGGCATTGTTTTGCCTGCGTACTTGCGTAGCCCCTGCAACGCCTACGGAGCACCGCTGGTTCTGAGGACAGAGCACTGGAAGAGGCCATGGAGGAAGAAGAAGAGGAGGGGGTGGAGGAGAGAGGTGTGTCACAACCAATAGTAGCATTTTGGAGGCGTGGGGGCGGAACAACCTCCAACACTACTGCACCTTGTCCTGCATCCTTCCCAGCAGCCAGAAGAGTGACCCAATGGGCCGTGAAAGACAGGTAACGTCCCTGTCCATGCCTGCTGGACCATGAGTCAGCGGTAATATGCACCTTACCGCTGACCGCCCTGTCCAGCGAGGCAAGGACATTGCCTTCCACATGCCGGTAGAGAGCCGGAATCGCCTTCCGTGAGAAAAAGTGGCGTTTGGGGACCTGCCACTGAGGAACCGCACATTGTACAAACTCACGGAAGGGGGCCGAGTCTACTAACTGAAAAGGCAGCAGTTGAAGTGCTAGCAATTTAGCCAAGCTAGCATTCAACCGCTGGGCATGTGGATGGCTGGGAGTAAACTTCTTCCGCCGGTCCAGCATCTGGGGCAGGGACATTTGCCTGCTATAATCGGACGTGGGTGTACCGCTAGCAGAGTTCCCGGAAGCACTTGGCTGTGACACACCTAATTCTACACCTTCATTCCTCTCAGAGCAGGTTTCAGAGAGGACTGAAGGTCTAGTGGGGTTGGAGATGCCAGCTGATGAGGAGCAAGGAGAGGTCCGCTTTGTTCTTTGGTGTGGGTCTTTGAGGTACGCTTGCCAACGAGCTGCATGGCAGGTCAACATATGTCTGGTCAAGCATGTGGTGCCCAAGCGGCTGATGTTTTGGCCACGTGAGATACGCTTGAGACATATGTTGCAAATAGCAGCGGTGCGATCTGATGCACTCGTCTCAAAAAAGGCCCACACCAAAGAACTTTTAGAATAACGCGCAGAGGCAGCGCTCTGCACAGGCGGAGCTCTGCGGTGTGATTCAGTCGGTGTGCTGCCCCTAAGCTGGCCCCCGGAGGGCATCCTGCCTCGTTGGACATGTGCCTCCTCCTCCTCCTCCTCCTCCTCCCTCCTTCCAGGCACCCACGTGGAGTCAGTGCCCTCATCATCCCCTCCCTCTTCATCGCTGTAGCAAACCTGGCAGTATGCTGCAGCTTGTGGAACATGACTGCCAGATTGCTGTCCTTCTTGAGCATCCCCTCTCTCTGTGCTCACACTACTGCCTTCCTCTAGCTGAGTGTCATCATCAGAGCCCACCAAACACTGGGCATCCTCCTGGAGCATGTACTCAACACTGTGCTCAAAGAGTTCAGGAGACTCCTCAGGAGGACGTGGTGGGTCTAGGGAAGGAGTCACTGATGATGACATTGAGAGGAGGGAAGACGATGCGTTGGCAGCTGCTTTGCGACTACCCTGAGACTGGGTGAGAGAGGATGAGGAGGATGAAGAGGGCTTGGTCATCCACTCTACCAAGTCGTTGGCATGTTGCGGTTCAACATGTCCAGCTGCCGAAAAGAAGGACAAGCATGTCCCATGGCCACGTGCTGATGACAATGCACTGCGTCCACGACCAGCACTGTTGTCTCTAGACACAGAGCCTGCTTGCCCTCTTTTATCGGCTCGCGCCTATCTGCCTCTCCTTGCTGGCCTTCCAGACATGGTAATGGCCTGAAGGGAGTTGGGTAAAACAGCAGTTGGGTAGTTTATATTGTGCTGGAGGCACACACAACTTCCAATAACTCCTGCAGATGGCAATTGGGCTCAAATAGAGAACAGCTATGTAGGTGGATTATAGCGGTATGTACTGGGTACAGAGCACGCAGACAGCACGCACTATCTCCTAACACTACTGACTGCAAGCTCTATTAATAACGATAGATCACTAGCTATGTAGGTTAGGTGAATATCGCGGTGTATACTGCGGTCAGGGCACGCAGACAATAACCAGAAAACAGCAGAGATAAAGGGGTATATACAGATGTATACTGTGCTGTGCTGGTGGCACACACAACTTCCAATAACTCCTGCAGATGGCAATTGGGCTCAAATAGAGAACAGCTATGTAGGTGGATTATAGCGGTATGTACTGGGTACAGAGCACGCAGACAGCACGCACTATCTCCTAACACTACTGACTGCAAGCTCTATTATTAAAGATATATAAATATAGTGAAGTGAATAGTGAATATAGCGGTGTATACTGCGGTCAGGGCACAGACAATAACCACTACACAACAGCAAGATAGGAAATCAGCCAAAAATGATCGGTGTGTACTGTGTTGAAGGTACACAGAACACCCACTGCTTCAGATGCTAACACACTACACGAGGCCGCCTCAATGGCGGCTTTATATAGTGTGGGGCGTGCACTACACAGCCTCAGCTATGATTGGCCACAGGCATCCTGCCTGTGGCCAATCATGGCTCTCCTCGCTGCTGGCGCTGCGATTGGCCAAACATGCGGGGTCACAGTGCATGCTTGGCCAATCATGGGCCAGCAATGCACTGCGCCATCGCAGTGCATTGTGGGCCGTGCGCACCACACGAATTTTGACGCGAACGGACCAAGAGTTCGGATTTCGTTGAACGGACGAACAGCCAATGTTCGAGTCGAACGTACGTTCGACTCGAACACGAAGCTCATCCCTATCAGTGAGTAAAAAGCTCTAAAAAACAGCTCATACTCACTGATCATCAGCCGGCTGCAGCGTTCTGCTCTCCTCTCCTCAGCGATGACTTCCGTGTGAGGAGAGGAGAGCCGATTGCCTAGCAACCGGCTGTTTGTTTACATCACATGACGGCAGTGATTGGACACGGCCGTCATGTGATCAGGAGGGCCAATCACAGAGCCCTCCTGCCGATCTGAGATGTGCCGTGTCCGGGTGACACGAGCACATCGGGATCGCGCGCGATCCCGCTACTTCTGAAGGACGTTCCTGAACGTCCTATCAGGAGTAGACGGCTCCCACCCGGCCAATGCATATAAACGGCCGGGTGGTTAAAGACATCAAGATATTCATGATAGAACCCAGGCACAGTTAGACACATTTCCTGATCCAAGTCCATGCATAACAGGGTCATAGAAGTATCTGAAGGGTCTGGCAAACAATGTTCTCGACAATAGTGAGATTAAAAACTGACTTTCCCAGTAATCCAATTAATCTGAGATAATGGGAAACAATGGGGATGTAATGGCATCAAGGCTTAGCAGTTCTTTATGTTTGGTGGGGGTAACAACAGGTAACGGAGGTATCTCTTGAGTTACTAGTCCTGATTTAATTCATAAGACAAATGGCAGGTAAAGTGAAAGTCCTTGAGTTTTTGGCTGGAGAGGAATGCGTTGCTTGGCTGCAAAAGTCAAGTCAATAAAGCAACTGCATGCTCCGGAGTCAATAATTTTTTATTTTTTTTTATTTCATAATCTTTATTTATTTTCTTCAGTATTTTACAGAAAAAAAACATTCTTTATAAAAAATATATCCAGTTATTTCACCCTAACAAGTAAAACGTTTCTGCATAACAGGGTAGGCCTTTAAAAAACACTCTTATCCATGAAGTATCATTAATTCTTCTACTATCAATCCACTTTTCCTCTCACTGCTTAGATGTTCTTCCTTCTTTTTTCCCTTCTTTACCATTCCCTTCTTCCAACCTCCCTTCTCCCCCTCCCCTATCTTCCCAATCCCTCATACTGGGTATCTCAGCCTATCCAGCCAGGGTTTCCACATCTTTTTAAATTCTTTAAAGTTTCCTCTCCTTAGATATATTACCTTTTCCTTCCATATTGTTTCTGTAATTGCCAGCCACCAGTCTGCTACTGGAGGGGTTTTTTTTGCTTGCCACCTCTGCGCTATCAATTTTCTTGCTTGAAACATACACCTCAATACTGCTTTATTTATACATGCTGATCCTCCTATTCCTTCGTCCAGACCCAACACACATACTCTGGGGTCCCCCTCGACCGCCACTCTAAATATTTCATTCAAAATGGTAACAATCTCTGACCAGTAGCGAAACAGTTTTGGGCATCGCCAGAACATGTGTGTCAGGTCCCCCAGACTCCTGTCATCTAGGGCATTCATCATCCGCTCTACGTCCAAAGCTAAACAATCTCTTTGGTTTATAATATGATCTATGTAGCAGCATCAAATGTGACATCTTCTGGGCAGGCGAGACTGAGATTGAGTGCCCACCCTCCAATATCTTCATCCACTGCTCATCCGTAAATGTTCCGAATTCCTCCTCCCATTTCCTTATACATTTAAACCTTTCTGGACTTACTATACTTCCTTCACATATAAGTGGGTGAACATCTGCTATAAATCCTCTTGCCCTTTCTTGGGAGTTTAATCTGCAATAGATAGGGGAATTGCTCCAAACTGGTCCCTGCTTATTAAATTGTTTCCCTAACGCGTGTCTAATTTGAAGGTATTTATAAAATGATTGTTTTGGTATATCAAATTCCGATCTTAATGCGTTAAATGTTTTTGATATATTTCCTGTGTATAACTGGGCCAGCTTGTCTATCCCCTTTATTTCCCAGTCTTTATATCCCCCTATCTTTTCCATTTCCTGCAAGTTCCGGTTATTCCACAAAGGGGCGTATTTGGTTAAGCCTCCCAGACCTTTAATCGCCTTTATTGCCTTCCACACTTTTAACGCTAATTTTATTGTAGGTGTTCTTTGGGGGAATGAGTTTACCTCGAGAGCTTCTACCATAGTCTTGTGGGGTGTCCCTATTAGCATTAGAGCCTTGTTTGTTCCACCACCTATCTCTTTACTCATTCCCAGATGCTGCAATTGGGCAGCTAGGAAGTAGCTCCTTGGGTGTGGTACTGCCATTCCTCCTTTTCTTGTTGGTGATTGCAGGGTTTGTAAGGCAATCCTCTACACTCCTCCTCTCCATATGAGTTCTCGAAATAGTACCTTTATTTTCCTGAACCATTTTATATCTACCCATATCGGGGAGTTATGTAGCACATACAATAACTGCGGCATCCATAACATTTTAATCAGATTACATCTCCCTGCAATTGATAATGGGAGTCTCTTCCAGATTTCAATTTTGTTTTTAAATTTAGCTATTAATGGGGCAACATTATCACTTATATATTTATTGGGATCTCTTTGTATATGTATCCAGGGCCGCTGATAGAAATCATGGGGCCACGTACAGCCTTCCTGATGGGGCCCCCCTCAGCTCCTCCCTGGCCCCGCCCCTGGTCCCTCCTTCAGCCCCACCCCTGACCCCACCCATTGCCCCTCCCAGACCCCGCCTTGAAACAAAGTGTAGGTTTGTCTACAAGTGATATTTGTTTTTCTCCAGCCAGTTATAGGTTTGATTATCCAAAAGAAATACTGTTTTCAGATGAGAACATACCTCTTTAATATTTATATGTAATACAAACCATTAATGAATAAATAAAATGGTATTTTTGGTATTATTGCAGAGTATTGTCAGGGTATGTATTGCAGAGTATTGTCAGGGTATGTATTGCAGAGTATTGTCAGGGTATGTATTGCAGAGTATTGTCGGGGTATTTATTGCAGAGTATTGTCAGGGTAAGTATTGCAGAGTATTGTCAGGGTATTTATTGCAGAGTATTGTCAGGGTATTTATTGCAGAGTATTGTCAGGGTAAGTATTGCAGAGTATTGTCAGGGTATGTATTGCAGAGTATTGTCAGGGTATGTATTGCAGAGTATTGTCAGGGTAAGTATTGCAGAGTATTGTCAGGGTAAGTATTGCAGAGTATTGTCAGGGTAAGTATTGCAGAGTATTGTCAGGGTAAGTATTGCAGAGTATTGTCAGGGTATTTATTGCAGAGTATTGGCAGAGTATTGGCAGGGTATGTATTGCAGAGTAGTAGTAGATGTTGAACTTCAAGCCCCCCCCCCCCCCCAAGCAAGCATACACCTCACCTGTGTAATTGTTTGCTCAGCTGCCTTGGCCCCAGCAGAGATCACTTTCTCCCTCTTCCTGAGTGTCCACAATAGCTCGATCGCCCGGCCCCTGCTCTCTCTGCTCCTCTCACTCTGCTACTTCTTCTCACGCGGGGAGAGAGAGAGAGAGGAATATCACTCCGCAACACCATAGGATATGCTGGCCGGGACTTGTGCGGTGTGCGGAGCATGAGGAGCGGGCGCAGAAGACGTATTCTTCCACGCCCGAAATACAACAAATAGTCCCTCCCCTCCCTGCAGCCGCATACAGAACAGATTAAGCACATCTGTAAAAAAAAAAAAAACGTTACCGAGCGGCTGGGGGTGCGGACGATGATCGGTGGAGGAGAATCTTATTTTTTTTTCATTAAAAATTTACTTTGCAGTTCAGGTTGCCCGGGCCCCCCTGCTGGTCAGGCCCGGTACAGCAGGGCCAGTTGTACTGGCCTATCAGCGGCCCTGTATGTATCCCTAAGTATTTTATTCATTCCACTACTTCCATCTGCGGCACTGCCGCTGGTCTTTGGCTCCTCAATTTATCCACTGGCATAAGGGCTGATTTTTCCCAGTTTATAACCAATCCCGAAAACCTACCAAAATCTATAATGACTTTCATCCCCTACCTGAGGGACTGCTCTGTGTCCCCCAAGAAGAGGAGAATATCATCCGCATACAACGCGATCCTCTCTTCCCTCATCCTCCTTTGGAAGCCAACCATATTCGTATTGCATCCAATTGCAATGGCTAGTTCCATGCAATGGCTGGTTCCATCGCCAGGGCGAAGATCAGGGGCGACAAAGGGCACCCCTGTCTTGTCCCCCTCTCTAAAAAGATCTTATCTAAGTACTCATTATTAACCCTGATTCTGGCACTAGGGCCATTATACAGAGTTTTTACCCACGCAATGAGCGTGGGACCAAATCCAAATTCGCCCAGTACACGCCAGATATATCTCCATTCTAAACTGTCGAAGGCTTTGACCACATCCAAAGCCATGATTGGCTTTTTGCCTTCGTTTTCTGTTGGTACCTGCAGATTAAGATATAATCTTCTTATGTTCATACTTGTGGACCTACCCGGGATAAATCCCGTTTGATCGGGATGTATCAATCTGGAGATGATTTTATTCAATCTGACTGCTAGTACTTTGGCTAATATTTTAGCATCCGCACAAAGGAGGTAAATGGGTTGATAAGATTGGGTTTCCAACGGATCCTTCCCTTCTTTATGCAAAACTATTATCATTGCTTCGGTCATTGAGGTGGGCAATCTCCCCTCCTCCTTTGCCCAATTTAATACTTTGAGAAGCTCTGGCAGCAATATTTTACCATAATATTCATAGGTTTCCACAGGAAGACCATCTGGTCCTGGGGATTTCTGATTAACCATTTCGGACACTGCAAATTGAATTTCCTCTAACGTTAATGGGGCTTCCATTGTCTCCCTCTCCTCCTTGGTGAGGGACGGTATTTTGATGTTCACGAAAAATATATCCATGTCCTCATCGCCCGTCACCCCTTGTGATCTGTACAGTTTTGCATAATATGCCCTGAAGGTATCTGTAATCACTGAACCCTGTGTTGAGATTTCTCCCTTCTCTGTCCTGATCACAGGGACGGTGGATGGCGAGGAGTTAGTTCTTACTATCTGTGCCAGCATCCTCCCTACTTTTTCCCCCTCCCCATACTCCACTTGTTTCTGAAACAATCTTTTATTCTCTATTTTCCTAATAATCACTGCCTTATATTCCTGTTGTTTTTCTAACCATATTTTTTGTTTCTCTGGGGTGGGGTTTTCTACAAAAGCTCTTTCTACTACCGCTAGCTCCGTTTTAACTCTGTTCTCCCATTCACTGGATGTCTTCCTAATTTTCACTACTTGTTGGATAAGGATACCCCTGAGGTAGGCCTTTAATGCATCCCATATCACTCCTCTTTCTGCAGACTCATTATTAAACTTTATAAACTCTGCTAGTTTAGATAGCACCTTATCAGGGTCTCCAATTATCTCGAACCATACTGGATTCATTTTCCATACTCTTGGGGGTCTTGTCCCCCCTAAATTTACCGATACTGTCACTAGTGAGTGATCTGACACCCCCCTGGGTTGGTAGTCTATTTCCCTTACTACAGGGCTTGCCTCCTCATTCCCAAGAACTAAAACTATTCTTGAGAGTGAGGAGTAGGAGCTTGAAAAACATGAATATTGTAGCAGATCCGGATTCCGCACTCTCCACATATCAAACAGTCCCCCCTCCTGCAGAAACCGGGACAACCGGAGCTCAACCTCCGTCTGCATATATATTCCTGATGGAAACCTATCTGACACCCCCCTGGGTTGGTAGTCTATTTCCCTTACTACAGGGCTTGCCTCCTCATTCCCAAGAACTAAAACTATTCTTGAGAGTGAGGAGTAGGAGCTTGAAAAACATGAATATTGTAGCAGATCCGGATTCCGCACTCTCCACATATCAAACAGTCCCCCCTCCTGCAGAAACCGGGACAACCGGAGCTCAACCTCCGTCTGCATATATATTCCTGATGGAAACCTATCCTGGCTTTTATTAATGACCTCATTAAAATCCCCCATTACTATAACTGGCATCCCTGATTTATCCGCTATGAATTTCATTAAACAATATTGAACTTCCAATTTAAATGGCGGAGGAATATAAATGTTTGCAAAAACATACTCCTGATTCTCAATTACACAGTATAAAAAAACAAATCGCCCCTCTTTATCTATGCTGATCTGCCGACAGGAAAACGCCACCTCTCTCCTTACCAACACAGCCACACCCCTTCAATAGGAGGTGTAAACTGAGTGGAACTGAGCTTGAAATTTCCTGCTTTGACTTTTTAATTTGGTATCTTCAGTTAGATGCGTCTCCTGTAGGCAGATCAGCCCTGCATCGCATTTTTCAAGGGCGTCAAACACCGCTGCTCTTTTAACAGGAGCCCCTAGCCCTCGGACATTCCAAGAGCCAAAATTCAAAGCTCTAGACTGCATAATTCAAAAAGGAAGAAAAAAAAGGGAGGGGAAGAAGAAAGAAAAAAACACAGAAGGTTGGAATTAGAGTTCCTTGGCACAGAGCAAAAATTATCCCTGCATCTCCACCGGCAGACCATGGCGGAAAAGGGGGCGTAGGGAGAAAGAAGAGACCCCACTGAATAAAAGACTTGATAAGTTTAAACATCCCTTTATACATCATAATGTCATCCTTTCCTAATCTTCGCTTCTGAGTACAAAATATAAACTTTACATCTATACATGCTTTCAACCCTTGTTTACTCATTAATTTTAATTTATCATCTATTACTGTGCAAGCTTCAACATTTTCCTGTGCTTTGTATACCCCAGTGTTCCTTAATCCCTCCCCCCTCCCCCTTTGTACCAATCTAGGTTACCCCTAGGGGCTTTTTCTGTGACCGCTACACTCCCACCCAACCCACACCATCTTGCCCCCCCCTCCCCTCTTTCTCTTGTGCTTTCATCCCAACCCCCCTCCCCCTTTATACTCAACAACATCCCGTTTTGACCCTCCCTTCTTCTCATTCATAAATTCCTATTATACTGTGTACCACTCACAACACCCCAACTCAGCATATTATACTAGTTTTTCAAATACAGTGCACCCGATGCACCCCCCCCTGTGCGTGTACTTTCCCCCCCCCATAAGAAATGTAGGGGGCGGTGAGAAGAAAAAAGGGAAAAAAAAATAACCAAAAAGAAGGGAAGAGAACCACATATATGGAAAAACATCACTTCCTCAGTAACTGGTCCCCCTTCTCCTGCACCCAGGCCGCTACACTTGCCGGGGTATCAAAAAATAAGGTCTCTCCCAGTGCTACTACCCGTAACTGGGCCAGATAGAGCAAAGCGTATGTAATGTCCAGTTTCTGGAGTCTGCGCTTGATCTCAATAAATTCCGCTCTGCGCTTCTGCAGATCTGGTGAGAAGTCAGAATAAAACAAAATTTTTGCACCATTGTAAGTAATACTTCCCATCTCCCTTTTTTTACAGAGTAAAACAACTTTATCTCGATAATTCAAAAATGTCAGTAGCACAGATCTAGGCTGGCAGAATTCTAAGCGGGACTCTATGTGCCCTTTCTATTGCAAATTGTTGGGAAAAAGTCTCTCTACCAAACACTTCAGTAAACCATCTTTCCAAAAACTCGATTGGATCAGAGCCTTCACATTTCTCCGGGAGGCCTACCAGTCTTATATTGTCCCTTCGGAGCCTGTTTTCCATTTCGTCCAGTTTCCCTTCAAATTTTCCCATCTGTATTTTTAGATCTTTAACCTCTTGGTTCAGTGGGTACACCTCATCTTCAATCTGACAAATTCTCCCTTTTGCTGCTGTTATTCTATCAACCGTCATCTGAAGTTCCTGCCGCATCAGGGCCAGCTCCTCTTTAATACTTTTTGTTTGATCGCATAGCTCTACCAGTGACTGTTTACAAATATTAACTGCCCCCAAGACCTCCTTCAGCGTTGGTTCTCCTTCTCTATCTGTTGAGGACACCTGCATAGGGGCTGTTTCAGATCTTCCAGCACCACTCATACTTTTATTATTTATGTGCTTTGCTCCCGCCTGCGTTGACTGCCCTTGGCTCTTTCTATCCATTGAAGATTTTACTTGACTCCCCTGTCCCCCCTTAGTTGGCGTATTATCGGGGGTATGAGCATATTTTTCCAGCTTAGCTGCTGCTAATATCACAGTTGTTGCAATGGGCTGGGGGCCCTTTTCCTTGTCTTTATCCTTGGCTGATCTCAGTGATTGTATCCCAACGTTTTCCTGTCCGACATGCTCCTCCCCTCTCCTCCTTGCAGACATGATTCAGTTCCACAGGTATCCCACAGGAGCTCCCTTTCCCCCTTTAGTCCTCTCCCTCCTCACTCCCTTCCAAAAAAGGAGGTGAAAAAAAAGGGGGGGGGGGTAATTTCTCCTGGGCCAAGGCTCACCGATGGGAGGGACTAATGCCGGGCTTTCATTCAATTTCAACAATTTCCAGCTACTCCACTGCTCAATAATAATCCCTTTCCTTCCTTCCTCTTCTCCCCCTCTCTCAACAACTAAGGGGGGGGGGGGAGTAGCAGCAGGATTTCAAAGTGTATGTGCGCTTTCTGTTCATGTGTCCACATATATTACACACCCAAATGGTACAGCATCCACTTAACACCACCTCACCACATCATCTTCAGCATCTCCCTTTTTTAAACTCAGAGAGCAGTGGTGGGTAGCTTAACATAAGGAAAATGTCTCTCTGAAATCTCCACTGGTGCTGTATCTGTATCTTTAATATCATTTGTGTCGTACCTGGCTGTGACTATGACACTCTCCAGTTTCTAGCACTGTAGCTCCACTCCGCACAGATTTCGCGAGACCTCGCAGCCACGGACTGAGAATCTCTCGTTCGCCCTCCACACGCTGTCAGTGGGGCTTCCTGTGCCCTCACCGCTCCGCTCTGCTGCCACACGTCTCCTCTCTCTCGCCAAGCACCGGACTCCGCCGGACTCCACAGATATTCCGCAGGTACTCCGCCAAAGCTCACGGAGACCTACTGCTTCTCCTCTGGGGAAATCAAGGGTGCCACGGGTCACACCGCCTTCGGTTTAGCTCCACATCGGCGTGCAGTGAGAGCACACACCTCTCTCACTCCTCACACATCACCACCGCCGCCATCACCATCCGGCCACGCCCCCTCAGTCAATGCAATTTCTCCCAGAGTCAATAATAGCGTTGACGGAAACTGCTTCTTTCGGCATCTGGAAAGAGAGTGGAAGGGCTAGGAGAGTTGTATTGGCAGACAAAGATAACAGGTTAACAGGCGAAATAGCTGGACACTTACACATCTTTGCAGGACAGGTATGCACATAATGGTCAGCTTCCCCACAATACAAGCATAGGTTATTTTGTCGTCGACAAAGGCATTTCTCTGATGTCAGAGATGGACACATCCATCCAAGTTGCATGGGTTCTGGAACATCAGGTGCAGGATTGACAGGAACAGGACTGGCAGGAACAGAACTGGTAGAAGCAGAGTGAACAGAAACTGGAACCCTTGGTGTCATCCATACTGTGCTGCCCCAACTGGCAGGGGCGATGCTAGGTGTCAAAAAGACCAGGGGCTTCAGCCCGAAGGCCGATAGTGGCACCGTGGGGGGACCCGGGGTGGTCGTGTCACGGGTGTTTTTGGCAGAGCGATGGGGTTATGTGGCGAGGGTAAGCTAACTTGCTGGTTGCTTACTGGCTGTCAGGAACCATGAAACAGACAGAGACAGAAGTACAATCAAATCACACTTGTTTATTAATAATACAAATATAAAGGTAAATAGAAAAAGCGTAGTCAAACATAGCCAGAGTCCAGTAGCCAGATTGGGTAGTCAGCCAGTCCAAAGTTCATACACCAGATCGGGTAATCAGCCAGTCCAGAAGTCAGGGATCCAAGGAGAGCAACCGCAAGCAGGATAAGAAGCCAGGAGGGATGTCAGCAAGACAGTCTTGAAACAAGCAGCAGGAGATGGTTCCTTGTGATGTGACCAAACATGAAGGCAATGGAGAAATGAGCTGGAAGGCTTTAAATAGGCAGGTCAGACGAGCATCATCGGGAACAGCTGGTAACTGTGGAAAGAGAAGAGCGCGGGCAATTAGCCGACAGCTGAGCGACCAGCACAGAGGAGGAAGGGCTAAGCCAGCCCTGACACTGGCTTACTAGTGCTGCCCATCAATGATGCATCAATGTATGACTCACCTACCTGACACACACTGACCTCACCCACCTGACAGTGACCTCACCTACCTGACATACATACACTGATGGACAGTAGAGACATACATACACTGAGCTCACCTACGACGAGTATTATATATACCTATGTTTAAGTCAGTATTAATCGTATGCAGGGAGCAAAAATAGAATATATGCAGGGGCATTGCGCACACATATTCCCTTTGTGCAATGCACACATTGGCAGAAGAGTAAACTTAGAATCAATAAAAAAAATATGCATACAAAAGTTCTATTTTTATTATACTTAAAACAAAGTCATCAACATCCAATACAAACAGATGCAGGTTACACACATCAATTCACTACTTAAAAGTGCAATGTACTCACTGATGTGAAATACACATCTGTTTAAATATAAACTTCCAACCAAAACTACCCATACAATGAAGCTTACACACATCAATTCACTGCCTAGAAGGGCTACTACAGGTAATTAACAACAAAACTAGCTTAATCAGTTTGTGTATAGACCATACACCTTTAGGCCTGATTCACACCTATGCATTTTTAGTGTTTTTTGCATTTTGCTGATTTGCACTACATTCCATTTACCATGGTTTCCTATGGAACACGTTCTGTAGTGCAAATCTGCAAAATGCAAAAAGCACTAAAAATTCCATAGGTGTGAACCAGGCCCAAGAGTCATAGAGGTAGCCTGGAAGGAGAAAATACACTAAACATAGCATGGCACATGCCATGTTTAGGTTATTCTCTCATTCCAGTCTACCTCAATGAACCCATGCCTTATGGGTGTCTTAGGCAATATTTAAGAGACGTGTTATAGAACACTCATTTAACACATAACGGGTTTATTAAATAAAAGCCAAACTATAGCAAAGAGCAAAATGCCGATAAAAATAGCTAATATAGAGACATTATCAAACTCGCCTTGTAGCCATGCCATAGCTTAGCAATTTTAGCTTAATCTTTGCCTTTTTGATTCTGGTTCACTATAATTTGGAGTTTAGTGAAAAAAAAAAAAAAGAGAAGTACAAGGTACTCACTGATGTGAAAAAAAATCAGTTTAAAATATTAAAGTCCAAAACTATCCATAAGCCCTTGTATACACAGTCGGACATTCCGATGGACAATGTCTGATAGGACCGTGTTGTCGGATAATCCGACAGTCTGTGGGCTCCATCGGACTGTTTCCGACGGACCAAGTTTGAGAGCTTGGCTATAAAATTTTCCGACAACATGATCCGATCACGTCAGTTCCAATCGTGTGTAGCCTAGTCCGACGGACAAGGTGCCACGCATGCTCACAATAAAATTCTGAGACGGAAGCGCTCAGTCAGGTAAAACTACCACTCGTAATCGATATAGCACATTTGTCATGCTGCAATGTTAAAAATTCTTTCATGCAGCACATTCTCTTTTTCTTTACAATGCTACAAGAATGAAGTTGTTTTGCTGCTCATATTCACACACACTTCTCCCAAACTTATTTCTTTATTCTTTTTACTCATTTCATCAATACAATATTTTAATTTGTCACATCTCCCCAATATTTTTTATTTATTTTTTTATAATTTTGTGGTTGGTTTTTTTTTGGTGTGTTTTGTGTGTCAACTTACCACAACACCATTATTATCTTTTTAATTTATTGTTTTCTTTTTTAATCTACAGGAGGTTGTTTGGTGTTGGTGCCCCTTGTTATTCATTTGACTTTGTATTTTTGAAATGTACCTGCCTACTCACAAATAAACTGTCCTTTTTGAAGTAAAACACATAGGCAAGTATTTCTTCAACCAAAAAAAACTTTATTTAGGTGTCCGTAACAAATAAACAGGAAGGCAACGCTGGAGAAACTGGTCAATTTGGTGAAGCCTTTGGCCCCCCAGGGCAGACATGAACTAATTTGAAAATGCAAAATTGGTGGCCTGAGGAGTACATATCTCAGGGAGAACAGTCTGGTCCAGAAGTCCAAGAGATCAGGAAGAACAGATGACATCTATATCCCTAGGCTGTGGTCCTACAAGAGGATGCATCTTCTGTCAGACCAGACTGAACCCAGGCCATCACTCTCTGGTCTTCCTTTGACACTTCCCTCCAGGCTTCCTTCCAGGCTGTGGCTCGGCTCCTGTAGTTGTGGCAGGAGGAGGAGGAGGGCGATGGTCGACCTCCCGGCTGCCACTTGCCACAGCCTCCTCCCAGCTGAGGTCTTCCTGTGTGTGAAAATGGGACATAGTTTTAGTTTTTGGTCATCAATAGGGATGAGCTTCGTGTTTGAGTCGAACATACATTCGACTCGAACATCGGCTGTTTGCCCGTTCAGCGAATCCTGAACGTTATGGGCCGTTCGCGCCAAATTCGTGTGGCGCTCACGGCCCACAATGCACTGCCCCATCGCAGTGCATTGCTGGCTCATGATTGGCCAAGCATGCACTGTGACCCCGCATGCTTGGCCAATCACAGCGCCGGCAGCGAGGAGAGCCATGATTGGCCAAAGGCAGGATGCCTGTGGCCAATCATAGCTCAGGCTGCGTAGTACACGCCCCACACTATATAAGGCCGCCAGCGCGGCGGCCCTGTGAAGTGTGTTGGCGTCTGAAGCAGTTAGTGGGTGTTCTGTGTACCTTCAACACAGTATACACCGATCGTTTTCGGCCAATTTTTTCGTTCTTGCTCTTCTGTAGTGGTTGTTGTCTGCGTGCCCTGACCGCAGTATACACCGCTATATTCACCTATATATCTAGCGATATATCTATCTTTTATAATAGAGCTTGCAGTCAGTGTTAGGAGATGTGCGTGCTGTCTGCGTGCTCTGAACCCAGTATACACCGCTATATCCACCTATCTAGCTAAATATCTTGCTCGTTTTAAATAGAGCTTTCAGTCAGTGTTAGGAGATTGTGCATGCTGTCTGCCTGCTCTGAACGCAGTATACACCGCTATATCCACCTATATAGCTAAATATCTTGCTCGTTTTAAATAGAGCTGTCAGTCAGTGTTAGGAGATTGTGCGTGCTGTCTGCGTGCTCTGAACTCAGTATACACCGCTATATCCTCCTATATAGCTAAATATCTTGCTCGTTTTAAATAGAGCTTTCAGTCAGTGTTAGGAGATTGTGCGTGCTGTCTGCGTGCTCTGAACGCAGTATACACCGCTATATCCACCTATATAGCTAAATATCTTGCTCGTTTTAAATAGAGCTGTCAGTCAGTGTTAGGAGATTGTGCGTGCTGTCTGTGTGCTCTGAACTGTCCTGAGAGTGTGAGAGCTTCCAGAGAGTTGGAGGAGGAGAGGGAGCTGATGGTGTCAGCCAGCCCAGGTCTGGGGCCCTCTTCCCGGCCTGGGCCCACGGTTCATCCCCCTGGAGTGAAAGACCTCTCCAGGGAGGAGAGATTGTTCCTGCAGACACAGTTTGAACTACTGGACTGGACCCGGGCCCAGCCGGGAGAGGACTAGGATTAAAGTCCTTATACAGAAGGCCACGTTGGCCTACGTGCTGAAATCCGAGAGACTAGCGGACCTGCGGAATCGCAGAGACCGCTCAGCCAGTAGCAGAAGGGGGGAATACCGGGAGGCCATTGAAGGCCTGAAGCATGAATGCAGAGACCTATGGCGGTTGCTGGGCGGTCTCTGCGAACGCTGTGTCGGTGAGAGGGGTTTCCTCTCTGAGGTAAAGAAAGAACTCCTGAGGGCAAGCCAGAAAGGATCCCAGGCGGCCAAGAGAAAGAGCTCTTCCCAGAAAGTGTTGTCGGGATCGGAGGAGAAGCTACAAACCTCGGTGGAGGAAGCAGCCTCAATGGGTGAGGAAGACCAGCGCCCCGAGGTGGAGACCAGCCGGGTGAGCGTGGCCCCCGGAGCCGTAAGTGTGGAGGGTCCCCAGATCCCTGTTGTCTCACCTTCTCAGCCAGAGGCCGTGGAGCAGATAGATCTGGGTAGGGTACCTCATGATGCACAGGGAAGCTCCGGGGGAGAGGCAAGTCGGATGGAACAGCATGGAAGGAAGCTGGTGGTGGTCCTTGCTAGAGGCCACCCGGAGGGACCTGTGAAGATCGGCGGCCGGAGGTTGGTGGACAGTGATGCTGTGCGGGCCCCCCAGTGGCCCCGGTCGAGCCCGCAGCATCTGGGACAGTGCGAGGGGTGCCGGCCGTAATGGCGGCCCCCACCGCGGCCACATGTGGTGAGGGGGAGGTGCTGGCAAGCACGGACCATGTTCGGGAAAAACATCTTGGACAAACATGCTCTGCAGACACCAGGGAGGGTGAGGGCGGGGAGATGGATGTGTCACTTCCTGTTTCCGGGGGTGCGGTCGGAAGTGACCTCCGTGAACTGGAAGTACCACTTGCGGTGACCCCGGAGGTTGTGAAAAAATGTACTGAGGAGGTGGGGACACCCCGGGCCTCGGTGACCAAGTCTCCTGCTCCTCTGGGTCAGGTAGAGGCTCCTCTGGTGGCTACTGCCATGGGTACCCCTGAATCCTCCAGTGGAGCTTTACCCGGTGGACAGACAAGTTGGGGGGAGTCCCCTATGGGGGAACTAAGGGGGGAGTGCCCAGCCCTGGATTTCATCAGGGAGCTGGAGGGGTCCCAACAGCAGGAGCAGGATATGGCACAGGGGATGGAAGTGGGTTCTTCTCAAGCCCCTGCTGCTGTGGGGGGTGTGGCTACGTCCCCATCTACGGTGGTGGTTGAGAACAAGTCACCTGTTGGGGGGGATAGAGGGTGGGAGTTGGGGTGTGTGTGCTGCTCCGTCAGAGCCCATGGGCTCGTCTCAGCAGGGGTCTGGCCCTTCCCCCACAGTCCCGAATCCCATCTTGGGCACGCAGGAAGAGGCAAACCTCTTAGGTGCCCTGAAAGCTGGGCGCTCATTTGCCCAGGTGGCAGGTTCCTCTGTTCAGGGCCCCCCCTGAGGAACAGCTCCAGGGGGCACAGGCGTGGTCAAGGGGTACGGGGGGTCCGGAGAGGCGCAGGCGGAATGTGGTGCAGCTCAGGTGGGAGGGAACGGCCGCGTGTCCCAGTAGGGGTCAAGTAATTGACTACCGTCTAGGATTACGCTTCAAGGTTTCTGACTTGTTTGCGGTCATACATCCTGCGAACAGCAAGGAGTTCGATGTGAGCTTCGTCTCCGTGATCTCTATGGAACTTTTCCTGACCCTGTACGAGATTGTCAGGAAGTCAGATCCATGGAAAGGTTTCCGTGTAGTACCTCTCTCGAGGCAGGAGGAGATAAAGAACGTGACCGTCTTGGTTAGAAACGAGTCCCTTCCTCCTGAGGACATCGCAACCTGGCTGGCGCGGTATGGGCAGCTCCAGACAGGGTTGAGGAAGAATTTGAACAAGCGCGGGGTCTGGACAGGTGCTTGGTTGGTCAGGATCCGGCTCAAGCGCCACAACAACACCGTGGCGCATGTACCCGGGAGTGCGTTTATAGGGAGAGACCGGATCCTGGTCTTCTACCCTGGCCAGCCCCGTCGCTGTTTCAAATGTGGCAGTCCCACGCACCTTAGCGCGGACTGCACTATGCCTCGCTGCGTGAGGTGTAATGGTTTCGGCCACTCACCTGAGGGTTGCAACCTCTGTCGGGAAATGGGGCACCCCTTCAGTCGTTGCCCCAAAGCTTTTAGGGGGTGCCAGACTGAGGAGAGTGCTCCAGGCCCGGAGGGTGGGCGGGTCCCTAGACAAAGTGGGGGCCCCAATCCTTCTGGGTCACAGAATGAGGGCGCCCCCCTCCCTCAAAGGGTCAGACCCCCCAGGCGTGAGCAGGGGGCAGGTACTGCAGGGGTGGGTATGTCAGCAGGTTCCCCGGCCCCGTCCGGTACTGTGCCCGATGGGGTGACGGTAGGGAATCCAGCAGAGGTTCAGGATAAACCAAAAAAGCCCTCTGTCAAGAAGCATCCTCCCCCCCTCCACCAGTTCCCCAGCCCCTGCCTTCCCCCCCTTGTTTCCCCTCTCCCTGCCTCCCCTTCCCGTCCCCCGCCACCTTCCCTTTCCCCCCCTTCTTCTCCTTCCCCGTCCGCATCTCCCCCCCAGATGTACCATGTCTGCCTCCGGATCCGGCGGCCCTTCTCATGCCTCCTCCCGCCTCCACGGAGGTGGTGGGTGGTCGGCGGGTTGGCCTGGAGGGTGGTCTCCCAATGGACACCTCTGAGGTGGGTAAGGGGGTGAATAAGCACCCCAAGGAGGTGTCTAGTGGGAGGTCGGACGGTGAGAGTGGGAGAGAGCCCCCCAAGTCGGGCTGGGTTAAGAAAAAGCCAAAAAAACGGAAGAGGAAGGGCCTGGGGAAGGAGGGTGGCGAGGACCCTCAGCCCAGCACCAGTCTGGGGGCGGGTGGGGAATCCTCGCTCGCCCTCTGGAACCGTTTTGGGGTCCTATCCTCCGATTCCGAGGAGGATTAACTTGGGTTTGTAATATAGAGAGGAACGTAAACTTTAATCACTAAGGATGACGGTACCCGCTCCAATACGCCTTGCGATGATTAATGTTGCAACTGTGCGTTCTGCGGCGGCTAGGTTTTCAGCCTTTGATTTTCTCGGCCGCGTTGAAGCCGACATTTTGTTTTTGCAAGAGACCTGGCTGGCATCTGTGGCAGAGATGCACCTAGCAAAGAGGAAGTGGAGACATGGGCCCTCCCTCTGGTCTCTTGCGGCTGAGCCCTGCAGTGGTGTTGCGGTCCTTTTTAAGACCGGTTCGGTGGCTCGTCGACGAGTGATTGAATTAGAAATCATTAGGTGTTTGATTGTGGATGCAGTCGTGAGAGGGGAATTTCTCCGCCTCATAAATTTCTATGGTCCCCAGTCAAGGAGAGGGAGGAAGGACCTTCTTGTGCTGCTGAAACCATACCTGTTTACATCCCAGCAGGTGGTCTTTGGTGGTGACTTTAACCTAGTCACCAGGTCAAAGGACCGGGCAGGCACCTCAGGCCCTCTGGGATATGATAGTATCTTTTTGAATCGCATAGTGAGGGAGGCCGGGTTGGTGGATGTGCATGTTCACCACTTCCCCAACCTCACTGGTTTCACATACTCCAGAGGTAGTAGTAAGAGTAGACTAGATAGGATTTTTTTGAAGGGGGACTCGTCCTTTGCGGCTCCTGTGCTGCATGCGGTCGAGTTTTCCGATCACTGTATGGTGTCGGTCACTCTGAATGTGGCGGACACCCCTCAGAAGGGTAGGGGCCTGTGGCGACTAAATGGGTCGCTACTTCAGGACCCTGAAGTCAGGTCGACCTATGAAGATTTCTTTATGGAACAAGCTTCACTCCTTGAGAGCGGCTGCTCTCGCCAGGAATGGTGGGAAGTAGTGAAGAAGAGGTCGGAAGCAGAGGCGTAACTAGAAACCTCAGGGCCCCGATGCAAGAAATCAGGAAGGCCCCCCCCCGAAAAGCATGATTTTGATACTATATTTTTTTTCACTGTAGAACAAAGTAAAACATTTCTGTGCAGCCTGTGTCCCGAGTGAAACCTGTGTCACCAGTGCAGTGGTGGTACTGGAGGGGGGTGGCGGTGGTACTGGAGGGGGATGGTGGTCCTGGAGAGGGGTGGTGGTCCTGGAGGTGGGTGGCAGTGGTGGTACTGAAGGGGGGTGGCGGTCCTGGAGAGGGGTGGCGGTGGTACCGGAGGTGGGTGGCGGCGGTACTGGAGGGTGGGTGGTGGTACTGGAGGAGGGTGGCGATGGTACTGGAGAGGCATGGTGGTCCTGGAGAGGGGTGGCGGTGGTACTGGAGGTGGGTGGCATGGTGGTGGTACTGGAGAGGGGGTGGCGGTGGTACTGGAGGTGGGTGGTGGTGGTACTGGAGGTGGGTGGCGGTGGTGGTACTGAAGGGGGGTGGCGGTCCTGGAGAGGGGTGGCGGTGGTACCGGAGGTGGGTGGCGGTGGTACTGGAGGGTGGGTGGTGGTACTGGAGGAGGGTGGCGATGGTACTGGAGAGGTATGGTGGTCCTGGAGAGGGGTGGCGGTGGTACTGGAGGTGGGTGGCATGGTGGTAGTACTGGAGAGGGGGTGGCGTGGTACTGGAGGGGGGGTGGCAGTGGTCCTGGAGGTGGGTGGTGGTGGTACTGGAGGGGGGTGGCAGTGGTACTGGAGGGGGATGGTGGTCCTGGAGAGGGGTGGTGGTCCTGGAGGTGGGTGGCGGTGGTGGTACTGAAGGGGGGTGGCGGTCCTGGAGAGGGGTGGCGGTGGTACCGGAGGTGGGTGGCGGTGGTACTGGAGGGTGGGTGGTGGTACTGGAGGAGGGTGGTGATGGTACTGGAGAGGCATGGTGGTCCTGTAGAGGGGTGGTGGTGGTACTGGAGGTGGGTGGCATGGTGGTGGTACTGGAGAGGGGGTGGCGGTGGTACTGGAGGTGGGTGGTGGTGGTACTGGAGGTGGGTGGCGGTGGTGGTACTGAAGGGGGGTGGCGGTCCTGGAGAGGGGTGGCGGTGGTACTGGAGGGTGGGTGGTGGTACTGGAGGAGGGTGGCGATGGTACTGGAGAGGCATGGTGGTTCTGGAGAGGGGTGGCGCTGGTACTGGAGGTGGGTGGCATGGTGGTGGTACTGGAGAGGGGGTGGCGGTGGTACTGGAGGGGGGGTGGCAGTGGTCCTGGAGGTGGGTGGTGGTGGTACTGGAGAGGGGTGGTGGTGGTACTGGAAAGGGGTGGTGGTGGTCCTGGAGAGAGGTGGTGGTGGTACTGAAGGTGGATGGCACGGTGGTGGTGGTGGTACTGGAGGAGGGGTGGCGGTGGTACTGGACATCAGGGTTCACAGAGGGCCCCCTTGCTTCAGGATCCCCAGATACCCCCCTTACATCAGGGTCCCCAGAGAGCCCCCCTTACTTTAGGGTCCCTAGACAGTCACCCCCCCCTTAAAGAGGTTTCTCTGTACCTTGCTGGACTCCAATGTGCACCTTGGCCCCCAGCAGATCTCTGTAACTCTGTAACCCCCCCCCCCCCCGCACCTGGGGGGAGGCAACGATCAGCAGCTCTATGGATGTTGATGGGCGGCGGGATCTTCCTGAGTCTCTGCACACACTGGAGAGGGGTCAGCACGGCTGTGAGTGGAGAGCGTGTCTGTCATTTAACAGCAGCGCAGAGACACCGGGACTGACGTTTAATTTTCCCTCGTTCTCTCTCCCAGGGAACACAAAACACAGATCGATCTGCTCCCCCTTCGGCCCCCCCTCCCCTCCTCTCTCCTGTGTTCTCCGCGGGCATTCAGGTGCGAAGCTAACAAGCTCACATTTCCCGTGGAGAACACAGGAGAGAAGAGGGGAGGGGGGGCCGAAGGGGGAGCAGATCAGCTGTGTGTTTTGTGTTCCCTGGGAGAGAGAACGAGGGAAAATTAAACGTCAGTCCCGGTGTCTCTGCGCTGCTGTTAAATGACAGACACGCTCTCCACTCACAGCCCCGTGGATAGCAACCACGCCGCCCCCCCCCCCCCCACAGTGATGGAATTCCAGGGCCCAGTCGCAACTGCGACTGTTGCGATCCTGCTAATTCCGCCACTGCTCGCCATCTGTTGCCCCACCCAACCCCTACCATGCCCAGCCCCTAATTCCGCCCCCAAACACGCCCTCATAATGTATCTCATGAAATTACAATGTTTTATGCAGGCAATCCCACCAACACCCTCCCTCCAGTAACACTGCCCTCCAGTACCACCACTGCATTGGGGACACAGGCTGAACTGAGGACACAGCTTGAATTGGTGACACAGGCTGCACCAATTCAAGCTGTGTCCCCAATGCAGCCTGTTTCCCCAGTGCAGTCGGTATCACCAATTCAAGCTGTTTCCCCAGTGTGGCCAGTGTCCCCAGTGTGACCAGTGTCCCCAGTGAGGCCTGTGTCCCCAGTGCAGCCGGTCTCACCAATGCAGCCGGGCTCACCAATGCAGCCGGTCTCACCACTGCAAGCTGTGTCCCCAGTGCGGCCAGTGTCCCCAGTGCGGCCAGTGTCCCCAGTGAGGCCAGTGTCCCCAGTGAGGCCAGTGTTCCCAATTCAAGCTGTGTCCCCAATGCAGCCTGTTTCCCCAGTGCAGCCTGTGTCACCAATTTCAGCTGTGTCCCCAGTGCGGCCGGTGTCACCAATGCAGCCGGTCTCACCAATACAAGCGGTGTCCCCAATGCAGCCGGTTTCACCAATGCAGCCGGTCTCACCAATGCAGCCGGTGTCCCCAGTGCAGCCTGTGTCCCCAGTGCAGCCTGTGTGCCCAGTGCAGCCTGTGTCCCCAATGCACCCTGTGACCCCAATGCACCCTGTGTCCCCAGTGAGGCCTGTGTCCCCAGTGCAGCCGATCTCACCAATGCAAGCTGTGTCCCCAGTGCAGCCGGTGTCCCCAGTGCAGCCGGTGTCCCCAGTGCAGCCGGTGTCACCAATTCAAGCTGTGTCCCCAATGCAGCCTGTTTCCCCAGTGCATCCTGTGTCACCAATTTAAGCTGTGTCCCCAGTTCAGCCTGTGTCCCCAATGCAGTGGTGGTACTGGAGGGGGGGTGGTGGCACAGTCTGGAGGGGGGGTGGTGGTAGCAGCACTGGAGGGGGGGTGGTGGTGTCACTAGAGGGGGGTGGTGGTGGCACTAGAGGGGGGTGGTAGTGGCACAGTCTGGAGGGGTGGTGGAAGCATTAGAGGGGGGTGGTGGTGGCACTGGAGGGGTGATGGCACAGTCCGGGGGGGTGGTGGCACAGTCTGGAGGGGTGGTGGTGGCAGTCTGGAGGGGGGGTGGGCTGGTGGTACTGGAGGGGGGGTGGTGGCACTGGAGGGGGGATGGTGGCATTGGAGGGAGGGGTGGCATTGGAGGGAGGGGTGGTGGCAGTCTGGAGGGGTGGTGGTGGTGGCACAGGCTGGAGGGGTGGTGGCACAGTCTGGAGGGGGGGTGGCACTGGAGGGGGGGTGGAGGGCTGGTGGCACTGGAGGGCGGGTGGTGGCACTGGAGGGGTGGTGGCACAGTCTGGAGGGGTGGTGGTGGCACTGGAGGGGGGTGGTGGCACAGTCTGGAGGGGTGGTGGTGGCACTGGAGGGGGGGTGGTGGGCTAGTGGCACTCGAGGGGTGGTGGTGGCACTAGAAGGGGCTGGTGGCACAGTCTGGAGGGGTGGTGGAGGCACTAGAGGGGGGGTGGTGGTGGCACTGGCACAGTCCGGGGGGTGGTGGCACAGTCTGGAGGGGTGGTGGTGGCAGTCTGGAGGGGGGGTGGTGGACTGGTGGTACTGGAGGGGGGGGGTGGCACTGGAGGGGGGTGGTGGCACAGTCTGGAGGGGTGGTGGTGGCACTGGAGGGGGGGTGGTGGGCTAGTGGCACTCGAGGGGTGGTGGTGGCACTAGAAGGGGCTGGTGGCACAGTCTGGAGGGGTGGTGGAGGCACTAGAGGGGGGGTGGTGGTGGCACTGGCACAGTCCGGGGGGTGGTGGCACAGTCTGGAGGGGTGGTGGTGGCAGTCTGGAGGGGGGGTGATGGACTGGTGGTACTGGAGGGGGGGGTGGTGGCACTGGAGGGGGGATGGTGGCATTGGAGGGAGGGGTGGCACTGGAGGGCGGTGGTGGCAGTCTGGAGGGGGGGTGGTGGAACAGTCTGGAGGGGGGGTGGTGGAACAGTCTGGAGGGGGGTGGTGGTGGCACAGTCTGGAGGAGTGGTGGTGGTGGCACAGTCTGGAGGAGTGGTGGTGGTGGCACAGTCTGGAGGGGGGGTGGTGGTGGCACAGTCTGGAGGGGGGATGGTGGCATTGGAGGGAGGGGTGGCGGCAGTCTGGAGGGGTGGTGGTGGTGGCACAGTCTGGAGGGGTGGTGGTGGCACAGTCTGGAGGGGTGGTGGTGGCACAGTCTGGAGGGGTCTGGAGGGGTGGTGGCACAGTCTGGAGGGGTGGTGGTGGCACTGGAGGGGGGGTGGTGGGCTAGTGGCACTCGAGGGGTGGTGGTGGCACTAGAGGGGGGTGGTGGCACAGTCTGGAGGGGTGGTGGAGGCACTAGAGGGGGGGTGGTGGTGGCACTAGAGGAGTGATGGCACAGTCCGGGGGGTGGTGGCACAGTCTGGAGGGGTGGTGGTGGCAGTCTGGAGGGGGGGTGGTGGGCTGGTGGTACTGGAGGGGGGGTGGTGGCACTGGAGGGGGGATGGTGGCATTGGAGGGAGGGGTGGCACTGGAGGGGGGGTGGTGGAACAGTCTGGAGGGGTGATGGTGGACCAGTCTGGTGGGGGGGTGGTGGTGGCACAGTCTGGAGGGGGGGTGGTGGTGGCACAGTCTGGAGGGGGGGTGGAGGGCTGGTGGCACTGGAGGGGTGGTGGCACAGTCTGGAGGGGTGGTGGCGGCACTGGAGGGGGGTGGTGGGCTAGTGGCACTCGAGGGGTGGTGGTGGCACAGTCTGGAGGGGGGGTGGTGGTACTGGAGGGAGGTGGGGGTAGCGGCACTGGAGGGGGGTGGTGGTGGCACTGGAGGGGGGGTGGCACAGTCTGGAGGGGTGGTGGTGGGCTGGTGGCACTATGGTGGCACTGGAGGGGTGGTGGTGGCATTGGAGGGAGGGGTGGCACTGGAGGGAGGTGGTGGCACAGTCTGGAGGGGCGGTGGTGGCAGTCTGGAGGGGAAGTGGTGGAACAGTCTGGAGGGGGCTGGGGGAACAATCTGGAGGGGTGGTGATGGCACTGGAGGGCGGGTGGCACAGTCTGGAGGGGTGGTGGTGGCACTGGAGGGGGTTGTGGGCTGGTGGCACTGGAGGGGGTGGTGGCACTGGAGAGGGGGTGGTGGCACTGGAGGGAGGTGGTGGCACAGTCTGGAGGGGGATGGCGTGGAACAGTCTGGAGGGGGATGGCGTGGAACAGTCTGGAGGGGGATGGCGTGGAACAGTCTGGAGGGGGATGGCGTGGAACAGTCTGGGGGGGGATGGCGTGGAACAGTCTGGGGGGGGATGGGGTGGAATAGTCTGGGGGGGGATGGGGTGGAATAGTCTGGGGGGGGATGGGGTGGAACAGTCTAGGGGGGGGATGGGGTGGAACAGTCTAGGGTGGGGGATGGGGTGGAACAGTCTGGGGGGGTGTGGTAGAACAGTCTGGAGGGGGGGTGGTGGTGGCACTGGAGGGGGGTGGTGGGCTAGTGGCACTCGAGGGGTGGTGGTGGCACAGTCTGGAGGGGGGGTGGTGGCACTGGAGGAAGGTGGGGGTAGCGGCACTGGAGGGGGGTGGTGGTGGCACTGGAGGGGGGGTGGCACAGTCTGGAGGGGTGGTGGTGGGCTGGTGGCACTATGGTGGCACTGGAGGGGTGGTGGTGTCATTGGAGGGAGGGGTGGCACTGGAGGGAGGTGGTGGCACAGTCTGGAGGGGCGGTGGTGGCAGTCTGGAGGGGAAGTGGTGGAACAGTCTGGAGGGGGGTGGTGGAACAATCTGGAGGGGTGGTGATGGCACTGGAGGGCGGGTGGCACAGTCTGGAGGGGTGGTGGTGGCACTGGAGGGGGTTGTGGGCTGGTGGCACTGGAGAGGGGGTGGTGGCACTGGAGGGGTGGTGGTGGCACTGGAGGGAGGTGGTGGCACAGTCTGGAGGGGGATGGCGTGGAACAGTCTGGAGGGGGATGGGGTGGAACAGTCTGGAGGGGGATGGGGTGGTACAGTCTGGGGGGGGGGGATGGGGTGGAACAGTCTGGGGGGGGGGTGGGGTGGAACAGTCTGGGGGGGGGGATGGGGTGGAACAGTCTGGGGGGGGGATGGGGTGGAATGGGGTGGAACAGTCTGGGGGGGGGATGGGGTGGAATGGGGTGGAACAGTCTGGGGGGGATGGGGTGGAACAGTCTGGGGGGGGGGATGGGGTGGAATAGTCTGGGGGGGGATGGGGTGGAACAGTCTGGGGGGGATGGGGTGGAATAGTCTGGGGGGGGATGGGGTGGAACAGTCTGGGGGGGGTATGGGGTGGAACAGTCTGGGGGGAATGGGGTGGAACAGTCTGGGGGGGATGGGGTGGAACAGTCTGGGGGGGGTGGGGTGGAACAGTCTGGGGGGGGTGGGGTGGAATAGTCGGGGGGGATGGGGTGGAACAGTCTGGGGGGATGGGGTGGAACAGTCTGGGGGGGGTGGGGTGGACAGCCTTGCTTCAGAGAGCGCCTTCACTGAATTGGCTGAAGTTTTTTGTGTGTCCGCCCCGCCTCCCTTACAGTCGCTCTGGATAGGCGGGGGCGGAGCCAACCGAGCACTTCTCTCACGCTGGTGCAGGAAGCCCCCCCCCCTCACCACGGCATGAACCCGACAAGGCGATAATGAATAACACCACACACACACACACCCGGCCGGACAGTCAGGCGGGCCCCTCGGGCGGCGGGCGGAAGGCGGCGGGCGGGCTGCCAGTGGGCCCCCTGAAGTGGCAGAGAATTACAGGGCCCAGTCGCACTTGCGACTGTTGCGACCCTGATAATTCCGCCACTGGTCGGAAGGCTTCTTCCGTGAAGTCTCTGGTCGTCGGGCAGCTTCCTGGTTCCAGGCCTACCAGAAGTTGCGCAGGCGGCTTGACCGCTTGGTTTCTGATGGTGGCCCTCAGGACCAGATTTCAGGTCTGAAGCTTCAGATGAAGGAGTGTCAGTATGACCGTCTCGCCTCCCTGGTTCTTGAGAGGGATTACGGGAAGTTCACCAACCCGGACCCCTACAAGAGCTGTGGTGACGCGGTGAGTGGGAAGGTCATACACGGACTGAGGGATCCCTCGGGTTCTTTGGCGAGGTCCAGGCCGGGAATCCTGGGGATCGCCAGAGCCCATTTTTCAGACCTCCTGAAGAAGAAGCCTTTGGACCTGGGAAAAGCCAAGAAATTTCTTGATGAGACTCCACTTGAGGTGGGGTCTGACCCCCTTGGCTCTTTGACAGAGGAGATCTCTGTGGCCAAAGTTGAACAGGCCATAGACTCTTTGTCTCTAAAGAAGTCGCCGGGACCCGATGGGTTCACTTGGCTCCTTGCCTGAGGGAGGTGTTCAGTGAGTGTTTGGCATCTGGCCTGCTTCCTCCCTCGATGAGAAGGTCGGCCTTGATCCTTCTGTCAAAGGGGAAAGATCCGTCCCTGGTGGAGAATTGGCGCCCTATCGCCCTTCTCTCCACGGATAGAAAGATCCTGGCGAAGATACTGTTTGTGCGTATGTCTGCAGTCGCGGGCAAGCTACTGTCTGTTTCCCAGCACTGCACGGTTCCTGGCCGCAGCACCTTTAGTGCTGTCCTCAACGTCCGGGAGGCTGTGGAAAGGTGCAGGGCAACGGGTGACGGGCGGTATCTGTTGGCATTAGACCAGGCGAAAGCTTTTGACCGGGTGAACCATGAGTATCTCTGGCTTCTCTTGGGGAGATACGGTCTGCCTGATCAATTCATCGATTGGCTCAGAGTTTTGTACAGGGGGGCTGAAAGATTCCCTCTTGTCAATGGTTGGGTGGGTCCTACCTTTCCGGTGGACTCTGGTGTTAGGCAGGGCTGCCCGCTGAGTCCCCTGCTCTATGTCTTTGCGGTTGACCCCTTCGTAAGGAGGCTAGACTGCGGACACCTGGGGGGGGTCCAGGCGGAGCCCTGCAGTGGCACGGATAAGGCGGTAAGGGTGGTGGCCTATGCGGACGACGCCTCCGTAGTAGTGGCTAGCCGAAAGGAGGCCAAGTTTGTGGAAACACAGATTGGAGATTACTCCGAGGCATCCGGTTCGCTGGTCAACTGGACTAAGAGTGAAGTTCACTGGTTGGGGAGGGAGGGTGAGCAGTTTGCCCTCCCGGATGTATTCCCCATGCCCCGGCCAGAAATGAGAATTCTGGGCATCCTTTTTGGCCAGGGTGACTATCCCAAACTAAATTGGGAGCGCAGGCTGGTGAGTGCCACCCAAAAGGTTAATGCCTGGAAAGGCTGGAAGCTGTCACTGAGGGAAAGGGTGAGTCTTGTCAAAACCTATTTGCTTCCCGAATTCCTCTTTGTCAGCTACGTTTGTCTTCTGCCAAGATCACTCTATGCGCGGATCTGCGGTCTGTTCTTTCTGCTTTTGTGGGGAAACAGGCTGAATCTGATAAAGAGGGAGGTCACGTACCGACAGAGGAGGCAGGGTGGGTTGGACATGATTAATCCCACGGTTTTCTTTACCGTGGTGTTTCTTAAGTTCAACCTACAATCCATTTTTCAGGACGAACCCTCCCTGTGGGAACGCTCATGTAAGAGCTGGTTTCTGGTTTTCCTGAGGGGGTGGGAGGGGGGTGGTCACCCCGGTGATCTACGGAGATCCCATGGGTACCTCCCCACCTATGTTCCAACTGCCCTAAGGGTACTGAGGCGGTGGAGGATAACGGCCCTGGAGGTGGGCTCGTTTGGTCGGCGCGAGCTGTACCAGCGGGTCATGACCTCTGACTTTTTGAGACCACTAGCCTTAAGGGATTGTCCGGACAGGGTTCTCAGGGAGGGATTAGCCCTTCTGAATTCTAAGAGAATTCCGGCCAAGTTCTGGGATCTTGCATGGAGGGCGTTCCATGGACGGCTCTATGTGAGGTCGAACTTAAAGTACCGGAGTCTTGAGGACAGGGGCTGTCCTCGTCCCGAGTGTGGAGAGGCACTGGAGACCATGGACCACTTTTTGGTTGAGTGCCCTTTCAACTTGGAGGTTCTGGGGAAGGTTGGGGATGCCATTGGCTATCCCCGTCTCCGGGCCCTTACCTATTCTGAGAGGGTGTTCGGCGACTTCATGGTCCGGAGGGGTCAGGAGTTATCGTCACTGTTTTTAGTTAGTACAGTTTGCCTTTATTACACCTGGCACGTGCGGTGCTTAGTGTCCACTAGGGGCAAGTTCCTGCCCGTGCATGAGGTGGCGGGTGATATCTTTCGGGAATTGGTGAAGGTGAGGTATCTTGAGGGAGAAAGAACGGGCAGGGAAAGGTGTGCCAGATTGTGGAGAGGCTTTTCTTTCCGGCCACCTTGATGATCCTCCCCCTTCTTTTTCCCTAGGTGGTGGGTCTGTCTGTCCTGTCCCTCACGTTTAGTTTTTTGGGCAATCTAATTTTAAAAGCATGGTAGGCACTGATGGTTTCGTTACGTTCCTGTCTTTAAAGGGTGTGTAGTGTATATAGATAGGTTGTTATTGTAGATAAACTGTTCTAATCCGAGTGACTTTTCTTTTAAGCTGGTGAAGAAAGCATGTTTTCTTTTCTATTTTATTAAGTCTGTTTAAGTTGGTTTTCCTTTCTTCTTTTCAAGAATGAGTATTTATGTCTTTGTTTTGTAAATACAACTGGCAGCAGTTTTTTTTTTTAAATAAAAACCTCCACCTATATAGCTAAATATCTTGCTCGTTTTAAATAGAGCTTTCAGTCAGTGTTAGGAGATTGTGCGTGCTGTCTGCGTGCTCTGAACGCAGTATACACAACGCTATATCCACCTTTATAGCTAAATATCTTGCTCGTTTTAAATAGAGCTTTCAGTCAGGCCGCGTACACACGGGCGGACTGTTCGCCCAACTTTGTCCGCTGAACAGTGTTTCAGCGGACAGTCCGCTCGTGTGTGGGCTTTCAGCGGACAGTTTCAGCGGACAGTCTGACGAACAAAGTTTTTCGGAATTTCCGTAAAACTGTCCGCTGAAACTTGGTTTGAGCGAACAGTCCGCCCGTGTGTAGGCTTGTTCGTCAAACTAAGTTCCGCGCATACTCAGAAAGAATTTACAGGGCAGAAGCGCTCGGTCTTGTAAAACTAGTGTTCGTATTGAAGCTAGCATATTCGTCATGCTGCTAATTTTGTGTTTTTTTTTTAATATAGCCCGTTCTTTTCTTCTTCGTAATGCAAGAAAAGTGAAGTAGCTTTGCTGCTTATATTCACACAGAGTTATACTACATGTTTTTATTCATCCTCATCCTATGATTAATCTTCCAATTCTAGCAAAAATATATTCCCAATTTATATAAAAAAAAAAAAAAAAAAAAAAACCAACCCAAAAAAAAAATAAATAAATAAATAATATATATATATATATATATATATATATATATATATATATATATATATATATATATATATATTTATTTATTTCAGAAAAAAAAAAAATCTATTACTATATATTTTTGGAACTACTATTGTTTTTTTTTTTTTTTTTTGGGTGGGGGGTTTGAAACAAGATGGACTTGCATTTTTTTGGGCCAAGCAGGACTATGCAAGTAGAGATAGATAGATAGATAGATAGATAGATAGATAGATAGATAGATAGATAGATAGATAGATAGATACCCAAACCATCATTTTAGCCTACACATGATTGCATGTTCAAAATCAGCAGAGCTTCCCCTCATTTCAAATGTTAAGCCTCAAATTTACAGCGAATGCACTTCCAAGTGCACTTGCAGTGCTTTAAAAATTGCACTTGAAGTTAGCATATTTACATGAACATGTGTTTTGTAAATAACCCCCAGAGTCTTTTGACATGTATCTGCCTACTCACAAATAAACTTTGTTTTTTTAACCCAAAATTATACAAAAATATTGATAAAAAAAAAAAAAAAAGAAAACATACAAGATTTTTTTGAAATAATAAATTTTTATTTTTCCTCAGAACCAGAAACAAAAAACAAAAGGGAGGCAACACTGGAGACAATTTTGACGTTTGTGAAGCCTTTTGTCCCCCAGGCACACATCAAGTGAGTGGACACCAAAATTCAGAACCTGCGTAGCATGTACATAGGGAGCACAACCAGGTCCTAGAATCCCAAAGACCAGGAACAGCAGCAGATGAGATCTATGTCCCCAGACTGTGGTACTACAACAGCCTGCGTCTTCTTTCAGAGCAGACTGAAGCCAGGCAGTCACCTGCGACTCTTCTGTCTAGCCTTCCCTCCACGCTTCGCTGGAGGCTGTGCCTCTGGTGGTGGAGTTGTAGTAGGAGGAGGAGGAGGAGGAGGAGGAGGAGGAGGAGGAGCAGTAGGGTCTGTTTTGTAGAGCTTCGTGGTGGGTGTGAGCTCACCCTTCAGACCCAGTTGTATGGCATCAAAGAAGATTGCCTCACACATGTTTCTTTGGGGTTTGTCCATTTCTTGGAGCTTGCTAGCCAGATAAGTGGCATAGGCCTCCTGCGGATTGGGGGGTTTGGACAAAATCTGGGTGGCTCGCTGTATCAGCACCAAGGACTCCTCCTCTGTACGGCACATCCTCCTGGGCCTTTTGCTGGCTAGGCGGAGGGGAGGGACCTGGCTCTCAGTCCTACTCCTGCTGGGCCCAGCTAGCTCCTGCGTGTGGCTGGTCCCGGCCTCCTCCTCCATACCACTGGTCCCTGCCTCCTCCTGGGTGAGCTCATCCTGTGTAAAAAAACAAAGCAATCAATAACTAAAATATGTCTATATTTAGAAATCATCAATCACTAACAATTTTACAGTTCTCACTTGCAAATACATTTGTCTTGAAATACAAAAGGCTATCATTTTGACACCATCATTTTTCCATCAGTTCATTAAGATTTGAGCCACATTTGTGTAAACTACTGTATCCTTCTATCTAATTTAATTTGTGATGAAATCCTAGATTTGGAAGCAATTCAAACATTGAACTTGACATCATTAATATTTGAGCAATCCAAACGTTAGAAACTAAAATATACCTGGCTCCAGCTGGGCGCATCAACCTCGTCCAGCAAGGAAGGGTCTGGATCTTCCAGGGATGGCTCACCTGAGGCGGAGGGAAGGGTGGAGGGACGGGTAGATGGAAGAGTCGAAAGTGACGGCCTGGCTTCTGACGTGTCATCCAGAAAACGCAGCCTGTCATAATACCACAGCCTAGGTACATAGACCTGACCTGCTGCTGATCCTGATGTTTGGGACTCTAGGATCTTTCTTTGCTCCCGCCTATACGCGCTACGCAGGTTCTGAATTTTGGCGTTCACAAAGACAGTGTCTGCCTGGGGGACTCGGGTTTTCACAAACGCCAAAACTGTCTCCAGTGTCTTCTTCCGGGCAGCACGGATTGGGTATTGGGGGTGTTTTGTATCCCACAGATTGCTGTGGGACTCCACTAGATCTATAAAGGTGGAGAGGAAGGCCTCCTCTTTAAAGGGGTCTGCAGTATACTTTTTCATTTTCTGAAAAGAAAAAAAAAAAGTCAGACCAAATGCACACTATATTGTGAGAATGTAGGCGAGACACACACTACTACACACGCTACCCCCCACACACACACACACACACTACCCCTCCCACACACACAAACACTCCCCCCCCCCCCCCCACACACACACACACACACACTACCCCTCCCACACACACAAACACTCCCCCCCCCACACACAAACACTCCCCCCCCACACACACACACACACACACACACTACCCCTCCCACACACACAAACACTCCCCCCCCACACACACACACACACACACACACACACTACCCCTCCCACACACACAAACACTCCCCCCCACACACACACACACACACACACTACCCCTCCCACACACACAAACACTCCCCCCCCACACACAAACACATCCCCCCCCCCCCACACACACACACACACACACACACACACACACACACACACTACCCCTCCCACACACACAAACACTCCCCCCCCCCCCCACACACACACACACTACCCCTCCCACACACATAAACACTCCCCCCCCCACACACACACACACACACACACACACACACACACACACATACACTACCCCTCCCACACACACAAACACTCCCCCCCCCACACACACACACACACACACACTACCCCTCCCACACACACAAACACCCCCCCCCCCCCACACACACACACACACACACACTACCCCTCCCACACACACAAACACTCCCCCCCCCCACACACACAAACACCCCCCCCCCCCACACACACACACACACACACTACCCCTCCCACACACACAAACACTCCCCCCCCCCCCCCACACACACACACACACACACACACACACACACACACACACACACACACACACACACACACACACACACACACACACACACTAGCCCCACCCCCTATACACCCATCCCCACACTACCACACAAAACACCAAGCCCACTCAACCACCAACCCACATAGAAATCAATTAAACATCAATAAGAATAAAATTCAATATGGATATCCCTAACGCAGGCTTTAAATTAACCGAAAATAAAATGATAACTATCTTACCGTCGCGTGTAGCACTCGCTGCTCCCGTTCGGACAAGCGTACGGCCTCGTGGTACCGCTTTATATACGGCGCATGCGCTCAGGCTCCGCCTGCGTCGCCCGCCCCTGACGTTCCTTGCGACCGTGTTTCCCCGCCCCTTTTACCCTCCTTCCGCTGTGGGTGTATGAGAGTGGAAAATGGCGGATGCAAGTTCAATTAGCAGCGTGAGCAGCGCGGAGGAAAGCCATGGGCCCCAAGCAAGGAGGAGATATAAGGCCACCAATATGGCGTTCGAAGAGATGGTGGAGATGGTAGCTATCCTTAAGAGGGATGATTATGATGGGGAACATGGCCCTTACCCAAAACCAAATATAAGGAAAAGCGCCATCTTGGACGAGGTGGTTACAGCCTTGGAGTCAAAATTCGGGGTACGGAGAGGAAAGGACCAGCTGCGGAAAAGATGGTCGGACATCAAGTCCAGGGAGCCGGACCAATATGACCGCATCAAAAAGGTCCTGAAAAAAAGTGAGTAAACTCCGCGTTTCTCGTGACTGTCGGACATAATCGTTTGATTTGATCATAATCGTTCGTGTAGATAGTGTATGTAAAACTGGCGGATTTGATCGTAATCGTACGTGTAGGTAGTGTATGTAAAACTGGCGGATTTGATCGTAATCGTACGTGTAGATAGTGTATGTAAAACTGGCGGATTTGATCGTAATCGTTCATGTAGATAGTGACTGGAAATCTGGCGGATTTATATTAATCGTTCGTGTAGGCGGTGTAAATCTGGCGGATTAGATCGTAATCGTTCGTGTAGGTAGTTTATGAAAATATGGCGCATATGGTTGTTCGTATATGTGGGCGTAAATAGCATGAATTTGTGTATGGTGTAAATTTATCTGGTGTTGGATTAGATTTTAATTAGTTATTTTATTTTTTTTTTCATGATAAACTGAATTGTCACGCTCAGTTTATAGGATATAAATTTTTAATAAAGTTTCATAAATTTATTCAGTGCAATGTAGACTCAATTAAAAAAATTAGATAGATAGATAGATAAAATGCTGGTTCAACATCTGGACTAGGAAACATTTATAAGTGTAGTTTGGGCCTTCATAGAATATTTTTGACATAATCACACACAGGTACTCCAGGCGTTGATTCGAGTGTGTCCGTCTGTGAAACTTGGACAAAAGATATACAGTATCACAGTTTGGTTAAAGGCTAGGTTCACATTGCTGCAATGTACGAGATCAAATGTGATTTGCACCGCACTGCAGTGCAAATCACATGTGATCTCTGTGTGATGCGATTTCAGCCATGCATGTAGTATGGCTGAATTTACATCGCATCCGGACCAAACTTGTACATGGCCCTTTTTTTAGTCCACAGCCAAATCGGATCACATGGGTGTTCACACCATGTGGTCCGATTCCTGTCCGAGTTTAAAGATTGCACTGTGAAATGATAACTAATTTGGAGGTGTCAATAAAACTTTACACTGATACTCCCAGCAGGTCACATAGGGCAGTGCGAACTCCGCATGCGATGCGTGAAACCACAGTAGATTTGCAGCGTTCACACATCGCAGCAGTCTGAACACAGCCTAACTAAAAAAAAGTCATTTTAAGGATGTATTAAACTAGGATCTTGTAATAACCAGCTAATAATTTTACACCACTTCAAACCAATGTTTCATATTCAAATTTCTGAACTCAAATATCACTATGCTTAAAAGTATTTTTATTTTTTTTTCATTCTCATAGGGAAACAAAGACTCAGACAAGAGGCGGAGCAGCCCAGGACCCCCCGACCTCGCCAGCCTGATTGGGCAATTAGCCCCAGCCCCAGCCCCAGCCCCGTGTCGGTGATGGAGCCATCCAGCCCCGCGCCAGTATTGGAGCTGCCCAGCCCAGTGTCCTCGAGGGAGCAGCCAAGCTCGGTATCCTCCGCTGGACCAAGCTCCGTAGCTCCACTGGATGAGCCCAGCCCAGGGCTAGATGTGGAGGAGGAAGAGCAGGTGGCGTTACACACCCCACAAAGTGAAAGTGAGTGTCTGACAACCCAGCTTAAGGTAAACAATTAATGGCTGTATATTTTAACCAATTTTTTATCTACACATGTTTTTAGGTGATGATCTGGTGGTGGTAGGAGAAGCTGCGGAGCCCTTTTCAGCGGAAAGTGCCCAGAGGCTGATAGGGCAGATCATGGCCTGGAATGCCAGGATCGACTTAATGGAGAGCAACATCCAGGCCATGCAACAACAAATCCTGGGCATTCAACAGCAGCTGGTC